>NW_024543069.1:26395000-26860000 GCF_018167655.1 Microtus oregoni | reverse complement strand
TGCTTCCATGAAGGGTGTCAAAGGCACTGCACAATTTCGTTTGGGGGTTACACATAAATTTTACAATATGCAAATTCTTAAATGTAGAACACATAACTAATAAGAGTTGATTGTAGTCTTGTTCAGGAAACAGCAAGTCTAATTAGTCAGGCAAGAAAGCCCTGTGGTCACACTATTCTCACAATGGTTTTGACTCTGCCATTCTTTATGATAAGTGTAATAAGTCATCACAACATCTCCAAGGCAATATTTGCCAGGGCTGGGTGTGGTGTTGCATACCTATGATTGGTAGTCTCAAGACTCAGGAGGATGGAACGGGGTATCATGTATCTGAGACTATCCTGAGATTCATACTGAGACTCTGTTAGATTCATATTTTCATTCAACAACTTTGGTTGGTTGGTTTGGTACTGTTTGCTTTCAGGTTTTGGTTTTCATGGAGCTGTGGATAGAATACACAGCCTTGAGCATTATAGCCAAGCATATAAGCACTGGGCAGCACCCGAACCTCAGTACAAGTTTTGATGACAGTAAATACTTGTTAACTCAGAGCTATGTGTCTACGGGACATGACTATGAGTGTCTTGGTCACTCAGAGCTGTGTGTCCATGTGTATATGTCTATGAGTGTCTAAATATGTCTAACTCAAATAGTCTCCACTCCAGCTTCATCTGATCTAAGAAAAGAATCTTGTCTATTATTAAATGTGTCAATTAAAATTGTCTGATTAAATACATTTATATTAATGCTTCCCCTTTTCTGACGAGGTCTCTTCTACTCTGCTACTGAAAACAGTATTATTAATAACATTCGCATTTAGTCAAACCAAAGACATAATTTCAGAATAAAAAGCAGAAACTATTAGTAACTGTTTAGATAATGTTCTACAGCCATTTCTGTTACCAGGTTAATACCAAGATTGTAATAGAGAAGAAGGCACGGTGTGAGGCAAGGCCGCAGCAGCACTTGCAATTACCAGATGGTTCCTGCTTCACCCACAATGTCTAAATCACCAGCAAGAATCTCTCTTGACCTCACCCAACCAGTAATGTGGGAGATGATTTATGCTGTGAATAAGTTTATTGCCATTGGTAATTAAAGAAGCTGTTTTTAGCCAATAGCTTAACAGAGTAAAGCCAGGCTGAAAGAGATAGATATATAGAAAGAGAGTAGGCAGAGTCAGTGAGAAGCCTTGTAGCTCCCACTGGAGAGAGAGGCACTGGAAACTTGCTGGTAAGTCACAGCCATGTGGCAATACACAGATTAATAAAAACGGGTTAATCAAAGGTATAAGGGCTAGCTAAAATATGCTTAAGTGACTGGCAAAGCAGTGATTTAAATAATATAGTTACTGTGTGATTATTTTGAGTCTGAGCAGCCTCTGCTCAAAGTTTTCGCCAACATAGTCAACTAAATCCACTTAAAATCCTGAGAGTCTTGAAAAGGACTAGACACACACACACAAATAAAACAGAGTGTAACCCAGCTTCTTGATCTGTTTGCTGGCTTGCTGTGCCTCCTTTAAGACAGGTCTTTCCTTGACAAGGAAGGCTGTGCAGCAAGCTGGCTTCCTGGTCCACTAGCACAAATGTCTCTGACTGTTTCAGGAGATCCGGCATCAGAGCATTCAAATAAGGTTTGTGAGCAGTGTGTTACAAACTACTTAATGGCATGACATAGACCTGCTGTGTACCTGGAACTGGGGCAGTATGATGAACATGCCTCCACCATTTTGGACATTTTGCCAAAAGGCAAAGCAGCCTTAGTCCTAGCCACCCCACTTTGCATTTCAAGAAGCAGTCCTAATCAGAAAAGGATTACAGATACACAATAAAGACAGATTCAGATAAAAAAAATCTCTAAATGGGTTGCAGTGTGTTTTAAAAATGTATGCAGGCTTGGGAGAGAGAAGAAAAAGAGTGTAGAGAGTGATAAAAGCAAATAAATAGTTTTTAAAAATAAAACAAAGTCTTTAAAGAGACAGAGTACAGATAATCATAGATAAAAGGAGTAAATAAAAATAAGCTACATAAAGATGGAACATATACAGAGAGTCTGGATTATATATATTATTGTGGTTTTTTTTTAAATTTTTTTGACTGTGAATGAGCTAAGTACAGAGAGACATTTCATTGTATGGGCTGCTATGCTAAACCAATACAATAATATGGTTTAGCTTATATATATGTGTGTGTGTGTATACATATATATGTATATATGTATATATGTGTGTGTATATATATATATTTTAAAGCTATCTTAACTTCAAAATTTTGCTCTAAGGATTTGTTACTTTGGAGAAGAGGTTCTTCTTTTGTTTCCACAGAGAATAAGAACTTGTGGATTCCTTCCAGACTAATGTGGTTTGATGGCCCAAGATCCCCTCCAAAAGGTCCCCATGAATACCCCCCAAAATACTTTGATCAACAAAAAGCAAGAAGCAGTTTGGAGAAAACTATGCCCAAATTCCCCAAATATTGCTTATAAATGTTTGTTTACATTTAAAAGGAGATATGCCATAGAGATTTTCATTGGTATGGATCTTAGTTTATTGATACAAATTTAAGGTCAATTTTGTTATATGTATATTTCTGCTCTTGATTAAGGTATTGTGTTTGTGCAGCTAATTTAAAAATGTAATCTATAATTGAGACTTATAGGTTAATAGATAGTCATGTAAAATAGCCAAGCTTGTAGTCACGTTAATTAAGTTTTCTGGATATACAGAGATGTATTTCAGATGAATAGATTTCTTCAGATCTTTCAAAGACTACAGAATATGGCATTTAAAATGTTTTAAGAACATAGACTTTTCATGACAATGAGACACATCTCCTGGTAGCACCAATCTACTTCCAGAGAATGATGGACATCATAGAGGCTACTTATGGAATTTGTTATCCATTTGAGCAAGAAACGGGTCTTGACTGAACTGTTGACTAGACTGGCAGGACCCACAGAAAAATGACTGCTGAAGTTGCCTAAAGAAGGTGAGACAGTCTTTTGGGATTCCTGTTTCATGAAAGAGTCTGCCAGACATTCTGCAGGATACAGAAGAAAGTGTCTGACAAACTGCAAATTTAGGTGAAACTATCTTTGAAATTTCTGGATTCATGGAAAAGTCTGTCAGATACTATGGGCCATAGGCTGAAGATGGATACCCACAACGTGACTGCCTGGGTAGCAAGATGTCTTTGTCAATTTTAGAGGTTTAGAAGTTGCTTACAATGCACTTCTTGTTTACATGGGTTCTTATTTCCTTCTGGAGTCTTTGATGGAGTTGAAGAATAGATAGTTATAGTTTTCCTTACTTATGATAAAAGATAAAATAGATATAAATATTTAACTGTGATTCTTGCTTGAAACATGTTTTGTTGTATGTAATATTACTGTGTTAAAGTTAAAACCTTCCTCTTTGTTTAAACAGAAAAGGGGAAATGGTATAGAAAGTCCTTCTGTATATGTGTTGCCTTAATTGGTTAATAAAGAAGCTGCTTTTGGCCAACAGCTTAACAGAATATAGCCAGACTGGAAGAGACATATAGAGAGTAAGCAGAGTCAGTGAGAAGCCATGTAGCTGCTGCTGGAGACAGACACACTGGAACCTTGCCAGTAAGCCACAGCGTTGTGGTAATACATAGACTAATAGAACTGGGTTAACCAAAGATATAAGAGCACTGGCTTTGTGGGAGCCTAGGCAGTTTGGAGACTCAACTTACCAGACCTGGATGGAGGTGGGGGTTCCTTGGACTTCCCACAGGACAGGGAACCCTGATTGCTTTTCGGGCTGGGGGGGGGACTTAATTGGGGGAGAGGGAGGGAAATGGGAGGCGGTGGCGGGGAAGAGACAGAAATCTTTAATAAATAAATAAATTAAAAAATTAAAAAAAAGAAACAGCAAAAAAAAGAAAAGAAAATAATAAAAGCCACAAAATCTCAAAAAAAAGAGCTAATTAGCAATATGCTTAAGTGGTTGGCCAAGCAGTGATTTAAATAATACAGTTTTAGTGTGATTACTTTCAGTCTGAGCAGCCTCCACCAGCAAATCAGAAACATACTTAGAAGTTTTAAGAGCATAGTTTATCCCTGTCAAATTTGCATATTACAAAGCCACTACAGTATCATTAAAACTCTACTCTGAATGGAGTAATATTCATAAAGAGGTAGGATTGCTGGGAATACTGAGAAAGCATGAGAATTAGGCAAGTTGGTTGAATTCAAAAGAACTAGACAAGGTTAAAAATAGGGAATCTGAAAGGGTGAGAGCCCAAAGAAGATTCTTCTGGCTCTAACTCAAATTTTTTTCCACTCCAGCTCCATCTGATTTGAGAAAAGAGTCTTGTCTAGTATTAAATATGAGTATCAATTAAAATTGTCTTATTAAATACAATGAGCATCTGCTAGTTCTCCCATAGGATACCACATTTTTCTCCTCAGAATATCTGTATGTCTAGACATCAAATATATTTCTTATCTTTCTGAGTTGTGGATTATTTCAAGTAAAGAAATGACACTGTGTATTTTTCCCAAGCTCCAGTAGTTCTGTAACACAATTAGGACACAATGTGCTCTCATCTTAAGAAGAGTGCCTGTGCATTTGTAGCCTCCAAGGGAGACCATTAGCATGATGCAAGATCTTCCACACCATCAGGTAATCTTATGCTCATAGCAGGATTTTACTAGGTAAAGATTCCTACAGAAGGAAAAAAATTGAGTTAAAGCACTTAGTCCATAGAGCCCTTAGCATTAGGATCCAGGATATCAGAGTTTCAGCAGTAGATAAAGAAAGGCCTTGCCAAATAGCATTTCTGAGCAGAGTATCTTGACCCATTTCCCATTTTTCCTATTCTAGTGGCAAGAATGGCCATGGGATCAGCATGGATACTTAAGACATTAGGATGTAAATCATGTTATCTGCAAAGTTACAGGACCAAAAATAATTTAGGCACACTACTTAAAAAGTGTTTCATTCATGGTAATCAAAAGAGTACAACACAAATCTGGTTTAATGGCTATAAGGAGTGAACATTACTGAAGGAAAAATGAAATAAATTTGACATTCCAAGAGAGAAATGTAATAAATGATAATATACTGGACATGTTTTTGTCAGAGCACTTTATCAAACTTAACCCTTGACACTTAATGTGATATTCTGTCCTATATAGTTATATGGCTTCATGCTTAGACACAGAAAAACAATGACAGTTTGCAGGACTGCTTTGAGGGCCACTTAAAGAATGAGTTATAAGTCTCATGACTACTTTCCGTTATAATTTTCCCCTAAAGATGAACAGGGAAAATTAAAAAAAAAAAAAGGTACGACTAAATTTAGAGGCAATCATTCCAACTATTTAGCTACATCACCTTGATCAATGACTACAAAAGAGTCTTTATGGCCTTTATACTCATTAAAGTGATTTGAGAAGCAACAATGCTGGTTTGGGAGTGGTTGTCAATATCCTTCTTCAAACTCACGAACATGATTTAAAAGAGTCCTTCCTGGCCAAGCTGTCCTTCCTTTCATCACATTGGAGCACCTAGTTAAACAGCAAGGACCTATAAGGGAGCATTCAGCAATCTGTTCCCCATACATTTTTTTGCAGCCAAATTGCACCTGTAAAGGTGAAACAGAAACTCGTTGGTTTCAGAACAAACAAGCCCTGAATGGTTTATGGTTTATGCAATAGCTACTGTGTGTTGCTGGTTTTTAATTAGCATATATATGGGCCTCTTTCTTCCATCGCATGTTATTATGGTGGTGGTAATTCAAGGAAAGTATCCTGAGCATTTACATTGTAGGGCATTGTGATGATTTGTGTCTTGGGCCTGATCCATGCTGTGCTCTGCATCTGCTCCCAAGTCATCCTTGTATTTCATACTTTCATATTGCTTTGAAGAATTAGAAATATTGTGAGTTTTAGAGCTTGCCTTTTGTTGTTGTTATCATTTTTACTTCACTAGAAATTTCTTTCTTTTATGTACTCTGTTCCCCACTATGAAACTCAAATCAATTCTACTGAATGGTGACAATTTCCCCCTAAAATCTCTCCTAACAATAATGAATTTTCCACTTAATCCATTTCTGCAAATCCATTGGATGTTTATTATTAAAAACAACAAGCGGTATTTTCTCCCATTTGGTCAGTGACTCGGCTTACACTCTGCCTTTTAAAAATGTCTCATGAATAATTAAGGATTCAAGTTTTGATTAGAGAAACTAAACCCACATTTGATGAGAAATTGGTATAATTTCTCCATGTTACAATATTTTAGTAAACCTGAACAAGTCATCCTGCAGATAATGTTCTTACCTTTTCAAGTTGCTTTCTGTCTTAGTTGGGGTTTCTACTGCATCCAAGATTGAGAAAAGTAATGATAAAAAAGTAATAACAAGAATTACATTCATGTAAAAATTTTAATTTACCAAGACTGTTCAAAGAGTTTTATGTGTGTATGTTCAATTGTTTACATCATCTCATCTTATTGTCCTATTTAAGTTTATAGGGGAAATTATTATCCTCTTTTCACAGATTTATAAGTTGGAAGTAATGGGCATAGGGTACTTACTCACCTGTCTTTGGGGAGACACCAGGTAAGTTGAGCTTTGAAAGAAATTCTGATGCAGTGCGTGCATTAGTACTACAGCTTCTGAGCCGGAAGAGATAGAAGGCTTCAGTGTTTACATCTCTGGCCTCCATGTTAAGTGTTTTTTCTCCCGTGTTTCTGTTACTGTTACTCACAAGCATATCCTTGACTCATTTTCTCCAGTCTACAATGAAAACCACGGAACAGAGGTGGGCAACAAAAAGTAGCTAGGTCACCTGGTCAACAAAACAACGCTGGCTACTCTGCCATCATGTCTTTCATGTGTTATTAACCTGTTCACTGAACAAGATACAATATGTTTCTTTTCTTCTGTCCTGGTTGCATCCAAGAGTAAATGGGCCTAGGGTATAGCCAGACCCACACGCCCACTTCCTTTCCCAGAGAAAGCCATCACCCCATGAGCCTGTGTTAACCTGCACCCCTGGGACTTGCTTCTTAATTACAGCTTAAAAGTATTGAAAGAAACACAGAGTCCAGATCCTCTGCTACCAAGATACAGAGGTTAATTAGTTATTTTATACTAATTAGATCTTAGAGGTACTCAATAGATGCTTATTATTTCAGTTTTCAGTAGTTCTTGGGTGTTCATGGTGAAAATCTTTTAATACAAAATGAAAGGTCCCGTTTTACCAAAATGGCATGCTGATAATTAAATATTTAATAAAATGGTTTTTGTTTGTCTGTTTATTGGGACAGGATGGTACATTTCACAGATTGGCCTCAAATGTACTATGTAGCTGAGGTTGTTCTTAAACGTCTGACCCTTTTGCCTCTGTCCCCCAAGTGCTAAGGCATGTGTCACACACCCTGTTTTAAATATTTTTTTTCAATAACATCGAGAATGGTCAAGTTGAATCACATAAACAACTATCTTCAAAAAAAGCTTGGGATTTGCACCGATTTCCAATAATGTGTTAGGAAAAATGAGCATGCAAAGAAAAGAAATCTTGTGCACTAATAAGTGAACCAGTTGTGCCGCTCTTAAATACCATTTAGATGTGGCCATTGCAAAACAAATAAAATGTCCACAAAGGGATGCGTGACGCCTCTTCATCCACCCGTACAAGCTCTCCCACAGCGGGTATTTATTGGGCAGTGACCACAATGGCTATAAATAGAAGCCTAGTAAATGTTTATGCTGTTTTATGAAGCAGGTGGCCTTGTGGACCTAAAATATAAATAAATCTACATTCCACTCCCTCATTTTTTCTTTACATCCCCTGATTTGAAAACACACAGTGTATTAGAGGTCACTGGGTGATTTACAGCTGAACACGGAAAGGTTCAGCCTGAACATCTACTTCCTAAGAGATTCAACTAGTTATGCTCCAGGCTCTGTGATCATTAAGAAAGTACTAAAGTCTTGAATTCATTGAAGTGTTTTAAAATTCAGCCAGTGTAGTCCTAGCTGCAAGGGCTACATTGCTTTTTTTTTTTTTTTTTTCCCCCCTGATGTGCTAGGTGTCCTGGGAGCTGACATAGAGTGGCTGCTGTGCACTTCGAGAGGGAAGTGCCACCTGCCAAATCCAAAATTGCTGCTGGGATTAGGAGAAATTCCCAAACTGCACCAAGGCAGAAGCCAACAGCAAGTCTGCCCTGTTAAAATAGCGAGATGAGCTAAAAGAGCTCAACACGTTTTACTCCCTGGAATCTGCCACAGCAACTGCTGGCTAACACGGACACGATTTAAAATTAACGGGATTTAGCTAAAAATTGCAGCTGGGGGAAAGGTTAAAGACCGAAAAGTAGGACGATGAAATTGAGAAAGCTGGTAATTTTCTGAAGTTTTGTAAGCATCTTTAATGAGGAAGTCACCCTATGGGAGCCTGCATTCCATGCTGCCTTGTGGCTGAACCGCATCCACAGTGTTCAACAGCAATTGCCACTCACGTGGAGAATGCCACTTCTGAGTATGCCTTGTTCAATTTTGTATCCCTAAAGATCCCCCAAAATGCACTACATATGAGACATGCTTAATTGAATACTAAAAATTGATAATAAAAAAGCTATTTCTATCATCAGCTTAAATATAGCAGGACTTTGAGTTTAGGTAACATACAAAATGAGACAGTGGCCAGATTAAAAATTATAAACTCATGTATTGCTGCCATCCTGTGGAGACTAATCAGTCACTGGATGTCACTATAGATGACAGGACTTTTCCCTTGCCTCTGTCTTTCAGTCCACAATCTGTCCCATCCAACATAAATGAGAATCCTGTTTTATCCACTGGACTCCAGAGAAGAAAGAAACATGATGTTTTTCAGTAACCATTTTACTGCTATCACTAGCCTGTACTAAAATTGTATGGACCACCTTATCAATCACTTGCAAACATGTTAATGGAAACATTTATGGTATACTCACAATGCAGCAAACTTCAGGATTTCCTCTCAAATGCTCAGAACTCTGTTGGTTATGATAAGATCCAGTCAAAGGCTAGAGGAATAGTGGTTGCGTTGGTGGTGTTGGCCAAGAAAACATGAGGACTGGAGTTTGAGCTTTAGCACCTCCTCCTCTTCCACCCCCACACAAAACCTGCCCTGATAGTTTACATTTGTAATCACAGACCTGTGGAAGCAGAGACAGGCAGATCCTTAGTCAGCCATCCTAGCTTACGTGGCAAGTCCCAGGTAAGGCAGAACAAGGAGTGAACACCTGAGATACAAAATCCCTATGGTTGGCTCTAGCTTCTACATGCATCTGCGAACCCCCCACCCCACCCCCTACACAAATATACTCAGAACCTGTCAAAGGCAAATGAAAATGCACATAGCTCCCTCTATGAATACTTGGAGGATCACAATCACTCCTAGCACTTGAAAGTCAAGCCTAGTGTACAAAAATTGAAGTCCAGTTAAGGTCCATTAATTATAAGGCAATTCCTCAACCAAACAAGAGTTTGGCCTTAAATCAATACTCAATTAAATACTTCCTGCAGTTCTAGGCATTAATTGCTCTGCAGCTTAGAAAATAACATTCTAACTGCTTGTAGAGAGGTAATCAAAAGCAGTGTGTGGAGCCTAAGCTCTGTTCTTTTGTGATCATCTTTCCTCAACCAGGAAAATTAACTTCTTCCATGACTTAGAGCCAAGCATTTCCAATGCACTCATAACTGTTAAAAATTGAGGACAACCGCAAGTAACAGATTTTGGTGGTAGAATAATATTCAATTTATCCTAAAGGACAAGCAAGGCAAAAATAGCATCCTTGATCTTCAGGAAAGAATTGCCTTTGAGAAATGCCATCACTTCTATATTGGGTGTTTAGTTGGAGACACACAGAACATTTGCTGTCCAGGAGATATTGAATGGGGAATGTTTACAGGATAACATCTCCTAGCTGCTGCTGGCAAGGGAACATTTAATGGTAAAAAAAGGCCATGCTATCTTGCTCGGCAATGAGGAATCACTTTCAAGCTCAGTTCTCAGCACAATGAGACTCCTTCTGCCAAAGGTGATTTACAATGATCCCCCTAGTGAGCTTCACCCAGCATGTACATCGCCCAGTGGGAGACTCAGGATTAAGGATATCCACATTAAACACAGAGACTCAGAACCCAGAAAACTCACAGAAATCACCACTGTAGCTGAAGAATGGAAAGAGAGAAGAATATAATTGAGAGACGCTATAGAAATATAAATGCCGTGCAGTCGGGGAATAGCTAATTCTTCAAATACAGAGACTGGGAATTTACAAAGCCCATATGTGGAATGACAATCTACCTTAGCCTTCCACCATCAGGGAAAGGATGCTCTGAAAATGCAAAGAGGAGCCACAGGGCAGTGATCCTGGAAGAAGACCCCATTGCTTTCCATTGCACATTCATGGCGTACTGTGCATTGCACAGAAGAACGGCTTGCAAGGTGCTCGCAATGATTTTATTTGTGCCAGATTTGAAATGATCTTTTATGAGTTCAACTGGCAGGTGTGGGCCATGCTGAATTTCCCCACTATATATCCACTGTGCCCTCTAAGACTCTTTTGTATTTAGCAATTTATATTTATTTGTGTTAAGATTTTTATGCCAGATCTCATGCATGCTAAACACAAGTTCTCCACAGAGAGATACCTCCACTTCTATCTGATCTCCCTTTGTAGAGACATGGACAGGCTTTCTCCATGTAGTTCAGTCTCATGGGGTTGGAAAGCTTTCTGTGAAGTAGATATCTCCTGAATTGAGATATAGAGCTCAAATAATTTCCCAACAGTAGCAATGAGGCATAGTAACTACTCTTTTGTGCCTGTTCCTTATCCTTGTCCTCCATGGCAAAGTTTTTGAGACAAAGGATCAGCTAGCATAGTGGAGGGAGAGGAGGAAGCCATGAGGGATATGCTGGGTGAATGTGTAATGTTGATGTTATGTCCAGATCATACAGTCCCCCCAAAGACCACCAGGAAGTCTGAATCCATATGTAAGAGCAAAGGGCCTTTATTCAAGCTCACGCCTGGACCATGAATGTGTCCAACATAGCAGTATGAGATCAGAGAGTCTCAAACTCAGTTGGGGTAAGGTTTTTTCATAGCAGAGGTTGGGGTGAGGTGGTTTCTAAGGTTCAGGAACCCTGATTGGATGACGTTTGTCTAGGGGTGTCTTGCTGAAAGGGAATGGATGTGTGCTGGTGCTGGGCTGAGGAACATCTGGTGATCCCATCTACAATGCTTGGAACTTTAGGTATTGCCTCTGAAATGTTAGGTATTTTCCCCTTGGATGCTAATTGGTCTGTTTCTGGGTGGTACCTGGGGATCTCAGTTAATGGTCTTTACTAGAGTCAGATGTTGCTGTAGGGTAAACTGAAACTCAGGCTTACCTTCTGGCTGGTCTCTATTGAGCTTATAGTCAAACTGCCCTGAACCTACAGTGAGGACAGTGGTAAAGAGGACAAAGGCCTCGGATCATTGAAAAACTGGCAAAGCCTATCGTTTCTGGCCCAAGTACATCAGGGTATACACAAACGGGCAACCACAGCTCTGTCCTTCCAGCCTGAGACTGCTGGCCTATAGATACCTCCTACCAAGACCAGCCAATCCCTCCTGAAATGCTGCACCTAATAAACACCTTGTTTCCAAATTGCAGCCATAACGCAGAGCCCACCGGGCCCCAGGTTTTCTCGTATGTCTCTGTGTGGCTGTCATTTCTTCCGTACCCAGCTGCCTAGTCAGGTTTCCAGATCTAAGCCTTGTGAGCCATTGCTGCAGGGCACCATAGCAGAGGGGAGAGGGCCAGGTGTACCTTATAAAGATCAAGTCTTCAGGTTCCAGTGAAATGGGTATTTCCTAGAAGGTTCTAATGGTTTTTAAGGAGCTAGTCAGAACTGAACAGACTTGGGAGACTTTCTGGCTAGGTCTTTTCCTCATATTCAGCAACTTATAAAACCAAGGATAAGAACGTCGGGATTCTAATTACTGGTCACAGGAATGGGACCTCAGTCCTATATCTGGCCCTGGGAGGAGACATGACAGACATTCTGAACTGCCCAGGAGGCCTTTAGTTGATAACTATCTAAATCAGGTTTCAGGAGCTTTAAAGCCTTTACAATTGCTGTAGAGCACGAAGCTTTCTGATAAACAACAAGGACATGCCATTGCCCCTCCTGTAAGACTCAACTCAAATGAGTCTGTCAATCACTCGGACATGGAAGTGCCCCTCAGGAAAGCTTTCTGTTCCAGAGACATGACAAATAGTATAAGGCCTGCGTATAAATGAAGGCAGGCACAGCGATCTCTCTCTCCACTTCTGGTCATGCGAGGGCTCTCCTCCCAGTGGGTCCCTCAGTTGAGGCAAGCACTCTCCTCCTGAGAGTGCCCCACTTTGTTCTGTAATGGGCTCCGTCCAACTTCTACGTTATGCTCTGTGTCTCCTATGAATTCTTTGGATGGAGATGACAAGTTTAGGGGAATCAAGAGAAGAGAAGTCTATAGTGAGAGAAGGGTAACAAAGGCCACCTCGGTCCTTTCTATCTAATAAAGGGAGTCCTTCTCCCTTAACTCTGCACTGTGTTAGCAGCCTCGCTGATGCCCAGAGCCCATATATGGCCATGATTTACGCCGGAGCCCTGGCATGAGAGGATATATTCTAAAACGAGCCATTTCTCCCATCTTGTCCACTATCATAGTATCGCCATAACTTTTTCACTTGCTGTGGACATTCCACTCAGGAGTCATTATGGAATTTCCCTTCCAAAGAAGAGCGATCATCCTGTTTCTCCCTCGAATCCACAGCTCACATGGAAGGGCTCCTCACCGAAGCCTGGAAGCCAGCACCTCACTCCTCTCCACACCACTGCAGCTCTGCGCTGTCCCCTCACTTCAGGGATGCTGCCTCTGCCTCACCCTTCCTTCCTACTTTACAGTACAGATTTAAGCTTGTTCTTCTAAGCTTTGTGTTTCAGAGGTTTATAACTGGGAAAACTATAATTTGGAAAGTTGTTTCAAGAATGTTCTGTAGTCAATCAAAAGCATAGATCTGAAGTTGGGGAGGTAAAAGGCTTGTCAGTTAGACATAAAAACCCAGGTTCAGATTCCTCAGCACTTAAATAAAAAACCCAGAAGGAACCTATTGAGAGATAGGAGTTAGGTTGCCTGGTAGGCAGATGGATGGGGTGAGGAGCCACGGTAGCTACTAAAGGTAACTTCCAACATGACTAACTTCATCTTCTCTCTGATGTGTCTTGAAGTTTAAAACAAAGGCCTTGTAGACTTTCTTCTCCCACCAGCTGGGCCCTGCTGACAGACTGGCTCAGTAAGTTCAAGGCCAGCTTAGGGCATGTTAAACAACTTGGGGGCCAGTCAGTCATCCTATCTTTCTTCAAACTGACCAGCCCTCAATTAGGGGAGGAAAACTCCTCAAAGGGTTGAAGAACTCGCTCCCTGAGAAGAGACGGGAGACTCTTGGCTTCCTGAGATCCCCCCACCTCCACCCCCATTCCTACACATTGCAGAGGGTCTTTTTCTCTGTCTACTGCATGCCTGCATTTCCCCAACCCTAGTAAGTGTCTGTCTGCAACTGTTGATTCTGTCTGCTGTTGTTTGTTTGAGATTTCTCTGCTGCTACCTGTTATGCCTGAGAATTTCCCTGCCTTTTTAATTGTCAGAGAAAATGAAACCAATCAAGACGCCTAAGCTGTATCATCTGGTGCCTGTAAACCCAGAGCTGTGGAGAGATAGCCCAAAGGATCCCTGGGATAACTGATCAGCCATTCTATCTGAATCAGAGTCCCAGGTTCAGTGAGAAAGGTACCCAGCATTGCCTTCCATGCTTGAACATACACACACATACACACACACACACACACACACACACAGAGAGAGAGAGAGAGAGAGAGAGAGAGAGAGAGAGAGAGAGAAACAGATATCCAGGTTTTAATAACATGATGTCTACAATGGCCTTCCAGAATCCATTTTAGGACCATGGGTCATTATTACAGTTTTGTTCTCTTTGCAATGCAAATACCACATTCTAAGGTGCTCCAATCTTGCTTGGAAGGAGTTTGGTACTGCATTGGCCCTACCACATGCATCATCCACTTACACTTTCAATGCTTAGCAAAGAGGGATACTGAGGTTCAGGAAGATTAACGTCTATAAGGCTGCATAGTTAAGGATGGGAACAATGCGAAGAATCCATGCCGAATCCAGACTCAGCTTATTGCGTTTTGATGCCTAGAGATACCTATACTGATGGTAATATACAGAACAACACACACAATGATGGAGACACAGAAGTCTACTTCTAATAAGTTATCTAAATAAGTATATTGACTAGCTACTGATACCCAAATTAATCTGTAGCACATGTATAACACTAGTTCCACTGGTGGCTTCAAACCCCTTCTCAATAAATTTTTAATCACCATTAGGAAATGCTAAAGATCTTTTCAACCTTTTCTCTGGGTATCACCCGTTTCACCAGAGGAAATGATGGGAAAAGATAATCTTCTCTCCTGTACTTTTTTGTTTTGTTTTGTTTTCCTATGTTATCTCTCCGTTTAATTATATGGACCACTGCTAAGATTGCCTAGTGGATAACATTGCAAACTCGTGTAACTCAGGGGAGAACTGAGCCCTAAAAGTTCAATGTAATCAGGAAGTACCAACCTGCTAATGGACTCACTGGGATAGGTCACACAAATTAAGAAGTTTGACTTGGAACCCATTAAGTTAGACTAGGGCGGAGTGTCTACTCTAAAAGCATAATTATAATATTTTCTCTAGATATACCAAAATGAATTTTCAACAGAAAGGGGAATGCACTTATGGATCGTATGATTCTGATATTAAGTCACATTGTTTTTGTTTTTTGTTTTTTGTTTTTTTTTTCAGCTCTACTTAAGTCACATTGTTACTGATACCCAACTAACTATATTCTAGAACCCAGGCATAGAGTAACATACCATTAATCGCAGCACTCAGGAAGCTGAGACCAGAGGATCACCATGAGCTCCAAGCTAGTCTGGCCTCTGCAGAGAATGTCAAGACAGTCTGACCTAAGAGTAAGACCCTGTCTCAAACAAACAAATACAACAAAAATTAATCCCAGGCAGAAAGCATATTCTAATATATCAATGGAACAATATTTGTTTAATGTATTAATAAATGAAAAATTTTATCATCTCTCAATTTATTCTATTTGAGATATATTTTATTTAATACTTGCTACAAATTTAAAACCTATACTAGCCTAATGATAATTTATTCAGCATATGTCATATTAAAAGTAAATGATACTCAAATTAAATTTGGCTTTGAATCTGGTTAATTTTCATGGGTAATATTTTTATTTACTTGCATGTCTTTTTAATAATAAAATGTATACAATTAAAAGAGATGTTGAGTCAACATCCGAAGAAAGATGAAGGGAGGGCTTATTTACATATCTAGTACTTCGTTTCCACATGCGTCATTCACTGTCCTGTCAGGAAAGCAAAAAAAAAAAAGTTCAACTACTGCTTTGTTGTAGGATATTTAATACAAACATTAAATTACAAAAGAGTCAGAGGGCTGGAGTAGCCAGGAGGAAAAAAAAAAAACACCATTTCTCTGCCACTAGTCTCCACCATGCCAGGCTGAAGCAGCAGACAAGGCCTCTCCCACCAGCACACTGCCCCGCCCAGCCAGAGTTCCTGAGGCTACAAGGCTTCTATGACTTGGAATCATTGCAAAATCTGCTTCACGGACATTCATGCCCATTTATCTGTTGACAGTGCAAGAGTTCCCTGCAAATGTCCCCAAAAGCCCTGGCAGCTGGGACCGAGAAGCAGGAAGAGTAGGCATGCCTGTTGAAGTAGTACTTTGATGTGCCCAGTACAGCCATGGTTGTCCTACAGACATATTGCCTGGACAGGCAGTAAGTGCTCAGACAGCTGCTGCTGAAGTCAGTGCTACATACGCACATATGTACGTGTGCACATGTACACATATGCATACACCCATATACAGACACACACACACACATGCACAAACACACAGACACACACCACCTTCCTAATGCTGTGACATTTTAACACAGTTCCCCATATTGTGGTGACCCACAACCATAAAATTATTTTGCTGCCACTTCATAGCTACAGTTTTGCTACTATTATGAACTGTGGTGTAAATATCTGATATGTAGGATATCTGGTATGTGATCCCTGTGAAAGGGTCATTTGACCATCCTCTGAAGGGCTGTGACCCACGGGTTGAGAACCGCTGGTAAAAAGGGAGACACCTGGCATGGAAATTTTTGGAGTATATCCCCACATGGTGCAGGCAGCAGGCAGGATTCTAGCTACCTCCCATGTCATAACTACTTTAACCTTTAACAACAGCCTCTGGGAATTGCCAGACCCTATTCTCATCCTTACCTCTCTTCTGTTAACTTTGTAATGAGAACATATGTCTCTGGTCTTCAGTAATTATCTGTACAAATTTTAACACATTCTCACAAAAATATTTACCAATTATTCCAAAATTTAGTATATCTGCTCTCCTTAAAGAGGAAAAAAACATATTTCGTCTTCTATTTTCCCTTTCCATCTTCCCCACTATTGCTACTCTAAATTTTAGTGTCATGGCTTAATCCTTTTTAAAATTCACCATTTTAAATCTGTTTGATGTACAATTTGGTGGCATTAATTACAGCCATGGTGCTCTAGATTCATCAATGGTAGTAATTTCTGACTTTTTTTTTAATATTCCCAAGAAGAAACCTTTATAGCTACCAAGCAACGGTTTCCCAACCCCCACCCCAACTCCTTATTTCTCTTAAAGGCTGATCTACTTTTTCCTCAATGAATTTTCCTGTTGCGGGTATGTTGCAGTATTTGTCTGGTTTATTGTATGTAGCCTGGTGTGGAGTCGCGTAGGCACTGTGAATGCTTCAATCTCCATGAGTTCATATGAGCTTTGTTCAGCTGATGTGCAGGGCCTTGTTCTCCTGGTGTCCTCCATCCCCTGTGACTCCCACATTCCTTCTGCCTCCTCTTGTGTGGGGCTCCCTGAGCTCCAAGGGGAGACCTCCCATTTAGGGCTGAGTATTCCAATGTCCCAAGGTGTCTCTCTCTCTCTCTCTCTCTCTCTCTCTCTCTCTCTCTCTCTCTCTGCATAATGTCAGGCTGTGAGTCTCTGTATTTGTTACAGTCTGCTTCAGAAGGAAGCCTCTCTGATGGTAGCTCAATAAAGCACCAATCTATGAGTATAGCAGAATATCATTAGGGGTCACCTTATTGTTATTTTTTCTTCCTCTTTAGACTAGTGGCATTTGGTTTTTACCTAGGTTTCTATCTACACATTTATCTGTCTATCTATCTGTCTATCTTCTATATCTATCTGTCTATCTATCTACATATCTATCTATCTCTCTGTCTATCTATCTATCTATATGTCTGTCTGTCTATCTTCTATATCTATCTGTCTATCTATCTACATATCTATCTATCTATCTATCTATCTATCTATCTATCTATCTATATGTCTGTCTGTCTATCTTCTATATCTATCTGTCTATCTATCTACATATCTATCTATCTATATGTCTGTCTGTCTATCTTCTATATCTATCTGTCTATCTATCTACATATCTATCTATCTATATGTCTGTCTGTCTTCTATATCTATCTGTCTATCTATCTACATATCTATCTCTCTGTCTGTCTATCTATCTATCTATCTATCTATCTATCTGTCTGTCTGACTGTCTTCTATATCTATCTGTCTATCTACATATCTATCTCTCTGTCTATCTATCTATCTCTCTATCTCTCTATCTATCTGTCTATCTATCTGTCTACATATCTATCTGTCTGTCTGTCTGTCTGTCTGTCTATCTGTCCGTCCGTCCATCTGTCTGTCTGTCTCTGGTTCTTGGTCACACAAGCAGTGTCATATAATTCTAGCATGAGCAGTGATCGCACTAGGAATTCAGGCAAGCTACTTCACTTACAGATGCAAATAGAGGAGGTCCCCTGTTACCTTCAGAGATCATAAATTCATATATTTTCATCAGAGATTACTCTAATTTTCTCCACAAATCTGCTCCTTCTATTGATCTCAATTTGATGGATTGCTAAGCTCATATATCTGAGAATTTAATTTTTATTTGGATTTACTGGATAAATAAGAATGTTTCTGATTAGCCGGCTGCTCCTAGAACTTATTTTAAATGTATAATCTATAAAGCCCTATTTTTAGATTTGTGTCTCTTAATTTTATATATTGCCTATTTCTTCATTGTTATTTTCCAAAACATTGTAATTTAGAAGCTATGTGCTATGTGCCGTTCTCAAATAGAATATCAATTTTTAGTTTTGCCTCTTTTGATCTATTGTTATTATTAGTTTATCATGACTGGTATTTGCAATAACAATTTATTAAACTCCTCCAAATTGCCTGGCATGATTTCTCTATCCTTTTCCAACTAAAGATGATTGAATAAGACATATAATAACATTTTCTCTTATTATATTCTCCCAGTTGGTTGGACAGTGCTCTATCATTACCTTTCAGTTTACTTCAATTCAGTCTCATCCAAACTGAAGCACTGCCAAGTGGTACTATACAAATGAAACTTTAGATAAAAATAAACTCAGCTATATCTTATGCACTTAAATATGTGTGCATATTAGTGATATCCTTTTCTATTTTAAAATAAAAACCTTACTGTTGATTAAAATGTTTTAATTTTGTCTACTTATTCCACAATGTATTTATGAATAGACTACATTTTTAAGTGTACCATTTCCACAAATATCCCCCAAACCATACCCAAATCCACCCTACCACCAGAGTACATTTTTTCTGCTTTTTAGAGTAGCACAATCTGGTACACAATATATTTTCTTATACTTTTATGCTTATGATTTTTAGTTTGTCTTTGTATTCTTCCATATAAACGTAGTACCCGTGATGGTATTTTTTGACTGAGTATTCTATGTAAGACTGCCCTTAGCTCTGGTTAATAATTCAGCATATATTGACTACTGACTATTTCTAAGACCCTGGAATTAGCTGATAAAAAAGGAGCTTATGAAAGCTTCCAAAATACAGATTTTAAAATGTATTTTGTACTTAGCCTTTACAATCCTGTTATAGTAAGATATCAAATCAATTAAAGATTTGCAATATAGCCTACACCAGGGAAAGATCCGTTGTCTCTGAGTGATGAGATCAAAGTTAGCAACAGGACTAGGATTATTTCACAGAGGGTATCAACCATCACACTGAGATCTCAGACTACCTTCATCTCTGAAAAAAATAAGTTGTATGTCCAAGTTGACTACTATGGCTGACCCTTTTTCAGCCAAGAGTAAGTCCTTTCACCAAATAGGAGCAGAAACTTTGTCACATCTAAAACATTTTTAAATGCATAGCTTCAGAGAGGGAGGGAAGGAAAAAGAGAAGGAGTGAGGGAGAGAGAGGAAAGACAGACAGACAGACAGACAGAAATTAGAAAGAGGACTCACTCACATTGCAGCCCCTGAAAGACTGTGTGTCATTTATAAAGTTACACATGTAGAACTCTAGGTAGGCCAGCATTATGAAATGCAAAATCTATTAGCTACACAGGGCTCCTGAGTCCTTTAAATGTCGCTAACATAGTTTAATCCTAGGAAGGAATATTAATAATGAGGTTATCAAGTCAATAGCCCATACCCTTTCTGCATAACTCAGATTTATCCATGGAAGTCTAAACTGGCTTCCGGGGACTGCAAAAACCAATGCAATTAAAATAGTCTGAGTTACAACATCATTTCTAAAGTTTGTGGTAAAATTCTATTTGTCTACCATTGGTTTTATCTTCAAATGTATTAAGAATAAATAAAAGTACCAACACTGAACTCAATAACTTTAAGACATGCTATAGTTACAGTGTACATACTATGACATCTGTCTAATGTTCCTCATAGATCATGTTGGTTTTTATTTAAGCAGCAACCTACACAACAATGAAAATAAGCAAGTCCCAGAGAGTCTAATAGTAGCACCCAACACAGGTTCATTCTAGATGAGGAATGAGTGACATCAGAAACTAATTTGTTAAAAAAAAATCAAGTGGAGCTAATTACACAGTTGCCAGTTGCTCAGCACATAATCTACCACCAATGTGTCCCTTCATCTCATAAGATAATCAGAAAGAATGTCTCATCAATAGGAGAAAATATAAACACGTGTAATTGGCTTAACTAGAAGCTATAAAATAGGAGCATCCTCAAAAGCAAGTGAGGCAAACTCCTAACCAAAGCAGGCAGGACACTTCCTCTCTTCATCTTCAGGAGCAGCTATGAGAAAATTCACTGCCAGTCCACAGAGCCGTGGCCTTCTCAAGTCAGTGGAATCTGCTCCCGTCATTTTGTATTGGTCACATCTTCTTCGTACTGAACTCCCATTTCTCAACCTGAAGCTCCCAGCCTGCTCTCAATTTTTCTCCTTAGTCCCCTGGAAAGTACATCAAATAAATTTAACTTATCTCCAGTGAGAAAGCACTTCAGATATGCCACGTGTTATGAATATCCTCTCTCCTTATCAATTCCACATCTGTAGGAATCATCTTCTCCAAGTTAACTCTCCATCATTCTGTCAAAGCTTTCTCATCTGAGTTGACCACACGCATATCTAGTACGCAGCAGCTGAGTTTCTCAGTTTCACCCTCAATCCAGTCAAAATCCAAAATTGTAGAGTTAGATATTTTCTTTTAAATGTATTAATTTTTAGACAATATATTTTCATCGTATATATATATATATATATATATATATATTTCAAATTTCATTATTCCAATTCACACCAACATTTAGAATTGGTAGGAGAATTAGCAAGCTATCAACTACATAGACCAAAACCCCATGACGGAATCTGAGATCTTCATTTTCTTTCACAGACATTCCTAGTTTAAGTCCAAAACCCAGGGAATACCAGCAATTCAAGAATCCTATCTAGATTGTCCCCACATCACTACCCAACTTTATATGTTCTCTCTCCCTTGCTCTCTTTCCCCCTCTTTCCCCATCTCTTTCTCCTTTCTCTCTCTCTCTCTCTCTCTCTCTCTCTCTCTCTCTCTCTCTCTGTGTGTGTGTGTGTGTCTCTCCCCTCTCTCTCTCTCTCACCCAAAAATGAACAAAAAACTCAATAAAACAAAAAAATCTAAAAAGAAACAAAAGCATGTCTCCACTCCATCCCACCACAAAACTATGAAGTTTGTTCTGTGTCATGGGGCCTTCTCTGGGGGGGGGGGGTAGTTTATATGCCCAGTGACAGTCCTTTGTGAAAAAAGAAATAGTTCTGCCTTTTCCAGCAAGTGAGAGAGTGAACATGCGCGTCCCACATATATTCACGAAGTTATTTTCAATTAGTTGTGTTTCCTGGATCTAAGTGATAGGTTTATTTATTTCTATTCAGTTTGCCATGTTTGAAAGAGCTTCTCCTATTTATTTTAGAGTTTCTTTTTGAGCACTACTTTTATAATCCAAAGTTTAGCTACTACTCTAGTTTTTATAATTCATAGATTTTATTCAACTTTTTTTTCTATATTTCTTTTTTTTTTTTTGAGGGGTGCAATGAACTTTATTGATGGTATTCAAGAGAGTAGGGCTCCCTAAGCCCCCTCCTGCTATTCTGGGGGTCTGGGATGGAAACTGTGAGAGAGATGCTCAGTGTTAAGGGTTAGTTAGGCCAGGGACTGCTCAGCAGCCGAGGACCTCTCTCTTGCTGTGTCCTTGCTGGGATGGGTGGTCCAGGGCGGGCTTCTTACTCCTTGGAGGCCATGTAGGCCATGAGGTCCACCACTCTGTTGCTGTAGCCGAATTCATTGTCGTACCAGGAAATGAGCTTTACAAAGTTGTCATTGAGAGCAATGCCAGCCCCAGCATCGAAGGTGGAAGAGTGGGAGTCACTGTTAAAGTCACAGGAGACGACCAGGGCTGCTTTCACTTCTGGCAAAGTGGACGTTGTTGCCATCAATGACCCTTTCATCGACCTCAACTACATGGTCTACATGTTCCAGTATGACTCCACCCATGGCAAGTTCAAAGGCACAGTTAAGGCTGAGAATGGGAAGCTTGTCATCAACGGGAAGGCCATCACCATCTTCCAAGAGCGAGATCCCGCCAACATCAAATGGGGGGATGCCGGTGCCGAGTATGTTGTGGAGTCTACTGGTGTCTTCACCACCATGGAGAAGGCTGGGGCCCACTTGAAGGGTGGGGCCAAGAGGGTCATCATCTCCGCCCCTTCTGCCGATGCCCCCATGTTTGTGATGGGTGTGAACCATGACAAGTATGACAATTCCCTCAAGATTGTCAGCAACGCTTCCTGCACCACCAACTGCTTAGCCCCCTTGGCCAAGGTCATCCATGACAACTTTGGCATCGTGGAAGGACTCATGACAACAGTCCATGCCATCACGGCCACCCAGAAGACTGTGGATGGCCCCTCTGGGAAGCTGTGGCGAGATGGCCGTGGTGCTGCCCAGAACATCATCCCTGCGTCCACTGGCGCTGCCAAGGCTGTGGGCAAAGTCATCCCAGAGCTGAACGGGAAGCTCACGGGCATGGCCTTCCGCGTTCCTACCCCCAATGTGTCCGTCGTGGATCTGACATGCCGCCTGGAGAAAGCTGCCAAGTATGATGACATCAAGAAGGTGGTGAAGCAGGCATCCGAGGGCCCACTAAAGGGCATCCTGGGCTACACTGAGGACCAGGTCGTCTCCTGTGACTTTTTCTATATTTCTAAGTTGTTGTTAATGATGATGAATAGATAAATCAATAACCAAGAATCTAGGTAAATTATCATAGTACTAAAAATTTTCCATTACAAATGACGTTACATGCACATTCCAAATAACCTGCTAACTTTGTAAGATAAAGATCTAGTATGCATTTATTAATTGATTTGATGTATATTTTTTATGTGCTAGTAACTTTTCAAAGAACTTGAAGGCTAACCTGAATAAAAATAGTAAGACATTGTACTATGGAGAAATCCATTCATGATGTCACAGGTTAAGGAGAAAAATAAAATAAATAACCATACATTCTATAATGGTCATAACTTTCAATTCCTGACGGTCTATCTTTCACTCACTGCATCAAAGTGAACAGAAGGCTTTCCCATCCTCATTGTTTTGCTGTCTAAAATGCAAAATTATCTCCGGAAATCAATTTTTTATGTATTTCCTTAGGTGCTGTGAACTAGTCTCTGCTACTTGAATCACAGCTTGAACAGGATCCTCAATGAACACAGACTTAACAAATAACCAGTAGAAGGATCCTCCAATGAGTCACACTTTAGTAAATAATGATTGAGGAAGGCAGAATTCTAGGTTGACTGCCATGGTCTGCAACTATTGGTGCTAAGTTCTAGGTTATCCTCTTCTTTGCTGAGTGTCTTGCTTCTGACCACTTGACTATGGCGGCTCTGTTGGGCTATATCCTTTGGTTAGCTTCCATTACATGACAGAGTTAGTGGAATGTCACTTGCATAACAAAAGAATTTTCTCTAGTAAAGCCTCCAGGTGGCAAGGCAGGCTAGTGACTGCTTTCCAGTTTCATGAATGTTGTTTACATGAGCCAAGGATTCCTCTGTATCATCTCCTACCACATATTTGACTCATAACGTTCTTCTTATTCTGCTCTTTCTTTCTTAGGTATGCACACTATTCATTTCTCAGTCATATAAACTAAACATCAGCATGGCAAACAAAGCACCAATAGATTCAATGGCGTCAAGTCACATGATTATCTGCTTATAAGCCATGAAGAAGTCTGAGCTGAGCAGAACCCACAAATTCCATGAAAGTCTAGAGAACAGCAAGTTCACCTGTGAAGAGAAAGAGAGAAGAAAAGAAGTCAGAGAACTATAGAGCAGGACAAAATAGCATATGGAAAGAAGACCCATTTAACGTCATGAAAGTAAGAGCTACACCAGTAAGGAAGATACAGAGTTAGACTAGTAAGAGAAACACGGAAAGCTCTATTGAACAGTAACTCTGACAATAACCCATTGTGCTGATGGCTGCTGTGCACATTGGTAATGGACCCCGCCTCCTTTCTTCCTGCAAAGGGTTAAAAACAACACCTGTAGCAATGTGCTTGTTCTGAGGTGAGCCTAGCATTCCCTCCTAGCTTTGCCATCTTTGTTCTATTTTAATCTGTATCCGATAACAGGTGAGTCAAAGTTCAGCCGTGGTGTCTCTCAGGAAAAGCGCTCTCTTTGTGCCCTTCTTAGGTCTAGTGAAGTGGAAAATTAAGTTTTTGCCCTCTAAGTCCCTGAAATAGGTCAGAACAGATATCAAACATTAACTCTGAAGCGCATTTAACGCGATGGCATTTGAATTTAAAATAAAAAATACTGGGTTAAATTCTCCTTTGCTCTCCTGACTCCACTTCTAATCTCAATTTATGCCCATCTATATGCTCCGGCATAGCACACAAGAGAGGGCTGTGCAAGAAGCACCATATTTTATAATCTTTTCTATTATAATAGCGGGATACCAGCTCTACTAGATTTAAGCAAAGAAAAGGATTTACTGTTTAATGTCATTGAAATTTGCAGACGTGGTAGCTGTTTCGGACATACGTTGCAAAATAGGGCAGAGGATGTGGTCATGTTCTCTTTCTGTTCTGGTGACCATTGTGTTGGCTTAATTCCCAGAGAGGCCCTTTCCATCCCACTGAAAGAAACACAATATCCTCTTGTTGTTGGCACCCTCCTGCTTACTAATTCCAACAGAGAGCAGGCTCATGCCGCGTATCCTGGTGGCTGTGATTCTGTTTGTCTAGTTGGTGTGACTCAGCCCTAGAATTGGGAATTAGAATCAACTTTTCCTAACCACGTTGACTTCGAGTTGGCAAAGAATGACTCAGTAAGAAGCAGAAATGCTTTGTCAATGAATGCACATGCAGCAGGTCAGAATTAACAGATGGCAGATGTAATAGAGGCTATCGTACCCACATATTAGGAAGAGATATCTTTAAAATGTGGACAGAACAAGCAAGCTTCGATAATTATTTGTATATGGTGTTCGTGTGTGCACGCGCGTGTGTGTACATGAGTCCTTGTATTTACACCACTGGGAATGGATTTCTCACTGAATCCATAGCTACTAGCCCCCAGCAAGCCCTACCCTCCTTTCTATCTCTACTCCACACACCCTCCTGCCACCCCCAGCACTTGCTTTACAGGTGCCTTACATGGCCACCAAGGACGCTTCACTTGTGCACTGGAGGTTTGAACTCAGAGCTGTCTATCTACATGGAAAGCACCCTTCTCTGGTAAATCATCATCTCGGCCCCACCCCCACCATAATCTTTGTAAATTTAAGCCCTACAAATGTTGTTGTCCAATTTTCTTCCTCAGACTTTCTCACTCTAGTTCAGCTCCACAGATTACATTCTGCTCCCAAGCAAACCCTGGATTAGAGTTTTCTTATTTCTTGTTTACTTAGGTAGTATTATATCCTTCTGGAGTCTTTGATGGAGTTGAAGAATGAATAGATAGTTATAGTTTTCCTTAGTTATGATAAAAGATAAAATAGATATAAATATTGTAACTGTGATTCTTGCTTAATAACTGTTTTGCTATATGTAATTTTACTATGTTAAAGCCTTCCTTTTTTTGTTTAAACAGAAAAAGGGGAAGTGATGTGGGAGTGTCATATATCAATCTGTTGATTTCATTGGTTAAGCAATAAAGAAACTGCTTTGGCCCTGATAGGTTAAAACATAGGTGGGAGGAGTAAACAGAACAGAAGGCTGGGAGAAAGAAGCTGAGTCGGGAGTCGCCACGATTCTCACACTCCAGGCAAATGCACGTTAAGATCATTCCTGGTAAGCCAGCTCGTGGGCTACAGCAGATTATTAGAAATGGGCTAGTCCAGGTGCGAGAGCTAGCCTAGAAGAGGCTAGATAGAAATGGGCCAAGCGGTGTTTAAAAGAATACAGTTTCCATATAATTATTTCGGGGCATAAGCTAAAGCTAGCCGTGCAGGCGGCGGGGGTGCCGGGGACGCAGCCCTGCCGCTCCAATCATTACAACAGCTCCACAGATTACATTCTGCTCCCAAGTAAACCCTGGATTTTTATCTTGCATTGTGAGTCCTGTAAAACACCACACCTGATGAAATAGGTGTGAATGTTTACCACATTGGATGAGCCCAATGCAACATAGGACTTCTGTACAAGACGTACATTCGTATTCATGTGTATTACATTAGTGCATTCCAGTAAAGCCACCATAGGTTAAAATATCATAAGATGAAAGTACAGTTTAAACACCTAGCCCACCAAACACATTAACTTAATGAATGACACAACATACTGCATATCAGCCATTAACTTTGGTGCTTTTGAGACACCTGCCACAACTCTCTGGCCCTGCCCAGCCCCTAGGAGAATATTGCATCTCATGCTACTCACCCAAGAAAGACCCAAATCCAGTTTACATTTCTAATGAATATATATCACCTTCCTCCTATTAAATGTCTTAAAAGATAAATCTAAGTTAGGGATCAGTCTGTATATAACAGATTCATTTTGAGGACACCAATACCTCCTATTCAATGGTATATTGCTGCCATGAATAAAACTGGAATGCAGGGGTGTAGATGTTATAGAATAGATGCAATCTCTGCCATGGGCCATCTGGTTTATTTTCATACATACTTATTAGGAGAAAAGTAAAAGAGTCTAGGAGTAACTGTCCTGAATAGTGGAAAAACTGAGGCAGATTTTATACTGGTCACTTAAAGACTAGCCGTGGGGGAATAGTCTAACAGTTAATTATCACAAATTTAGTGAGAAAATTAAATCATGAATGATGAATACAGTTTATAAATCTATGACCAAAAATAGCTTCCTGGCAGTATGCTTTTGTAAGGCTTACAATCAGAGGCCAGAGAAATGGAACTTGCTGCTTTTTCTAAGAACCCAAACTATATTCCTAGCATCCATATAGGGCAGCTTACAACTATTTGTAACTCCAGTTTCAGGGAATCTGAGATCCTCTTCTGGTCTCTGAAGCCACCTGTGAATGGCATATGCTTACACAGATACATTATCCATATACACCTATGTTCTATTTATATACATATATGCAAAAAAAATAAAAAATTCACAATCGTGCCTTTAAAATCAAAGGCACCCCATCGGAGTGATTTAGACAACAGTTTACCACACGGGACTTTCTGCTTATCTTGTCTAAAGAGCCAGGAATGGACATGGGTGAGGATGGGCTATACAGTTCATAGGCATGGTATCTGAACTGGGCCTGTCGATACTTTTGTGCCAGTGACTGGAGAGTCATGATCACCCTAATCAAGGCTTAAAAATGGAATAAAACGTAAAACTCCAATTAGAGGTTTCCCACTAAGATTATGACGAGTTGAGTATCTAGGAGTTAATCAAATGATACCACAGTGATGATCAAATTCATTACCAACGTGCCTGGTTTTGAACCAACTAGAAGATACACAGAATACATCTCTGGATATTTCTATGGGGAACGTTTCAGAAAGTATAAGCACCTTGAATATGGGTAACACCATTGCATAGGCTAGGGACCCAGAATGATGAAAAAGGGAAGGAGACCAAAGTGCCAACAGCTGTCTCTCCTTGCTTCCTGATTGGAAAATTTAATGTGACTGACCAGCTGCCTCAAGTGCCTGTTACCAAGCCTTCCCCACCATGATGGACTCTGACTTCAAACTTTGGACAAATAAACTTTTCCTTCTATAAGTTACTCACTAAGTTCTAATTTCCCCACAATAACCATCTATCAATACCTGGGCTGATTTTTATGGTATATTGCTACAATTAATAAACAATCACTAAGTTAATTTATGGTGGAACATTTTCCTCCAACTAGAGTTTTTCTGTCTCTGTAGGGAGCTCAGAGACCTGGGAGCTAACTAGCCTTTTGGATGTGGTCCATAAGAGCGATGACCCTGAACCCAAAGAAGGAATCCCTGTCCTTAGCTCACTCTTTCATTTAAACCTATCCCTAGACTCTCCGCTTCAGGCTTTCAATTATTTTCTATAACACTGGGTTATTTTCACCTACTGAAAAACAAAATTATTCTTCAATATACTAAATACTTATCATTTCACAGATGAATTATTTAAAAATATTTGTTCTGTGGGTTACTTATTCATTCTTCATGGTTTTTGTATTTGTTTGCTTGGTTTTTTAGATTTTGTTCTTTTTGTTTGCTTGCTTGCTTGTTTTTCGAGACAGAGTTTCTCTGTGTAACAGTCCTGGATGTCCTGGAACTTGCTTGGTAGAGCAGACCTGCCTCCAACTCATTGAGACTCACTGGCTTCTGCCTCCATAGTGCTGGGATGAAAGGCATGTGCCACTACCATCCAGCTGCTCTTATTTCCCATGTTTTTATGGTCTTATCCAAACAGCCACTGTCTAAACTGCTATCAACACTTTGAGAAGGTCCTCATCCATGCTTGCTTTGTGTTTGGAGGCAATGTCTCATTCTGTAGCCCAAACAGGCCTCAACACCTTTCACAACTGAATACTCCTGATTCAGCCACATCACGTCTGAGTTACGGGCATGAATGCAGGAACTACCATGCTTGGATTCCCATGATCAATGCTAATATAAAGAATCACTATGGATGCTGATCAATGAATAAATGGATAAGGAAGAGAGGTATAAACATAGAGTGGAGTATTACTCTTCTACAAAGAAAGAAAGATGTCCTATCATTTGTAACAAATTCCACATAACTGAAAAATAACATACTAAGTGGCGTGAGATGCAGAAACTCAAATGTCACCTGATCTGCATGTACAGATTTTAAAACTCATAGAGATTACCACTGACTTTTTATGAATATATGTTTGTATAAATATAGGTACACAAATTTATTAACTCAGCGTGATAATTCCACATAAATGAATGTGTATAATGATCCAATCAACTAACATATCCATCTTCCTAAGCATTAAAAACAGTATTTCATCCACACATTATTAATCATAACCAGGCATAGTTATAGGTCAAGTGTGATACATAAATATAGACATATAAGAGGTACCGATCTAATCAGGTAATTACAGTTCTGTTTCCTTATTGGTTTGTGATAGGAGCCGTCAGAGCTGCTTCCTTATACTTATTCATCAAATACAGAAAACAAATATTCCAATGTATTTGAAAGTACACACATTGCATGATATAGAACACTAAACTTTCTGCTTCTTTGGAGGTACAGTATTTGTAATCCTGCCCCACCCTGCTACTTTTCAGCTTCTAGTAATTGGAAATAACAATATATATATATATATATGTATATATATATATATACATATATATATATATATATATGAGAGAGAGAGACAATTTGATTTTTTTAAAAAAAAATCAAACAATTTTCCAGAGTAATTTTTCTTCTACAGATGACCACAAAAGTCTCCATTCCCATTCTCTTCAAAATATAGAATATTCAATAAGTCAAGTTAATAGATCATTAGCATTTGAGCAACTAGACAGTCATCCTCTGCCTTGAAAGAGATAGATAGATGAATAAAATTAATGATGTAGAAAATTAAATTGGGGGGAAAGAGCAACTTTATAGAGGACGTCGGGTCACACAGGTGAGCTTATTTTTTGTCATATTTCACCTGTCACAGCTAGAGAGAAGGGGTATTTGAAATTTGAACCTCTAGGAAAATGACTTTATAAGCACCAACGTTGCCTATAGAACTGAAATCCACTAAACAGGATATGATTGTGTAATAATTTTATTACCAAGACACAGTACTGGAGACATGTCTGTGAATTTAGAGAGCAAGCTCCGTGAACTCTGCCAAATTTGCAAACACGGCTGCTCTCCCCAAGCCTTTTGAAGTCACATCTGCAGGTGCCAGTTGGGCAATGCAAGTCACTTAAACCAACGACTAACAGATCTAGTGGGATTCCTCAAGAAGTAGAGTCAGCTGCCTTCTGAGGCAAATCACGTGTGTGGGGCCTGAACTAGCTCCAATGGAAGGCGAGCACCACACAGGTATATTTTAACTCATGCCGGAGAGGGTGGATGACTGTGTGACAGAGGAGACTCTGAGGGTTCAATTATCGCCTGTTCATTTCATTTTAACTGGCAGGGGGTTAGGAGTTTGACTTAGAAACACTATAAATGCCGAGGGAAGTTTTTGGAAATTATTTTGGACATTTGCGTATGTTGCTTTGTAAGTGCAAGGATGCATGTGTGTGTTCTCCTTGGTGATCAGAGGTAAAACTGCAAGAGTTGATTGTCTTCTATCCTGTGGATTCCAGAGTTTAAACTTAATTTATCAGGTCTGGTGACGTCTAAACAATGACCCATCACACCATCCCCATAAGGAAAGTCTTAATGGGTGCTCTTTTAAATCTGTCTCTCTCTGAAGCTCTGCTTAGCATGGTGCTATTCATAGCATTCCCTTGACCAACCACGGTTAACATGAACTGCGCACATTCTAATCAGAGAGATGAGTTTCAAAAAATTAAAAGCATCCATCACAGCAAAGCCCTTAGATCAAGTAGCTCGCTTTCTATAATGGATGTTCTAAATCAAGCTTCTATTTTGGGCCATTTTAATTCAATGCTTTTCTGCAGATTTACTTCTACAAAGACATTCCTCTAGTTGGTGCTGGAATCTTCTCAGTTCCTGTCGCTTATGCTGGAGCCTGCCTACATTTTCCCATGCCTTTTCTGCATTTCTTTGTAAAATAGCACCCATCCCCCAAGCTCGGTGTCTGTTTTTAATTTCCTGAGGACCGTATAGAGCGCTGCCCAAATGAGAAACATCAGTGCCGAGGATGTAGGCGATGCCTTTAATTGATCAGACAAACATAGGCCATTTAGTTTTGCTTTAACTCAGACTTCAAAGCACCATGCCGTCCAGTTGCTTCATTTTGGCAGAAGCAGAAAGCCCGAACTCTTCAGGAGGTAAGAAAGCTATGGAAATTAGGCATCTGCCCAAAATCGAGGATGAAAAGTAAACACTTAAAGCCCATTCCAGTATCTATTTTGAACTGAAAAGTAAAAGGACTCACGAGAACGTTTGAAGATAGGAAACCGTCAATGTTTAAGATGACGGACTTGAGACCATTTCACAGTAGAGGATGTGGTCTCAGGGCCAGGAATCTTGGTCACTCCTCATTGAAGTCTCATCAGTCCTGTTGAGATGAAACACGAATTCCAGAGTCTCTTCCTCTTTGCCCACTGCCATACTTTAGCCCACAGTAGGGAAACTCGCCTGGGAGGATCTCTACACGCCCTTTTGAACTCTTATAGAGGTTCTCATATGCGTAACCATTTAAAAGAAGATTAAATTCAATTAGGCCTTATCTTTTCCTCATGACAGGCTGCCTTCAAAGACCAGTTTATTGCACTTCTCTACCCCAGTGGCCTCTGAATGCTCCCAGGCAGACAAAGGGCACCTTCACACACAGGAAAAAAGGATGGGGCTGTTTTTATGCCACTTAATCCCTGTATTTTCAGAAAGGTTGGCATGTGACTAGGTACCCTGCAGCACTACAGTGCTGCTCAGATCCCAACTGGGCTTGTGACTACTTGGAAGTGAAACCAGAGTCCAATCTAGCCACCCACTCTTGCTTTGAGGGCCAGAGTCTCCTTGGGCATTTTTTACCGCCTTAATGCTTGGTATGTGGTGGGGTTTTTTTCTCTAATTTTCTGAGTTTATCAGTAATAAATTGAAAGGACAGAGCCGTAACTTGCATAATCTGAAACAGGGGAATGGTTTAATTAACAGTGATATGAGTCCAATTGACTTTTTGGTTACATTACATTTTTATTGAGAATTCCACTTAATTTGATTCAGTCTACCCCTAATCCCTCTCCTCCTATCCCTGCCTTATCCCACCCACCATTTTTCCCTCCCAGCTTCACAAGCTTTGTTTCCAATCACACCGAGCCCCACTCAGTGCTGCCTGTATGTGCTTGGGTGTAGGACCCTCGATAGAAGCGCGGACAGCCTCTCTGGGATCACATTTCTGAAGGGAACTGAAGCTGGTTCTGCCAGATACCAGCTGGGGTGGGCTTCATGACCCTGGTCTCCCCATCCATGTTGGGATGTTTTGCTCACTGATCTTATGCCCTTCTTTGATCATGTAGCCATGGCCTCTGTGAGTCCATGTGCAAAAGGACCCCATTACACCCTGCAAATACTGTTTGCTATAGTGTCCTCTACCCTGGAGCATATAGCCTCTCTGGCCCTGCGATGATCCCTTAGCCTTGGGTGGGAGGAGGGGTCATAGGTAGATAATGGAGGGTTGCTAGAGATGTCCTGTTCAGAGCTGAGCTCTTCAGTCTTTTGTTCTCTGGGTGTTGACCAGTTGTGGGGTCTCTGTGTTAATCACCATCTTCCACCAAAACAAAACAAAAAAGGTTTCTCCTATGTGGATTGAGAGGTGAATTATCCTATGTGCATAAATGTAAGAATTCAAGAGCCACTCCCTTGTTCATTTCACAAAACAATAGTAGTAAATGGCGCATACATTTATAAGCAATATTGTGTGCAATGTTTACCAACAATTTTATTTCTTCAAAGAAAATCAGTATCCACTGTATGTGAAAGGAAGCATGAACCACACAAAATGGTGCTGAGTCATTAGGTCTTATAGGAAATAATCAGTTGTAAGATTTGAGATTTGGCCCTTTTGTTTTAACTCATGGACCATTTGTGAAAAGAAAAAGAAATATGACAGAGAGAAGCCAACACCTAAGAAGAAGCAGAAACAAAAACAAATAAAAGGAAAACGCCAGTATTTGGAGCCCGCAGCCTGGAACTAAAGGTGGTTCCTTTCAAAGAGACAAAGACACGCACCTGCTTCCCGACACCTTTCGTTCTATCAGCTGCTGGGATGTACAGACCAGTGCGGTTTTTATCTTCCCATAATTGCGATGTTGCTTCAGCCAGGATGCTGTGGCATTTGGCCAAGATTTCCCTGCACGGTTGCATTTTTTCCAAAGATAAAGAAGGAAAAAGAAGAATGTTTAAAGCAACCCCTTCGTTGCTGGATGGTGGTGATGCATGTCTTTAATCCCTGCGCTGGGATTTCTGTGAGTTTGAGGCTATCCTGGTCTACAAAGCAAGTTCCAGGACAGCCAGGGCTGTTACATAGAGATACCCTGTCTCAAAGCAAAATAAAACAAAGCAAGCAAACAAAAAAACCCAACTCCTTCTTCAGGTTGATATAGTACTGCAAGTGCTCGGGAGTACTGTGCTTCTTGCCTCCCAGGCTTCTGCACTAGGTGGACAGAGGCAGGCAAGAGAGTTGTCAATGATTTTTCAGTTTTTGTTTCTTCACCGAAGTGAGAGTGCCCTATAGTCGAGTTTATTCATTTCATTTTTCATTGGTTTGACGGTGCACAGTCACTTAACAAAAGAAACAACCAACGACCAAAGGATTCAAAAAGAAAGGAAGAAAGAAAGAAAGAAAGAAAGAAAGAAAGAAAGAAAGAAAGGGCCAGCCAGCCTGGCCTTTCTCTTTAGCTGGAAATGGCTTGAAGTTAATTGCTCACATAAGAAGAATAACTGCCGGGGCTGTAATTGAATTTTTATGGAAATAAACAGGTGGCGGATTTCCTGTAGCTGTGGGAATGGCGGGGGGTGAGACGCTGTAAGCGCGTTAACCTGTTTAATTTAATAGCCCCGGTATTCATACAGGGGGGAAAGCAAAGCAGCTCATGGAGTCAGTAGGCTACCAAATGTAAATAACTACAATTACCGAGCATGCCCATGTGGTGGATCCAGAGAGGGCACTGGGCCAGCTTTGGCTTTCTTTCTGAGCTTATTAATTAAGCCACTAGAAGTTTCAAACTCTTAACCCATGAAGGGGCCCGCAAAGAAGACGAAGCGAAAAAAACAAGAGAAAGGAAGGGGAGAGAGGACATCAGCTGACAAAGGCTCTCCTCACAGGAATGGCACCACCCAAGTTCTCGCTCTGTGAGGACCCACATTACCCAGGAGCCTGCATCAGAGGGAGAGCTGAGTGAAAAGCTAGCTCTGCGCTATGCTGTCCCCACGTGGTCTAGTTTGGGAAATGCACATTTTCATTCTGAGGAAAACTAGGTCTGTCTGGTAGGATGCAAATGCCATTGACTTTACAGGCCCCATAGTCACTTTTAAGTGACTTACTTTTAACCAATAAGAAGAGTTCGTGTTTGAATATTTGGAAACTTTCTTTCATCAAAAAGGCCTGTTAAACTCTCTGTACTCTCTGTTTATTTTTACTTTAAATATGAATGCATTTTAAAGCAAAGTGAAGCCTCCTATGGAACAGAGGCACTTATCACAGATTATATCAGCAACCTGAACTAAGGAACAACTGTCACCTTTCCCAGGCTCCTAAGGTTCCCCCGTGAGGCACTTAGCGAAGAAATTTGGCCATACTGAAGATTCCTCATAGAAATATGGTCATGAGGCTGAAGCAGGTTGTCAAAATGTCATTTGAAAAATAAATGTTTTCCATGATATTTGGGTCACCTTATTAAACAAATAACTAAGATTTTAGGTGACATCAGGATCAGCCAAACCCAAGTGGATTTATGCTCTCTGGAAATTAAGTGTTTATCAGCTATGTGAGATGCCATTGTTAAGAATTCTGTTTAGATATGTATCCATTTTATAATTGGATTATCTAGTTTGTTGATGTCTACTTTCTTGAGGTCTTTATATAATTTGGAAATCAGCCCACTGTCAGATGTGAGGCTGGTGATGATATTTTCCAGTCCTGTAGGCTGCTGTTTTGTCCCTTTGACAGTGTCTCCCTTGCCTTACAAAAGCTTTTCAGTTTCATGAGGTCCCATTTATGAACTGTAGATCTTAATGCCTGCATGATTGCTATTCTGTTCATGAAATTGTCTCCTCTGTCGATGCATTAAAGGCTTTTGCCCACTTTCTCTTCTGTCAAGTTCAGAGTATTTGGTTTCATATTGAGATATTTGATCCACTTGCACTTGAGTTTTGTCAGGGTCTATAGGTGTGATTGCTTTGCATTCTTCTATATGCAGCTATCCAGTTTGGCCAGCACCATTTGCTCAAGATGCTTTCTGGTTTTTTAATGAATGTTTCTGACTTCTTAGTCAAAAATAAGGTGTCCATAGGTATGTAAATTTATGTCTGGGTCTTCAATTTAGTTCCCTTAATCAACCTGCCTTTTTTAATGCCAATACCATGTCATATTTACTTACCACATCTCTGCAGTACAGCTTGAAAGAGGGATAGTGATATCTCCGGAAGCTCTTTTATTGTACAGGATTGCTGTAGCAATCCTGGGTTTTGATTTTTCCATACAGATTGAGTAGTGTTCTTTGAAGTTCTGCAAAGAATTTTGAAGGAATTTGTTGGAAATTGCATTGAACCTGCAGATTTATTTTTTTTAATAAAATGGCCATTTTTTACCATGTTTATCCTATCAATCCATGAGCATGGGAGATCTTTCAATCTTCTTCAGTTTCTTTCTTCAAAAGCTTAAAGTTCTTGTCATACAGGTCTTTCACTTATCTGAATATATATCCAATATTGTTAATGTGCCTGGTGAATGCACTAATAGACCAATAATGCCACATACATTTCATCATTAAATATCCTTACTCTTCACTCTTACACAAAATTTCTTGCTCAACATCTTCACAAAATGTTTCAAGTCCTTAAAATACAGAACCAAGATGATTGGGTCCCATTTTCTTATTCAACATATGATAGATAAATTATAGGTAGATAGGTACATAGATGGTTAGATAGACAGAAGATAGATAGATAGATAATAGATAGATAGATAGATAGATAGATAGATAGATAGATAGATAGATGATAGATAAGAAGACAAACAGATAAAAGATTACAGATAAATGACAGAAAGATTGGTTATAGATAAGTAGATGATAGATACTCTCTTGAGACAGGTTTTCTCTGTAAGACAGTCCTGGCTGTCCTGGAACTCATTCTGTAGACCAAGCTGGCCTCCAGCTTACAGATATCCAACTGCCTTGGTTACCTGAGTACTGGGATTAATGGCCTGCACCTGCACCACCACTGTCCAGCCTTGGTCATGGACTCTTACCACAGTAATAGAAAGCCTAAGATAGGTCCCCTGTAGCACAAGTTCATAGACTTATCTTGAACAGCACCTATTTTGTACCATCTGTACTATCAAAGAAAATGTCATGCCAGGGATCTTCTTCATCATTATATTCCCACACATAACACATTATTTGAAGATTGATAATGAGTATAAATTTGTTGAATGGACAGCTGGATCCAATTTATACATGTTCTGTATTTCTCCATCTTCAAAGCTTCGACATATCCCTTTAAAGCTGGGTGTTGGTTTGTTTACTGTGGTTCAGGGTAAGGAGCAGTCCCAGGGTTGCGCACGCGCTAGGCAAGTGCTTACCCTCGAGCTTCCCTCACACACTGAAAGCCTGAGAATCCTCTACCTGACTGAAACAGAGCTATGAGAAGAATAAGCAGCTCTGAGTCCTCCAAGCTCTAAAGCACAGCTTTCATTTTGACTCACCTATGGGAACGATTTGCTTTCGATTCAGTCCTTTCGAACATGAAGACGGCAACCCGCTCGTGGTTCAGGGACCCAGGTGGCAACTCTACCAGTTGCTTAAGAGATTCATTTGAGTTGTGAAGTCAGAACAATAAACACAAGACTCAACCACCTAGAGGCCAACTGAGATCAAAATTCAATTTATAACCCAAAGTACAATTTGTTATTCTGATCAGTAGAGATAGTGGATTTTCTCAGGGTGGCCAGAATCGGAGTAGCTTAGAGTTAGAGTTTAACAATATCCCAAATCTTGGATCATTTCCCTCCTAGGTCACATCTGTCAAATGTATTTTCACTGCCTTGAGTCTTACAATTCTGTTGCTTTTTGTTAGCATCCTATTGCATTCTGTTCACACAGAGACTAGCCCCTCCATGAAATGTCTGGGTAGCCAGATCTGGGATGTATTTTAGGTGCATGACCTGAAAAGTAAGCCGTCTATTTTGGTCACAGAGTAAAAACAATAACATTTGGTACTTGAACATGTTGATGTGAATGTTGACCCCTAAAAGAGCATCACCCTTAGAATGTAGTATCTCTGTGCATGATGCTTAACTGATCATTGGTATGAAGGAGCATTGGCTCTTTAGAATGTTTTCTCCAAAAGGACAGCTTGTCACATCCATTGTGCATAAATCCAGGACGAAGAATAGGCTGGCCACATTAAGGGCTATTTGTCTGCAAGGCTAGTAAATACTCAAAGATCCCTTGCCTAAGGCCGGGGGATGATTGACTGCACACACAGGGCTATTACTGCTGAGTCCAATTTCAAAGGGTGTAACTCAAATCCGAGCACTGGAATTAGAGTGCTCAACCCCCTGTCACAGTGACCTGAGTAAACTCTGTGCTTTCCAGGGGTGGGGCACAGTGTTTTCTATAACGGGACCAGAAAGGACTATTGTACCATGACTTCTTTCAGTGACAGGGCTGATGACTACCAAAGATTCCTGCATATCAGAGCATAAAGAACCAGGGTTTGCCTTGAGGATCCTTATGGTGACCATAGCAATTGTGTCACCTGCCTGTGGGTGTGTAAGTAATGCCAGATGCTAGATGCTACCCCGGAATGGGCTCATCCTCAGTGCCATTAGGGAAGCCACTTCAACAGAAACATCTACCACTAGGGTAAGAAGAACAGGAAATCAAATCCTATCCAAAACTGTGCCCTTCTCTTGACCAAAGACTTAGGTTAAAGACATCTTCCAGACCTCTTGGGATCAAATAAAGGGAAGAAGTTTGAATGTTATTACCCTTACAGGACGTCCTTGTCTTCTGAACCACATGGTTTAAAGAACTCCTAAGAACTCAACCTTCTTATCCAAAGTTGCCATGGAATCTCACCTCTTGTCAAGAACTAAACCATGATCAGACTCCCTCCCTTCACTCGGGCTAACACTTCCACTGCAGAATCTCAAAAACTCTAGCCCCTTTGTAAAGCTTGACACTGATATATGCCCAAGGTCAACTGTGCCTAGAAATCACTATTATTCTTACACATAGCTCCCAATTTTGTCATAAAAGAAATGAATCTTTCCTGCTAGCTTTTACAATGTTAGTGACTCTCTTTGACACGTTGGGATCTGCCCCCTGGTTAAAAGCCTGAAGGTGACGGGGTAGATGCAGAGCAGTTTCGAGATGAACTGATTTTTCCCTTCCATAGTTGGCCCCCATGTTAATTTATTTACCTATCACTGTGATAAAGCACTCAATTAAGAAATAAGGGTATAAAGATTTATTTCTGCCTAGGATATAAGGATATGTAGTTCACATAAGGGAAGGCATACTGGCAGGTGGCTCTGTGGTAGCCAGAATGTAAATCTGGGGATTGTTAGCTCTTCAGTTCTTGGTAGTACAGAAAGCAGGGGAGAGAGTGTGGGTCAGAGTATAATCCCTAAGAGCAATCATGCAGTAGCTCACCTTATCTATGTAGATGCTACTTCGTGAAGTTTCCATTCAAAGCAGCAAAATCAGCTGAGGATCAAGTGTCCAAACCATTTCACATTTAAGCAATACCTTTTTGGTTATATACCCAAAGTATGCTCAATCATACCACAAAGACATGTGCTCAACTAAGCCAGAACGGAGAAACAACCTAAATGCCCCTTAACCAAAGAATGGATAAAGAAGATGTGATACATTTACACAATGGAGTACTACACAGTGGAAAAAAATAATGACACCTTGAAATTTGTAGGCAAATGGATGAAGCTAGAAAACATCCTATTGAGTGAGGTAAACCAGAACCAGAAAGGCAAATATCATACGTACTCACTCATAAGTGGCTTTTAGATATAAGGGGGAAAAAGAACAGCCTACAATTCATAATCACAGAGAACCTAGACAACAAACAAAAAGGAGCCTAAGAAAGACATATATGGATCTAATCTAAATGGGAAGTAGAAAAAGACAAGATCTTCTGAGTAAATTAGGAGTGTGGGGTTCATAAGAGAGGGTAGAAGGGGAGGGAAAAGGAAGGGAGGGAAGAGGAGAAAAATATATAGCTCATAGCTCAATAAAAACAAAAAAGAAAATGCAAAAAAAGAAAGAAAGAAAAAGAACTCTCTAAGAGTTAGAAACACAGCCTTCAAGCAAGAAAATAGACCCATCAAAGAAGGTGGCACACATTCTGATGCTCTGAAGAATAAGTATAAACTTACAGATGTTTTACAGAGAGCTCTCCAACAAAAGAGAACAAGTGATTTTGGATTTGTAGCTTTGTAATCTTTCTTTCATGAGAAATTGTCCACGTAACATCCCTGAATACAGCTGGTAAGAGACAATGCAGTTGTCTTCTCAGAGACATGAAGCCTAGCTCAGCAATGGGGAGAAGGGCCATACATCTAAGGCACCCTCAGTTTCTGGAATCTCTCATAGCTTCTGGTTCTGACATGCAGGACCCCTCACATCTGTAGTAATTGTCACTTTTATATGAGAGAACCCCCGATGCAGATTAATTTGACAACACTGACATTAATCTCTGAGGAAGATTTTAAACCATGCAGACTTCTGGAGCAGCTGAGAGAATGGATATTCCTAGGGCTGTTAGAGTTCCTGAAGTTTGGTCTCTGCCACACTGAAGAACTTTGAGATAAACCTATCTCCCATCTTTTCACTTGTCCATGGTTCACAGGATATCCTTCTGAAGCCCTATACACCTTAAATCTGTTCATGACAGTGACAACTTGGCTTTCCCAAATGCTTTGCCTTAAATGAGTATTTAATTCAACAGGGGCCTTTTATTTCAGAGACCATGAACTTCATTTAATCTTCCCCTTCCTCACCATGTGGATGGTTTCCATAGAAATGTCCACAAAGAGTGACAGTGTCACTGAGTACCTCCCCAGCCCGAAAATCAGTTTTTCAAGCCCACATCTCACACCAGTTTTCCTAAGGCTTCCATACTTAGATGCACGACCCAGTTACCAGTGTTTGCACCAGAGAGGTGTGGAGCTCAAAGAAGTTAAACCAAACCTGATATAATTGAGAGAAAAGGGTGAATTGTAGCAGAGGTGTTAGTTAGCTCACACAATTTGTAGAAAATACAGGGACAAGAACAAAGGTAGGTCGGACTGCGGGAAGCTCTCTACTTAGAGTGCCATAAAATAAATTCTACACTTAGCGCCTTCAACCAGCTTCCAGCTCCGTCTGCTGTGGATTCTACTGTTTCTCTGGATAATTTCCTTTCTCTCCCCAGATGGAACCATCTTGCTGCCAAGCCAAGACTATGTGCCTGTGACCTCACTGTCTGAGTGGAGAAAAGCAGCGCATCGGATCTGTTCGTGCTTATCCGTGACACCCTGCCTCCTGCCAAGACTTGAATACCCTGGGTGGGAAAGGCATTCCAATGCCAAATGGTTTAACAGCATCACAACTGCAGTCAACAGACAGGAGCTGAATGCTTTCAGGGGAAATTTTTTAGAGTGTCCAAAAAGAAAGTGAGATCCCATACAGAGAGAGAAGATTGAATTAAGTGAAGAAAAATGGCAGTAAACAGACTAATCTTTGAAGGAATTTTGTATTGATGGAAGGCTTAGTAGCTTGAAAGATAATGCAGGTGTAGAGGTAATGTTGTCTTTTCCATGGTAACCACTAAATGCAGGTCAATGAGAGTATTCATGTAAGGAAAAAGTTTAACTCTGCAGTCATTAAGGGGATAAACTAATGAATGAATGCATGTGGGTAAAAGTAAGAGCAATGCATATAGATCAAAGAGTGACTTTCCCCTTAGAATAGGACAAAAGGAAAGATGAATAAAGCAAAGAGAGGGGGAAGGTATTTGTTGCTTATTAAGGAAGTTGGGACACCTAGGTCTTTCTACCTTAATAGGCTATACAGTGGTGCCCAAAGTTCAAAGAAAATGCAGAATTAAAAAAAAAAGTAAAGGGCTGGAGAGATGGCTCAGTGGTTAAGAGCATTGCCTGCTCTTCCAAAGGTCATGAGTTCAATTCCCGGCAACCACATGGTGGCTCACAACCATCTGTAATGAGGTCTGCTGTCCTCTTCTGGTCTGCAAACACACACAGATTGAATATTGTATACATAATAAATAAATATTTAAAAAAAAAGTAAAGAAGGAAGGGAGGGAGGGAGGGAGGGAGGGAGGGAGGAAGGAAGGAAACCTGGATGACTAGAAAACATTAAGAACCGCTACTATAAAAAGTGATAATAAACTAGGCATGAATAAAGGATGCAGTGGAATGGAGAACCACTTCCTATCTGACTGCCTAAAAGCATGTAATAATAGTCAATGGCATTGGGCTGATAGATTTTTTTCCAGTAGGAAAAACAGTATTCTCTCCACCCAGCTACCCGGCCTCTAGAAATCACCTCCCTACAATGTGATTATACACACAACAGACACAAGAGCAGCTGTGGCCATGTACTCAGACACCTAAGATACAGCCCACACACACACATTGTAGTTCCCATGATGAGGCACTTTTGACAGGTTATAAATGAGTTACAAATAAACCACCTATTGCAGCCTTATCTGTGGTTTTGTGGTATCTTTGATGCTTGCTCAAGGAATCAGAATTTAATGGCCCATTAAGAGTGCAGAACAGGCCTCGGATTCACCTCTGTCTTCTGAGGCTTGTCCCTTTTGCCGAGACTCTTCCAGACGCATTTCGGTAATGACACTGTATCTAGCTTCTGAGATCAACAGCCTGAGCTCAATCTGCTATAGGAATCTTCCCAGAAGAAAGGGATGTTTCATCACGCGGAGTCATTCATCCTAGCCCGCACTCTCCTGCTTCTGATCTTCCACTGTTAAAAGCATAACACACTGGAGGAAGATTGTGCTATATTTCACGAGTGCTCCGTGCCGCCACCAAGGGACACTTCCATCTGTTATTCGCTCTCAGCTTCGCCTACTGATAAAACAGGAAGGACAGCTTGCTGATGGGCTCTTTGAAGCAAATGGCTCCACTCGTTCCTGCAATTAATGTTTGTAAATTATTTCCACAGTAGTCAGCAGGTAGGGTACCACAATTTCAAGATTAGTTTCAATAAATCAAGAGCCTGCCTTCTTTCTGAGAGGGCCTCCATTACAATGAGACTCATGGTTAGAGGCGTGCTCTAGCCATGATGAAAATTGCTGTGTGTAATCGAATACTTTCATTAATTCTGTCAATTATCATTCCCTCGTGGGAAGATCTGAAGGTTGTATGTTGGGTTGTTGAAATTTCATCTAGTGTGTAGTATGTGCTTTTCACAGAATCTGGTATTTAGGGCACATCAAAATTTCCCAGTAAGTTAATGGTCCTTTGCCCGCTAGAGCGTGAGATGCCCATGACAACAAAGCTGGGTTGTGATGAAAACAATTTGGATTTTTCCCCAGGATTACTCTGTTGTTTCAATCATAAATCATTTCTAGAGCAGAGAATAATTACATATTGTAGCCTCTGCACTATTTTAAGAGGAATTTCTCTAGACCAATAGTATGAACCTCTTTTCTCTAAATTGAAAAACTCTTTGATTTAAAGTTCCATTTTTAATTTATGGGCTCAGAAATCTTTGATTTAATTTTGACCCTAGTTTTGTGGGGTTTTTTTTATTTTTTATTGAAAAAAAATTCGGACTTCTCCTAGCCTCCCATTTCCCTCCCCCTCCTCCCACCCTTCTCCCCCTCCCCCCACTCCTCTCTCCTTCCCTCTTCAGTCCGAAGAGCAGTCAGGATTCCCTGCCCTGTGGAAAGTCCAAGGTCTTCCCCCCTCCATCCAGGTCTAAGAAGGTGAACATCCAAACTGGCTAGGTGCCCACAAAGCCAGAACATGAAGTAGGATCAAAACCCCATGCCATTGTCCTTGGCTTCTCATCAGCCCTCATTGTCCACCATGTTCAGAGAGTCCAGTTTTATCCCATGCTTTTTCAGTCACATTCCAGCTGGCCTTGGTGAGCTCCCAATAGATCAGCCCTACTGTCTCAGTGGGTGGGTGCACCCCTCGCGGTCCTGACTTCCTTGCTCATGTTCTCCCTCCATCTGCTGAGGTTTGTTTTTTTAAAAATGATTGTTTCCCTATGTTCTGTGATGGTCTATTTTCAAGATAGACAAATGGCCATACCACACACTTTAAGATGGCCCCTTTTCAAGTTGTAAACAAGGGATTTGAACTTAACAAACAACATCTCTCCTTTCAGAGTAGAAGCACAAGAAACAGAAGGATGAATTCTAAAGATGACCCAGGTAGAAAGAGGCCACTGACCAAGATAGGGGACAGTAGAGGACTATTAAAAGCCTAAGGTGGTAACCACCTCCTCACCTGGAACTGAAGTCAGCTAAGAACTTGAACTCCTATCAAGAGAAAAGATGAAGGGAAAAATACAAAGACATCCAGAGGCAAAAAGAATCACAGTGCTTCACCTGAAGCAACTGAGTATGCCTTAATGAGGGAAAATGCAAAGAATTACAGGAATGTGTGGAAAGAAAATTCAGCATGAAGCTGAATCATAGGAGCATGACCTTGCTCAGACAACAATTTGGGGGAAGTGTAAGGCATTCAGAATTGTGCGCACTCTGCAGCCGTTCACCGCGTTTCCCAGTAGTTCATGAAAGCCATGACCTGTGTCTCTGTGCTCACAATACTGTGTGAGTGAACTATAAAGCATGCCAGACCTTAAAGACCAAACGAGTTGTGTGAGATATCACACACAAATGTTAAAGTTTAAGGGAGTTTCTTATTTTTTTTTAAAAATCAGCTGTCTTTCAATAAGACAATCCACTTCTGAGAAAAGACTGTCCACACTACTATGGAGTAAGAATAAAACATCCAGAGAGGCTTTCCTTATCACCAAATCAGTCTCTAGATTTTTTTGGATTTTTAATTTTTATTCATTTATATATACCAACTAAGTTCTCCCTCCCTCCCCTCTTCTGCTCCTCCCTCACCTCCCCACAAGCCCCCTCCACCCACTCCTCAGGAAGGGTAAGTCCTGCCATGGGGAGTCAACAAAGCCTGGCACATTCAGATGAGGCAGGATCAAGTCCCTCTGCACAGGCACCACTTCTGGGCAGAGAGAGGGAGAGGAGATAATAGAGGTGGATGGGAGATGACAATAGAACAAATCTTACGTATAGAACAGAGGAAAGGTAACTGAGCCACGTGATACAACATAGATTAATAAAAACAGGTTAATTAAGTTATAAGAGCTAGTAAGAAAAAAACCTAAGCTAAGGCCATGCTTTCATAATTAATAAGTCCCAAGGCTGTTATTTGTGAGCTGGTAGTCCAAAGGAAAATCTGAGCATGTGCACACACACACACACACACACACACACACACACACACACACTGGATAAGTGAGTAAAAGAATTAATGAATGAAAAAGATACTGGCCATTCTTCCAGTCTTCATGAAAGCAAGCACTATCATTGGCTTCATGCAAATATTTATGCCACCCTTCTTATGGCCCTAATCATGATGACCTGTCCTAGCATGATCATGTAATACAGCATAGAAACAGATCCATGTACTCAGTACGTGGGTCAAATCACACCACTGCCTTTTCTTCCAGAGCTAGGTACTTTGATTACTCCTGCATTTAATGATTCAACTTTAGGAAGAAAAACATGTTCTTTTTCCTTTGTAGAAATTAAATGTCTGTTTGTAGAGAACTAAAACAATCAAAGCATCTTCTGTGTTACTTTCCCATGAAAGTTGGTGTTCATGGGGGACTGGGAAGACACAATTGCCAGCGACTAATTACAGGGATTTTTTTTTCTTTTGACGGGAATTTTAAAGAGTTTCTAGCACTTTATCTTGGAGTTTACATTTTCTAATGAAGACGCAGATTTCAGAGTCAATGTTGTATGTATTTCTACAAGCATGAAACAGGCATATATAATCTATTATATGATAACATAGATTCTGCTTCCTTTCCTTGGCATATTAAAATTAGTATTCTTTACTCAAAATTAACATTCTGTACTCGAAATATTTAATGCCTCCTCATTTAATTAATAGAGGTATTCAATTAAGTTGAAAAGTGTATACATATGTGTGTATACATGTATGTATAGATAGATAGATAGATAGATAGATAGATAGATAGATAGATATCCCCCCCCCCCCCCCGGTGCAGGTTTAGAACCACCAACCTAAATATAGAGGCAGTCAAGTAAGATGATTCAGTGTGTAAAATCTCTGTGGCATTCATGTTCCTATATTTACATTCACAGAGAGAGAGAAAGAGAGCTCATAAAGCAATAAAATGAAAATTTTAAATACAAACATCAAAAAATTTACATCATGATATTCCACAAAGACTTCTGAAGTAAACCAACTGACCAATCCACTCCTGTTTTGCAATTGACTTGGACATGAGGCTGCTTGTTTCTACCAGATAAATATTTAGGAAAAAAGCTACCTACATGGTTCAGATTACACATCACATCTCAGTTAACACATTTGTGCTCATGAATGTCACTCTCACTAGATCAATACTAGTCCATACTCTGCAGCTCTCTTGGGGCTAGTTGTCAATCACTCTTGGCATAGTGTATGCAATTCAAAGAATGATAATGCTTCTCCATATAAGAAGGCAAGAACCTGATGATCAGAACCGTACAATTTGGGTAACCTTAAAATTAAGAATTTAATCTTTTATTATTATGATAACATTTATCATAAAATGATTGACTTTTAAGAATTCTTTTAAACTTGTTAAGAATTTTTAAAAATCCTGGCTATTCGAGTTGCAAGATAGCCAATGAACAGTGATGAGTAAGGATAATTTGTTTTTCTTTTCTTGTCAACATTTATATAGAAAATGGTGATGTGCAGTAAAATAATCCCCCAGTAGGTTATCACAGTATTCCTATAATTATAGTTTTCAATATTCCCTCGTGCTTTTAGAAAGGATGTTGGCAAACATAGCTAAAGCTGGGTTGTAAAATAACTGCATGTGTTACACATCTACTGTGTGCTGTATTGTGATGGAAATTCTTCCTATGTTTGGAAAGTGTATCCTAATCTAGATATGTTTTAGAGGCTATATGATCCTCACTTTATGCATGTTAGGGAGACATTGCCAAATGCACTTTCAAGGTAAGTAAAATGAAGTTCAGAAAGTACAGTAGTGCTGACATCCAAACTTGGGTCTTCTGCAAGAGTAGTGTGCTCTCCTAACCATCTTCTAAGTCATCTCTCCAGCCCCCCCTCCCCCAACCACCACCTCTTGACTATTTCTGTAACTATTCGCTTTTATGAGTTTTAGCTATTAGAGTTTTATTAAAAAAAAATTAGTTTGTAGGAGTTGACATGCATAAACTTGAGTGTGACAGGATCTATCAGTTTAAGAACCATAGGGAAACAATGTTTAAAGTCTGAGATTAAATTCTTGAATCCGACTTCTTATTTCAAAATATGATTGACTATTTTCCTCCTGCTCAATTCTCACTGGAATGGCAGATGACACGTGGAGAATCTGTAGTCTAGTCCCAAATGGCTAGAGGACAAAAGCTGCTTTCATGTCATTTCTGGGTAGAAGCTGAAAAGCCAAAAATCACTGGAGAAATTTGCTCGGTTGAGTTTTTTTTTTTTTCCAGTTCAATTCTATTCTCCCTCGAGGTTCAAACAAACTTCAGATAATCATCTTGAACTTGGTGACGAACCAAACTCGGATTCAGACTGTGGCTTCTCAGAGGGTCAGCCCTTCCATTTAGAATAAGGCACAGCTTAAAGTGACAAGCCAAATGGGGTCAAATGTTCAATGCTTGGTGAAAGGCTCAGCTGTCGTATTGAAACAATGTTGACAAGATGGCAGGCTTTAAAATAAATCCCCGTGGAGGCTATTGATATCATTCTTGCCTTCCCTTCTGTCTCCTAGCCAGCTGCTTTCTACAGGGCTGCCAATCACGCCCTGTGCTTGCTAGAAGCAGCAAGGATTGTATAATATGCGCCTGTGCTGGCTCCAGAAACAGAAGCTCGCCCTGGATTCCTCAGGACAAGAGGAAGTGAGCTGATAGACATCTACACAAACAATCAGGCAGGTACAGTCACCATGGTCCTTACTTGTCAACAGCTAACCCTTCTGGCTCAATGTCATTGAATAAAGTGACATTTGGTCACTGTGATGTGTGAAGCACTCCATGTGTAACAAATAGTTTGAAAATATTGAATGATTTCTGTTTGGCAGCATGGTCAGATTTTTCTGGAAAGCAAGAGGTTATGAATCATGAAGAGTTGAGCTTAGAGAGATGGCTCCATTCATCAGCCACTTCCCTGGCAAGCATAGGACCCAAGTTCAATTCCTTGTACTTGTGTGAAAAGTTTGGTTGTGGTGGCGCACACCTGTAGTACCAACACTGGATTGGTAGACTGGAAAATATCCGAGGCAAACATGGATAGCTTAGAATAAATCAGAGTGTCCAAAATTTTTTTTCTTCAATAACACTGAGTCAAAAGTGTTAAGTACTGCTGAGTAATGACCATGGTGACTATAGCTGTCCATGATGGTTTTGTCAGATACATGTCACCTCACTTTGTCTGTACTGAGGAATCTAGAAAGTAGACTAATTGGCAAGTTAAAATTAAGAGACCAATTAAGGGTCACTAAGATGCATCAGAAAGTAAGGATGCCTGACACTAAGCCTGAAGATATTAGTTCAATACCTGGAACCCACATAATAGAAAGAAAACTGACTCCATCATATTGTCCTCCAACTTCCATATGTGCACCATGGCATTTGTGCCTACATATATGCATATATATGAACACACAAAATAAATTAATAAAAATGTAAAAATAATGGTTAAACGTGGCCAATTAAGAGACCCTGTCTCAAAAAAAAAAAAAGATGAATCCGAAGGCTACCCTCTGATTCCTCCCCACATATACACATCACAACAAACAAGATGACAAGGGTTTAGAAACATATGTAAGCTAATCCTTAGAAGCAACACCATCAGCTGGTAAGCATTTAGCTAAAGCTTTGAACTTCATATCTCTGCCAACTGATGTTACCTGTCAACTTAGCCAGGTCAACTGACTCCCAGAACACTGGGCAAATAAATGCTGTCGTATTTAACATATATGTGAAGGGGATTTCACAAGAGATTAGCATTTGAACTGATGAGCTAAATAGCTAGTTAAACATATTCAATGAGGGTAGCATCAATTTTGGACCATTCAATGACAGTATCATCAACCAGAGGGTCCCTCAAAAAACAGAAAAATGGAGTAAGGTTGACTTGCCTCTCCACCCAACTGCTGAGCTAATATGTGGATCAACTATGCCTAGTGTTCCTGTCAATATGGCCTGAAATTAAAACTATCAACTGTTGGTCTCTCGTATCATTAAATAATACACAAGCTTTCCTGGGTCTCCAGTGTGCAGACATCAGATCATGGAGCTATTCAATGTATATAATCAAGTGAGTCTTTTCCTTATATAAATTTTAATATATGTGCTTGATATATGTATATGTTATTGGTTCTGCTTCCCTGGAGAACTCCAACTAATACAATGATCTTTCAATGTACATGAAGCATAATCAATGACACATTGTGATGTATCCATGCCTGCTGTGAAGAAAATTAGCTTTGGGATACACTGTTCCTGTTTCAAATTAAGCCTTTTCCCGTCAATGTAATATGGGATATTAATAATGTTACAGGTATAAATTAATGTTGGTATTATTTTCAATGGCTTGGCTCACATTGTGTTTGCCTTTGAAATCTGCATAGCTTCTGGTCCTTAATGAATAGTTTCTGGCTTGAGTCTCAAGGGAATTACTGGGGTGGATTGTACTTTGGGGTAAGAGATTAATTTGAAAAGCTATAAGTACCATAGACAACAACAATATGGGGGCTCTGGTGAGAGTTCAAGTCCACAGGCATAGTGAGATTCCCTTTCTAGAGGTATCATAGGAAGGAGGTTTCATTCCATGTGATTGATGAGTAACACAGGGCTTAGGTCTGCGAGGCTGTCCCTGGTATCCAGGAATGGGTAGAAGGGAACCTTCACTGTGGAGGAAGAAGTATGCCACTCTGGGGATGTGAAGGAAGGGAGGAGAATCTAGCTGAGGTGCAGCCATTAGAAAGGTAAGGACACAACATTACAGGCTGTTTTCTGATGTCCACAAGTCTGGCAAATTGAAATCTGTGATTTCCTTGGCATATGATTGGGCATTTCTTTTTATTTTAATCAGAAACTTTAAGAAAAAGTCTCTAGCAGGCAGTTGTGAACTAAGCAGCAATCCAGTCTGGATTCTAACAATCATCCCATGTATATTTTAGTTGTAATACTCTAAGTTAGTATGTATCTGAATAAGATGATGATAACCAGGTAATATGGCTTTTTATAATAAAGTCCTCCAAATCCACATGTATAGTATTGATCCCCAAAGTGGCAGGTTTGGTTGAAATATGGGACTTTAAAAAATGAGGCTGTATGGATGGTTCTTGGATGCATGCTTTCGTGAGGCATTATGGGAGCTCTCTCTTTCTCTCCTAAGTTCTTGCTATAAAGCATACTCCAATTACAAAGGGTTTCCTTCAAAGAAAGAACAAATGAGGATTCCCCATCTTGACCCAGACCTTCAGAATTTTGAGACAGAAAAAACCTCCTCTTCATACACTATGTCAGATATTTTACTATAGTTATGTTGATGTGGGAATCCCCTCTGAATGTTGTGAGTATGTTTTATTACCATTGGTCAATAAAGAAGATTATTTGGGACTATGACAGGGCAGAATAAAGTCAGAATGGAAATCCAAAAAGCGATATAGAGAGAAAGTAGGCAGAGTCAAGGAGACGCCATGTAGCTGTCGAAGGAGACAGACCATGGAACCTCACCAGTGAATCATGAGCCTCATGGTAAAATATAAAATAATAGGAATGGATTAATTTAAGATGTCAGAGTTAGTTAATATGAAGTTTAAGAAATAAGCCAAGCAGTGTTTTAATTACCATAGTTTCTGTGTAATTATTTTGGATCTAGGCAACTGGGAAATGAATGAGCAGTCTCCTACTACACTATGTGAATCCAACTAATTCACCAATTAATGGCCTTGTTACAATCCAGAGCTGGGGAATGACTGAGTACAAATTTTGTTCTTTAAGAACTGTTAAAATATTGGCTGTTGGAGTGGCATGGCAATTTTTTTCAGAAGGAAACAAACAATAGTTACCTACAATGCTCAGAGAAGATGATGAACTATTTGTCCTGCAAACATTTATAAAGCCAAAACAGTGATATTTGGTCATACAGTTTCTCAGAAGTTTGCCATTGCATTACTGGCATCATTATCCAAGAGTTCTTATTAAACACCCTGAGAATAGAGTTCTAGAATAATCTCATCTTGAGGCTAGTCTTCTCTGTATGAATCTTGGAATATTAAAGCCAATTAAAAGATTAGCACGTGGGGGGACCCGACGACGATTTGATTCAGCTGCTCCTTACACTGAGACACTTTTTTCAGAAGATACACTAAAGACTAGCAGAACAGATGACCACTCCTGCCCCGGCTTTATCTGTTAGCCTTACAGGTTTGGCTTCTTTAGGAGAACAGCATTTTGTTTCTAGAAAGGCAATGAACAGAATCTGTAGCTCTTGTTACTTATGGCAAATAAGCTAAAACAGAGAGGAGTGACCTGATTAGCAGATTGCAACTGCTTATCTAGATTCAGGTCAGAGGTGCAGTCTTCCTGCTCAGTGAGGTTGGAATGGGTCACATGCTTTCAAAAGAGCTCAACTCTTTTTCCTGCTGCTGTTTTTGCCTGCATCACCCATGTTCTCTTTTCTTGCTGAATGCTCCCCCCCCCCCCCATGTTTCCTAGCTTAAGTCCATGGATCTCTTTTGGAATCCAAGCCTCTTTCATCACTGCATACACCAACTTGTGAGGAGCCACAAGACATAACTGGGGTTCAGCACTCATCTTAGGGTCACCACTGTTATTGTTGTGAGAACAATGTCATCACCAGCCTGTATTTTATGCATATTATATTGGATGACTGCTTGTTAGGATGTACATGAACTCATGGATTCCAGTCAGTATAACATACTGATTATGTATGTGGACATCCAAAGTGTGTTTGAACTCTGCACTTTTAGATGCACTGCTTTGTGCTCATCTACCTGTTCCTGAGTACGCAGGATTTCCCTCCCAGAGAAGATTTTAAAAAGTGTTGAAATCATGTACTGTTTCCTGGCACTTTTGTATTCCCCTTGTACCTAACAAAGAGACACGTGTATGGCAAACAATCTGAAACTCGCTGGCTAGTGAAGCTAGAAATAAAACTAACACCCTTAACCCCAGGCCCAGAGGCAAAGAGCAAAGAGCAGAGAGAGGATAGCAACAGCAGATAACCACGGGAGGGCTGCAGCCTTGCATGACCTCCCTGCTGCGCTTGCTGCTAATGATCAGATCTTCCTTCTGGAACTTTCTGTTCCCTTTGTTTTATGTATCATGGCTCTTTTCTTACCTCTTTGAACTTTCCTGCTAAGTGGCATTTTGTGGTTTTGCTGACCCCCTGAAGATTTTCATGTGTTTCCTACAATTTCTCATGACATTTCTTTCTTTCTTCCTCTCTGCTTGAAACACTCATCTTCCAAGATGCAGTTCAAATAAAATTTCCTGTTTAAAGGAATCCAGGTTGGAATTATTTGTTTCTTTCATATAAAGTTTCTTTTGCCCTATTTTTTTTAACATAACCCAGTTTCCTTTCTTATCAACTAATTTTATGTGTGTACTCCCAAAGATATTTATACATAAATAAGCAGAGATAAGCATATTTTCCCTCTGCTTTAATGCAAATGATAGGGTATGATCAACTATGTTCTATACATTTTTATTTTCACTTAATTATATGTTAAAGGGGGGGGTGTTTCCGTGTCATTCCCTGACAGCCATGTAGTTCTCTACTGTAGCGTAACAGCATATTTTATTTAATCACTTTGTTGCTAATGCAACTCAGATGATTCTAAATTTTACTATTATAAACAAGCATGAAATTAAGAGCACTATATGCATGCCACCTTGAAAATATATAGTATCTTGCCTCCAGAATAAATTAAAATTTTTACTTTGAAAAGTATGATATTTTAATAAATTTTCAATTGTTCTTTATACATGATCTACTAATTTTCAAGCAATGTTGCTACCAATCCTGAAACTATCTTAAGCTTCCAAAGCCAATATTCAGAAAAGGAGAGCAAATAGGAAAGAAATCTGTGTTATTCATGGCTGAAAACCCAGAGAAGACTTCTCAACAAAGACAAGGTTAGGGAACTCAGATACCTGAAAAGGGCACTTTTTACGGGAAAAGGACAGAAGTATGGAGGACTGCAAAGGAAGCTGTATGCAGAGTCTATCATGCAGGCCATGGTTGGGTCTGTTTGTTTTCTTTGTGTGTGTGTGTGTGTGTGTGTGTGTGTGTTTCAGTTTTGATTTATTTCTCTTCATGTGAATGGGTGTGCCTGCTTTTCTCTACATGTTCGTGTGCGTGCAGGTGCCCAAAGAGGCCAGAGAAAAGCGTGAGATTCTTTGAACTGGAGTAACAAATAGTGGCGAGCAGACTTTTGGATGTGGGTGCTGGAAACTGCTCTCAGAGCCTCTGTAAGAGCAGCAAGTACTCTTTCTTTCTTAACTGCTGAGCCAACTGTCCAGTGTGTGTGTGTGTGTGTGTGTGTGTGTGTGTGTGTGTGTGTGTGTGTGCTATTGTTTTTGTCCTGTTTTCCTGCCAGTTAAACCTCATAGAAATGTTGACTCCTTGTGGTGGCTGATGCACGGACTGGAGTAAGGAAGACGCCGTACTCTCTGATGCTTCCTTGGAGCCATCACATCTTGGGTTTTGTAACATTACAGAAAGATGAATTCGTAGTTAGCAGTTGTCTGTTTTGTCTGTTTGGTTTTGTCTTTCTTGTTTGTTTCTGCTGTTGTTTGGGTTTTTGCTCTTGTGAGAAACTCACTGCTACATAGCTGAGGCTGACCTTATGATCTGCCTGTCTCCACTACTGAGAACTGGGATTAACAATTTACATCTTGGCCATTTTAGTGTAGCTCCTCCTCAGAGTTAAAATAGCTGGGAAAAGCCAATGGACACTCCACAAAGGAGTGAACACTACTCAGGCATGGGGTAGCTTATTCTCCCCCCATGCTATTGTCTCCATTGGTACATGGAACAGGAATCTGCCAATCTAAGTAGGGAAAAGTTTCTACTTTCAGGTAATTGTCCTTTTATGATTGAGGTTAAGAGTCATTGGAGTTATACATATCTCCTTTTACTAAACTGTCTCTTTTATCATAACTTTTGTTCTGTGAACTAATTAGTTCAGTGCATTTAAAAAAAACTTTGCAGATAGAGGAGTTAGATGTTGCTGCTATTGTTGGGATAGAACAGCAGGCTTCCTAGTGTGCGTTTTGGGGTTTGGAACTCTTCTTATCATAATCATCCTCATTCTCTAGTTGTGGTGCAGTAGGGGAGTTAGTTTTCTTTTTTAAAATTCATTTATTTATTGATTTTAAAACAATCTTTTTAGATTTTACATACCAATCCCAGTTCCTACTCTCTCCCCTCCTCCTGCATGCTCCCTCCACCTTCCCCCACCTCACTCCTATCCACTCTTCAGAGAGAGTAAGACATCCCATGTGGAGTCAATAAAGTCTGGTACATCACTTGAGACAGAACCAGTGCCCTCCCCCCCCCCCCCCCCCCCCCGTCTCTCGGCTGAGCACTGTATCCCTCCATAAGAGTATCTACTCCAAAAAGCCAGTTCAAGAACTAGGGATAAATCCTGGTCCCACTACCAGCAGCCCCACAGACTGCCTAAGCCACACCACTGTCACCCACATTCAGAGGGCATAATTTTGTCTCCTGCAGGTTCCCCAACTGTCAGCCTGGAGTCAGTGAGCTCCCATAGCTCAGGTCAGCTGTTGCTGTGGGTTTCCCCACCATGGTCTTGACCCCTTTGTTCATTTAACCGCTCCCTCCCTTCAGCTGGAGCTCGGGTCAGTGCTTAGCTGTGGATCTCTGCAACTGCTTTTATCAGTTGCTGAATGAAGTTTCTATGATGTCAATTAAGGTAGTCATCAATCTAATTACAGGGGAAGGCCAGTTCTGCCACCTGGGGAGTTAGGTTTCTATGTCCTTTGTGTTTCTAAACTGAAACTCTGTGTAGCAAATGATGAATGAGTGAGAGAAACAAAGGAGTTCAGGTCTATTAGCTCATGTATTTTCTTAGGTACATAGGAGAATCTAGCAAGTGCGTATAGGCTCTAGACTCATTCTCAAAGAAAAAAAAATTCAACTTCTGTCTTAAATAGCATTGTTCTCTGAAACAAAGCAAGTATTGAGGGAAATTCCAGGAAGGATTAGACGGCCAGGGCATTTGCTCCTTAGACAAAGGCAGGCTCCTTTCCACAGATCAAAGATTACCCCTTCTGCAGTTTGTCATCCTTGGAAGATTCAGAGAGCAGTAACTTTATAAAAAGAAAATTCTAAAGATGGTGAGATGGCTCAGTTAGTAAGTGCCATAGTGCAAGCATGAACACCTGAGTTTTGATCCCCTACACTCCTGTAAAAGCCAATGCCTGTAAACCCAGCACAGAGAAGCCAGACACAGGAGGAACCTTGGGCTTGCTGCTCAGCAGCTCTAGCTGAATCGGTGAGCTCCAGGTTCATTGAGAGATTCTGTTTCAAAATAACAGTAATGATGTTGTTGTTAATGATGATGATGTGGAGAAAGATTAAAGAAGGCAGTTGACATCAACCTCTGGTCTCTACACTCACACATATTCAGGCACCCACACTCAAAGGAACACGCACACAGCCACACAAACACACACACTAGAGATTTCCACTATAGATATTAATTTCGCTTAAAAATAGGTAACTTTCCAGATATACTCCAACCGTGGCTATTTCTCAAAATAATCAATATACTCTAGAGGTATATCTTTGAGTAGCATATTCTGTTCTGCTTTGAGGTGTAATGCATCCTGAGTTCTATCATGGTCTACAAGCTGTTATTTTATTACAGAACTTATCATAGTAAGTTACAATTGTTAGTGGATTTGCTATTCTACTTTGAAAAACTCAAGAAATGATATCATGTTATTCAGCCATTTATGCCTTTTGTGCATTAACATGATGCCAGGTATTAAACATGACAATACTCAACTATCATTCAATGATTTGTCGTTTTTTCTATTTTTCTTTGAATCTTAAACTGTTGATGCATTGAAATTGTTCTGGAAGATTTGAGATCAGAGTCTGGGCCCTGGCCATTCATCCTCAACAGGCCAATGAAAAAGATGAGTAATAGTTAAAACAACAGGAATGTGATTGATTCTGTGAGATGATTGATGCAGTGTAGTCATAATGAGGAGAGAAACAAATAACAGAGTCCAGAAACTCCTGAGTCTATCTTGTGCAGTAGGATGAGGTTGAGTCTGCTCTGTCCACCACCATCATCTCAGTGGGGTGAGAAGTCCGGTTTCTCCTCTAGGGGGCACCACAGTCCCCATTGTTTACTTTCTCAGCCTAAGACTTCTGGGAAATCCCAATTTCTTAGACTCCATTATTTAAAAGTCGGATAGCCAGAGGAAGAGCAGGTGTCTCTTTAGACTAGCTTCATTACTGCCAGAATGGCTACAAAGTGGTTCCTGTGGTTCTAGCATAACCCACAGATAATCACGGCCATCTAATTAACACCTCACTCCTCTACTGGGACTCACAAAACAATATACCCAAAACAATGTTGTTTGGGTCCACTTTTTGTGTTGACACAAAGGAAGTTGAGCTTCTGAGTTCAGGTTCTGTCTTCTTGTCTCTGACATCTCTTTCTTCCCCGAGCCATGATGTGAACCTTTCTTTAATCTTAATGTCTTAGCTGACTAAATGTCAGGAGCATCCCCTCCTATCTTCCTATAACTGTCACCAGTTCTAAACTCTTCCTCCCCGCCATACATTTGGGCATTGTATATGTTTTAAGCAAATGGTTTTTCTATTACTCTTCTATAAGTTATTACTTGTCACCCTCCTGTGCACAGGCCCATGATAAATTCATATGACTTTCTCCTGTTGTGCTGTCTAACATATGTTTGTACCAGAGAGTAGAGGAGAAAATTTAACTTCTTCATAGCTCCATTTCACCCATTTTGAAGATATTCAAATGATGAATAATGTAGATCAGAATATGATTGGAAGACCATAAAGGGCCACCCCAAACATATCTCTTTTGAATAAGTTATTTTGAGTATCAAGCATAAGCTTGAACTCTATCTACCTCTGAAGATTTACTTTATTTACTTTTATCTCTGAGTAGCTCCCATAAATACATGAGGAATAAATAGTAATGAACTTCTATTTTTCCTTCATACATCAATCTATATTTTATTATGGGACATTCTGGCTGAGAATTCTAAAAGGATAGATACCAAAATAATTTTTATTCTATAACTAACAACAAAATTTTGACAGATTAACTTTTTATCTACTGCATAAGTTCTTAAATTTCTTTAAGAAAGGGAATGCAGGAAAATATAGTTGTGAGGTGTGGGGTAGATAGGGGTGTGTGGAAAGTATATGTGGGGGAATATAGGTGTGTGGGGATGTATGAGTTTGGAGGAGGTGTACATGGACATATATATATGTGTGTGTGTGTGTGTGTGTGTACGCGCGCGCGCTTTTATATACATATATATGTATATATACTTCTCTGTATCTTCATAAATATGGGTAAGTGAACTAACATAAGCCATTTAAAGGTTAGTTTCTTTCTTAATCTATAAAAGAATTAAGTGCAAAATAAAGCTTTCTATAAGACAATCAAGGGTTGGTGCCAACATCCACACCTGAAGGCTATCTATATATAATAGCTTTAAAGTAAGTCAGAAATCTGCCCTTCAATAATCCCAAGAGCAGTCAGTATAACTTTTGTGCACTCTTTAGTTTCCTTTTGTACATACTCTATAAAACATTTGCAGGGCATCTCTTAAAAAGAAAATGTAAACATCAAGTATCCTAGAACATTAGCCTATTATGCTATTACTTCTCAAGTGCTTCTGCTTTAGTGTGAGAACAAAGCGGTTTCTGAGCTTTCATAGCTACATTCATGGCCAGGAGGACTATGGAATCCCAGTTTACATGTCCGTCTATAATTTTCAACTTTCTCTCTGCCTCAGGTCTTGCAGAGAAGCCGAGATGGTGTCTTGCTTTGTTTGGTCTTGAGGTCTCTGCCTACACGCAATTGTGGAAAAAGCAATGCACCATGACTCCCCTCCTCTTTTAGTTACTGATAAAAAGCAATGCACCATGACTCCCCTCCTCTTTTAGTTACTGACGGCTGCACAAATAGTAAACACGTCTCCGACCGTGCTCTATAGCAACCAAATGTGCCGGGGCAAGGACCACTTTTCAAGGAAATGAAATAAAACGTATGGGGAAAAAAAACTAGGAACTCTTGTCAAAATTATTCCACTGTGAAATTAGTTACATTCCACAAGAAAATATAATCATGCCAAGGGTGGCTTTTTGTCAGTGACTCACATAAACTGCAGCCGGCAAGAATTCCTAGTGTTCAGCTTCATCAGCTGTCAGCGCCATTGGCTACCTAGACTCATTCATATTTGATTATTTTCAGTCCACTGCCATTTCTATACAGCCCTAGTGGATATTTCTTTAGTTCATTGAATCAAACATTCTCATCAGTCTGTGATTGCGTTGCTGTTATCCCTGCTGTAATTAACACAGCAACAAATCTAAAAATATATATTTCTTAAAGTCACTGGTGCAGAGTTCACTTCCAAACAGAATACACATTTAAAAAAAAAAAAAGAGCTGCCAAATGTACTGTAAACTGAAAGAATTTCAGAGTCCCTTAAACACTTGGCTAGATACTAGCTAAAGCGCCTCTGTGCTGTCAGCAAAGCATGAAACTCAGAGATTTGTTTCAACTTCCATCTAGTCCCTGCCAGTTCAAAGGGAAGACTTCCAAGGGGTGAGTTCAGAGTCCCAGTTTGAATGGTGCCGTCTACTTTCTTTGTCAAAAGTAATACATCTCCCTCTGAAAGATGTTTGAGCCCTTTCTAAACATGACATTCTAAAAAGTACTGTGAGAAGCTTCCCCAACTTCCAGCATCAGTTTTCTTCTTCACGAAGCCCTCCTCACATGCTCAGAGCTGTGGATGGCACCATGGGAAGACAAAACAATAGTTAGCCCCAATCCATACTTTTCTTATAACAATATGTTATGGGAAACACCCTTGCAGACATGTGTATATACACAGTAGTAACAGAGAAGAGGGGGTGGGGGTGGATGCAGACAGTAAAACCCGCTGAAAAACTTGTCAAGTACCCATTTCTCATCAAATCAAATGAGATTTTCTGAGCCTGTCAAATACCCCTATGAGATGAGGCTAGAATATCTTTCAAGTCTATGTTTTACCAATTTCCTATATGTTTCTCAGATTCCTTAGTAAACAAAATTGCTCAGTGTTCCTGACCACCCCTATCCACAAGGTTGCCTTCCAACCCTGTGCCCCTGTCCCCTGGCTTAACAGAGAATTGGGCCCTGCACTCAGCTCCTCTGAAGGAAGGGATGTTAGTTAAGTGGCTAACCCTGACAGGCATCACAGACGTAGAAACAGAGAAGCTTCCATCTAATCTAACTGTATCAATTGGGGAATGGGGGGAGTGCTGGGGTGGAATTGAGGGAAGGATCTGCACCACCCTTACATCACTGATGAGAAAAACTATGCCGAGAATATAAGTTAGCAGCACACTTCAGCAAAAGAGTGCAGACCTAAACAAAGAACTCTCGAGAGTTTTTACGAATCCCATAATGCAGTCGAGGAGACAGAAAGGGAAGAGGCGTGGATAGATTAGTAGGGTCTGAATGGCCATCTGAGGCTATGCACAAGGGAGAAGTGAAATGACTTCTTACAGCAACTCCTCTGGTGGGCAAGAATGAAATCAAAGACAGGAGGGAACCAGACGACAACCATGTGCTTAGACCCACAAAATGTTGTCCACATGGAGTGCCCTTGTATTCCAGGTTCAACTCCATCAGTTTCTACAAAGCCCCTCAGATAACAATTCTTCTTGGAAATCTTTTCTTATCCCATCAAAAAAGCCTAGACTTTCCTCTTCTACAAGCTGTCCAACGGTGCTGGTACTTCTTAATGGCTTTCCTTAATACGTGGTGGGTTACAGTCATTTGTCCCAGGCCTTCATGACAGCATTTTCACTATATTTCATAGACGGGTTATCTTAATATTACTGCAACAATTACATATTGTGGCATATAACTGCCTCTCAACAAATATGGCTACTATGATTTTAACATCTGGAGAAAGCAAGTATTTTCACACTCTGTTAATCAGGAAAAAAAGGTGCCAAGGTCCAAATACATTCCTTGGATGCTCTCCCAGTTAGCCAATACTGTTAGTCATTCTCCAATATGTTCAATAGAGATAACTCAATTTGCTCAGCTTATATTGAATATTTACTTGCAGTCCCCCTTGACCTAGTCAGTGAATGTGATCATTTATAATGATAAATTTATTCACCATCATCTCAAGTCATGTAAGGACTTGATACACATGTTGGATACACAATACCACAAAACAACAACCAAAACAAATTTTTTTATTTCCTCCTCAAGTATTCCTGGCACAACCAGGAGAACATCTTATCCTATCAAAAATTATTGACACCAAGGTTAATTGACTTTCTAGTTAAATTAAAATATAACCCATTTCCATAGTGGATTTAGCAATCTTTTCTTGCTATCTTAACCGTGAATTAAACATGCCATTTTGGAAGTATATATTGGAATATGTAAGCAATCTAATTTCATGGTAGGATACACAGGAAAATCTTTCAGTATTAGAAGTAAAATATTTCTTGAATGTTCTTTTTGTTAACTACTAAGAAAATTAAGGATACATTTTCAGGCAAATCTACTGGACATTGTGAAATGCATTTTATGATCTAATATTAAGTTTGACTCTATATTTCCTGGTTAATTCTCATTTCTCCAATTTCTTAAAGATTGGTACCCTCTAAGCTTATTTGAATACTTAAAAGGCAAGCATCTAATAAATATAAATATAAAATAGCAGCAATAAACACAAAAACTCAATCAATCTGTTTTTAGGATATTTCAATATCCTAAGGTCAAATATTTTACATACAAAAATAATACTAGCCAAAGAGAAAAAAAATGACTGCTTTTGTCTCTTGAAAGTAAAATGATTTCAAAACTAAATGAGTATTCAAGAAAAATCTGTATTTATAGGTCTCTTGTTTTATTCTTTAACATCAAGGTAAGCCATTTACTTTCACTTCTCGTTTCCTTTTGTGAAAGGCATAGTAAATAAAACTCTCATTTGAGCATCCACCTCACTTGGCAATTCTGTAATAAAGTAAAAAGGTGAGGAAGCCTGGTTTACAAACACCTCTTAATATTTACAGAGCGACACGAGTATAAAAACCCAGAGTGTTCCTATTCATTAAGGATGCTAGTCTCCAAGGCCACAGAAATGCATCAAGGGAATAAACCACCAACATGATTTATGGTGGGCCATTCAATGCTCAACAGACTCTCCTTGAAACCCCACTTTAAAGTGCATAGTTCTTTCTTTAAATATGTGGAAAACTCAGAATTTAAAGCTCCAAATTATTGCAAAACCTTAATCTGTTTTCTTTTTCTTTTTTTTTGGCAGTGATATTATGAGATACATTTATACACATATAAATTATTTAGGTTTTTTTTTTTGAGGGGGGATATTGAGACAGGATTTCTCTATGCAACAGTCCGGGATGTCTAGAAACTTGCTCTGTAGATCAGGCTGGCTTCAAACTCACCGAGATCTGCCTACCTCAGCTAGAATTAAAGTGCTAGGATTAAAGGCATGCACCACCACCACATGACTAATTATTGAGTTGGGGTTTTTTTTGTTTTTGTTTTTTTTTGTTGTTGTTGTTGTTGTTGTTTTGATTTTCAAGACATGGTTTTTTGTCTCCATAGCTTTTTTGGTTCCTGTCCTGGAACTAGCTCTTTTAGACCAGGCTGGCCTCGAACTCACAGAGATCCACCTGCCTCTACCTCCCAAGTGCTGGGATTAAAGGCATGCGCCACCACCGCCCGGCTAATTATTGAGTTTTTATTGACATCATTTCATTTCTAATCAGAATGTACCAAAATTAGCATTTTAACTGAAAACGAGAATTAATTAGCTTATGCTAAATATGAAGTCTCAAGAACATGAAGTCCCTCCTCTTCTTAATGTGTGGATCTGTCTATGAAGTTATTTATGAAATGAAGTTAGCCAGTGGTACTACTGACTCATCTGAAACCACTGTATGATCAGAGAGCATTGAAGTGATTCCTGAAGTGAGGAAAGTGGCATCTTGTGTAAGATTCACCTCATAAGTGACCCCAGTCTGCTCTGCCACCTCGCTGGAACAGGAAGAGGTTAAGAGTCTACTAATGTAGGACGTACAGCACACAGTTATCCACAAAGGGGATTATATCCCTTCAGTCTGATTGCAATGGCTCTCAGAATAGAAGCTTCTTTAAGACACCGGTTACTCAAGATTCTGAATCTGTCATTAAGCTTGAACAAATATGTCAAAGTCATGCTTTCTGTCTTCTGATGGTGACTGTGATGATGTCGATGGTCAGGACCCAGGCTCCGGCAAGAACAACTGGACACCTGCAGAGTCTGATTTCTGTTAAGTAGACTTTTTAGTTCAGCATAAAAAGTCGTTCACTCCCTTGGGTTTTTTGGCATTCTGCTCAATTAGACTTCTTGAACGAAGTGCGAGCAGCAAGTGGAAACACAGAATCACAAACACACTTCAGGGGTCACCTTTTCACTCCAGTTCTCTCGCTTGAAATATTTATTTTATTCTGTGTGTGTGAATATTTTGCATGTATGTATACAGTCATGTGCGTCATGTATGTGTCTGGTGCCTGCAGAAGTAAAAAGAGAACATCAGATTTTCTGGAACCACAGTTTCAGATGGGTGTGGGTACTGGGAACTGAATCTGGGGCCTTTGCAAGGTCCGTCACTCCAAAATTCTGGTCATTTTTAATTAAAGGTTACAATGTCATCTGTACTTACAGTAAGATCAGAGAAGATATTTCTAAATATCAAGGTTAGAACTTACCACATGGAGGAACTAATTATGATCGGCCATAAAAAATGAATATTGAGGAGATGAACGCATCCATCCCTGTGGGTTCATTTCCAACTGCAAACATATTCTTCAAACTGTTGCGTCCCAGGACCTTGAAGAAATGTGGTCTCATTCCAGCTCTAGAATGATCCTGGTTGAGCAATGGGTTTGAAAACACCATGAGGGTAGACCATGCCAATGTCCTCATATTCTTTCCCAAATTTCAGGTTTAATATTTTTTATTTAAGTTCTCTTTGATTACTAAATATTAAGCATAGATATGTACCATAGGACAATATTTGGTCAATGACAGACCTCAAATATTGTGGTATTCCCATAGAATTATAATAACTGGAGTCCCCAAAGTTCAATGACATTGTGGACATGGCAACAGGTGTCACAACACATTCCTTAAGGCTGTAATGATGCAGAAGTAAGTGACCCACCCACTGGCAGCTGAATAGAAACACAGTAGTAGAATTACATATAGCAATGTCTGATAACAGTAACAATTTATTGTGCTTAGGGTTGTTGTATTTCCTATATATTGCTTTTCATCATTTCAGAGTATACTGTTTCTTCAAAAACAAAAGAAGTTAACTATAATATAGCCTTAGCTTATGTGGGTTCATGAATGCAAAAGCTGTGTCATGTCAGAAAACAGCATATAAAGCTCTCTCTCTCTCTCTCTCTCTCTCTCTCTCTCTCTCTCTCTCTCCTTTCTTAAGAAAGGGTTTCTGTGTAACTTTGGAGTCTGTCCTGTCACTTACTCTGTAGACCTGGCTGACCTTGAACTCACGAAGATTCGCCTGCCCCTACCTTCCCAAGTGCTGGGATTAATAGGCCTGCACCACCAATGTCCAGTGCTATTTATGTTTCTAAGACCCTTTTTTTTAGTCTTCTGAAAATGTTCATTAAGCCAATGAGTACATGTCGCACTGTAATAGATTTTTATTACAAAAACATCAAGAGAATTTGATGCATACGTTTGAGGATTTAAGATTTTTTCAAAATCCACAGTGAAAGCAACTGATCGGAATGTAACAGGGAGGAAGTTGTAAGTGCATGAGAAGAGGTGAATATATCTGAGACAATGTGTGGAAGAAGAGCCACCAAGCAGTAGAAACAGAAGACAATTTGTGGAATAGGCCGTCCGGGAAAGGGTCTTCAAATTGTCATTGCATCTCCGGCTTGGTATATATCCAAAGAAATCCTAACAGGGACATAAAAAATAGCAACACTCTTGTGGTTTTCATCCACAAAAGCTAAGATATGGAAGTGACCAAAGTGGCCACAGATAGATGAACAGACCCAGCAATATACTCAGTGGAAGTCCGTGTACTGAATTCAGCCATAAGGAAGAAATTGAATCATACACCCTACCATAAATACACATAGGGAAATAAGTAAAGGAAGAAGGCATATATCAGGTGAACCTACTTAAGCAAAAATCTACAATGCTGATCACAAGGATATGGAGTTGAAGATGACCAGGGGCATTGGAGTGGGGTAGAGGAAAAAGAATTTGACCAAAAAGCATAAAATCTAGCCTACCCAGTAAGTATAAGCTTTAGTGGTCTATTGTCCTGCATAACTACTGCCTAATTTCTACAAGGTAGTAAACATTTTACAGTGCTAGAAGAGTAGACCCTTAGCATTCACCAATAAATTAGTAAATAAGTAAGTGATGGATTGTTCAGGTGATATGTGTGTTATTTGGTCTTTATGTTAGTTTTCTTTATAAAACATACACATAAATCAATGCTTTTCCTTATAGCCCATAAACGTACATAATTGCTATTTATTGACTTAACAACAAATTTTTTAAACTGTCATTATGTGAATTAATGTGTAAGTTTATGTGTGATTAACCTGTGAATACAATGAATCACTGTCTCTTCTCACCAAGAGCGGGCACATTTAGGGCTGCATTTTCATCCTGTTCTCTTTCACCGGTTCACAGGCCTTATTACATGACCTTGTGAGTTGATTGATCAGATTCCTGGTCACCATGGATTGATGTTATCCCTGTTTTTTTTTAATTTCTTTATAGTAAATGACAGAATCTCTGTAAACATCCTTTGTTGTGGATTATATTTCCCGACAATTTTATTCATACCTCAATCTCACCTGGAGAATTTATAAATTCAGTGAAATGGACTCTCAAGAGGACAGAAGAATCAGACATGGCCCATCCAACTTGGTTTCTTTTATTCTTTATGACAGGTGGTTGAAATGAACATTAAGAGAATCTATGTGGCAGAGACCCAGAAGGAAGATCTCACAATGGTGTGGGAAGTCCTTCTGTATATGTGTTGCTTTTATTGGTAAATGAATAAAGAATCTGTTTCAGCCTGTAGTAGAATAGAACAGAGCTAGGTGAGAAAATTAAATGCTGGGAAAAAGAAAACAGAGTTTGGGAGATGTCATGAAGGCCCACCAGAGACAGACGCCAGATATGGAACTTTACCCGGTAAGCCACAGTCACATAGTGATACACAAAATAATGGAAATGGGTTAATTTAAAATGTAAAAGTAAACCAGAAATATGCTTAAGCTATTGGCCAAACAGTATTGCAAATAATATAGTTTTGTTTCTTTATTGTGGGACTAGGCAAACAGAAAGCTATGCCAATATCACAAAGTCCCCCAAATCACCAAGACAGTGGCCTGTTTCTTTAGTGCAAAGGAACACATGGTGTCCTTTCTATCTTCTTTCCCTGAGCTTGTCTTATCTGCAAAACAGTCAAACGATGGGCACCTGCCTACACTAAATTTACAGCCATGAACTTGTCAATCTTGTCCCCCTAGACAGAACACAGGAGCCTAGGTTACTGAATGGAAATAAGGATATGTACAAGCCAAGGCACAGTGCAGACTGTCATCGCTTCTGCTGTGGGATTTTTGCAATGGGAATCAGGAGAAATCAAACAACTTCAATGTGACCCACATTCATCACCCTCTCCTTCTTAGCCAGCTCTCTCTACAATAACTTCAACGGACAAATTGATGCTATATGTAAGCCATTGCTTACATTTTTGTTTTTCCCAAGCACACCTTGTTTCTAACCCTTTACCTGTCTAAGAAACAGGATGGCAGAATGGCCACCAACCTACTAGACCATTGGTTCTACCTTCTTCATTAGCTCACCAAAAGGTTGGCAGTAACTCACTCCCAATATCCTCTTTCAGGAATTCAAGGAAGGAACATTCCACCACTTTCAAAGAAAGGCGATTTTCCTGTGATTTCAAATATATGAAAAGAAAAATCTTTCCTGCAACATTGGCAGTAAACTGTACAAACAATAAATTGTTCTGAAGATTGATTTTGCTCCCAAGTGCTCCCATGGCCATTAATCAACGGCATCAGCAACTTACTACATTACCTGTCATAAGCAAGTAAATGGAAAAAAAGAAAGAAAGAACAACAAACACAGCTAAATTTGCTGGTAATTCTTTCAGGCAGTCTAAGGAATTCCCTGAAAATGGAAAGCAAAGCAGGTCCTAGATAAAACAGAAACCTGGGCTCTCCCAGTCGTGTTTTTATTAAGGCATCAGCAGAACTTGATTTTCAATTGTAAATTTTATGATAGACTTTGAGTCCCAATGTGTTCCAGTTTTAAAAGATGTAGGATTTGCTATGTGCAAGCCCAGTCTGTGGTTGCTATCATCCTCCACTACTGTTATGTGTCTTTGAGAAAAAAATATACCTTATTTCTCTATTTTTCTACACCATCTTTCTGGTTATAGGAATAAATTTAAGCTGAATATGTAATCTAGTCTCTTTAGCAAGCCACTTCAATCATTACAAAGTTGATATGAGAGTAGTTGAATGTAACATGAGAAAACAAAATGTTTCAGTATAGTCAAATAAAGCTGGTCTCTCTCTAGCCAGAGGTTGTCCTTGCTCTCTGCTGCCTGTCTTCACAGGTTCTTGGACTTTCCAAAGTTCAATAGCAATGAGTATTTCTTCATTATGCAGATGAGATGCAGTAACTTGTATTTTGTCATTTCCCTCTAAAATCATGGTCTCTGGGGAGGTTAGAAGCTATCCAGCTTCTTGAGATTATGCCACAAAAACTGGACTTGCTGAAAGAAATGTCAATTGGCCATTTGTAAGATCAAAATGCTTTAAAATGCGAAACCTGTTCAATGGCTGAAATTTAAAAAAAAAAGAGCCTCTGAAAAAGGAATACAGCACAGCAAAAGAAACACTGGTTATTTCCTTTTATTAAACTTAGCCTATTGAAATATTCTTCTATAAACAAATGAATGTGAGAAGTAAAAGTCTTTAATAATAGCTTTTAATAGTTATTTAGCAATAATTAAAATAATATCGTGGTGAAATAAGATATCTTATTTGAGTCCTTGAATAAGTTCTCATCTTTTCCCACAATCTTTGTCCCACTTTCTTGCAGTAATAGTATCTTTGCGACAAGAACACATTTGTGCAAGTGTATGATGTGGAATGTCCTTCGGTATATGCATTGCTTTTGTTGGCTGATGAATAAAGCTGTTTTGACCAATGGCTTATCAGAGTAAAGCCAGGAAAGAAATTAAAACAGATTTATAGAGAGAGAATAGGCAGATTCAAGGAGACACCATGCCAGAAACATCACAGGTAAAGATGCCAGAACATTACAAGTAAGTCACAGCCTTGTGGCAATATATAGATTAATAGAATGGGCTAATTTAAGATGTAAGACCTAGCTAGGAATACATCCGAGCCATTGGCCAAACAGTGTCATAATCAATATAGTTTCTGTGTGATTATTCGAGTCTGGGCAGCCAGGAAATGAAAGCACATTCTCTATCTACAAATGGTGCCCTAACATTTGGTAAGAATTTCTACATAAAACCTGAGATAGCTTAAAAAAAAAAAAAAGAAGGATTCTAGAGAGAAAAGAACAAAGTCAAGCACAGCTTCTTGATAGCAGCATTGTCTTTGGTGAGCTCTGTCTGGGAGAGGCAAGCAGAGGCTTATCTTCTTTAAGAGAGGCTTCCTGAGTCAGTGTTAGTGACAGAAACATTGCAGCTTTCTTCTAAAGCTCTGCCACCAAACACTTAAATGATGTTTATGAACATCCAGCAGCAGGCTTCTTGGTGGTGGCATGGACCTTGAAACTTCACAGAGTTGTGTCGATAAACACGGCTCTCATCAGTACCTCCACAATGAAGCTAGACTCTCAGAAAGCTAAGGAATAGGTGAAGCCAGCTGCCAAACCATGCTGTTTAGCAGATTAAAAACTCATGTGCTCAGAAAAAAAAATAAAGATGTACAGTAAAGACAGATTCAGATGGAAATAAAGAAATAAAAATAAAATTTAAAATGCCCTCTAAATAGTTTACAGTGTGTTTAAAAATATACATAGGTTTGGGAGGAAAGAAAAAAGATAGTGAAAGCCCTTTAAAAAAGAGAACTAGGGTAACCAGGTGTGTTGGCACACACCTTTAATCCCAGCACTTGGGAGGCAGAGGCAGGTGGATCTTTGTGAGTTTGAGACCAGCCTGGTGTACAAGAGCTAGTTCCAGGACAGGCTCCAAAGCTATAGGGAAACCCTGTCTCGAAAAAACAAAAACAAAACAAAACAAAAGCTAAAGAGTGGGATCTAAGACAGCAAAAGATACACAGAGAAAACTTGTCTTAAAATTAAAAAATAAAAGTAAAAGAAATAGAGTTAAAAGAAAAGCCTCATAAAGGTAGAAAATGCAGAGTCTGGATTATGTATGTTATTGTATTTTCTTTTAACTTTTTGACTGTGAATGACCTAACTACAGAGAGATATTTCATTATACAGGCTGCTAAACTAAGCCAACATACATATTTTTAAAGTACCTTGGCTTCAAAATTTGAGTCTAAGGCTAGGTTACTTTCAAAAGGAAGTTCTGCTTTTGTTTCCATAGAAGATGAGAACGTGTGGATTCCTTACAGGATAACGTGGCTTGATCGAACAAGACCCCCCAAAAGGTCTCCATGAACCCTAAAAATACTTTGCCCAAAAAACAGCAGGAGAAAACTATGCTCAAATTTCCAAAATGAATGTTTACTTTCATTTAAAAGAGGTAGATTATAAGTGGTTAATGGTTAGATCAATCTCTTTCCAAACAAGAGAGGGAATGATATGATATAGAAATGAATACATTGGTATGGACTTTGGTTTCTTGATACAAATTTAAGGTAAGTTTTGTTATATGTATATTTTCACTCTTGTTTAAGGTATTATGTTTATACAACTCATTTTAAAATGAAATGTATAATTAAAATTATGGATTAATAGATAGTCATCTATAGTAGTCAAACTTTTAGTCATATTAATTAGGTTTTCTAGATGTATAGATATCTATTTCAAATGGATGGGTATTCTTCAAATCTTTCAAAGACTATAGAATGTGGCATTTAACATGTTTTAAGAACTTAGACTTTTCTTGACAGTGAGACATGTCAGCTTCTGCAACACCAAATACTTCAGAGAGGTTGATGGGCATTGAAGAAACTCATTATGGAATTTTCCTTCAGTGAGACAAGGATAGCCATTTGGGCAAGAAACTGTTCCTGCCTGGACTCTTAATGGTTTGCTGTATGAACTGGACATCCAGGATTCACAAAAAAAAATGACTGCTGAACTTTCTAAAAGACAGGATGGTCCTTCAGGGTTCCTGTTTCACAGAATAGACTGCCAGACATTCTCCAGGATACAGAAGAAGGCAACTGGCAAATTTTGTCATTACAAGGAAGAACAGATCTTCAAATTTCCTGCTTCACTGAAAAGTCTGCCAGATATTATTGGGCACTAGGCTTAATATGGATGCCCCAATATTACAAATGAACTTCGGATGAATGTCCAGACAGCGAGATATCTGTCATTTCTAAAACTTTAGAAGTTGCTTACAATGCACTTCCTGTTTACTTAGGTAATATATCGTTCTGGAGTCTTGATGGAGTTGAAGACTAGATAGCTATGATTATAGTTTTTCTTAGTTATGACAAAAGGTAAATTATACATAAAACTTTAGGTGCACAAAGGTAGGATAGATGATAGAGTATTTTCCTTAATTTGTCAAATGTAAATAGACTAAATATTGTAAATATAATTCTTGTTTAATAACTGTTTTGCATATGGAATTTTAGTACGTTAAGGTTAAAGTCTTCCTCTTTAATTAGACAGAAATGGGAAGATAATGTGGGATGTCCTTCTATCTATGTGTTGCATTTTTTGGTTGATGAATAAAGCTGTTTTGACCAATGGCTTAGCAGAGTAAAGCCAGGAGGGAAATCCAAACAGAGCTTCATAAAGAGTAAGCAGAGTCAAGGAGATGTCATGTAGCTGCTGAAGGAAAAATACACCAGAACATTACCAGTAAGCCACAGTCTCATAGCAATACATAGATTAATAGAATGTGTTAATTTAAGATGTAAGAACTTGCTAGGAACATTCCTGAGCCATTGGCCAAACATTGTTAAAATTAATATAGTTTCTGTCTGATTATTCAGGTCTGGGAATTCGAGAAATGAAAGCACTGTTTCCAGTTACAAGTGTGGGCTTCTGCTTCAAGTCCTATGCATGCCAGGGTTCCTCCCTGTACAGAACACCACCTATGCATGAATGATTCTTCACAATTATTTCTCTCGTCTCAAAACTTTCCAGACCTTGACTTTCACAGTGGCCCCACTTTTATTGTAGTCTAATTTCACTTAGAAGTTCTCTTTTATGCCTGCAGAATTATAGTGGCACTTTTGCTAAAACCTGGCAGTACGATAGCCTTAAATAGCAAATTGACCCTCAATTACTTTCAATCTTTTGAGCTTCACTTTAGTCTGAACTTCCACAATAAACTAGACAAATATAGCATTGCTGCCAATCTATACATCTATTCTTCTCCAGAAAAAAAAATGCCAAAGTCTCAAACCCTGCCTTTTTTTTTGGAGGGGGGGGGGCAAGGTGGATGAGATATATTTATCCTGTCAATAAGAAAATAGAATTTTAGGAGAAAGAGACATGTTTCAGGGTTACTAAACATGTCTACTAAAACTATTCCAGAAGAAGGAAAGAAGACAGAGAAAATGATTGGCAGGTAACTGCCCAGGACTCACAAGGGATTTTCAAATCCAGTCTTTGTCTCCTAGGAAAATTTATATTCAAACACAGAAAGTAATTAAAAAAAAAAGCTGCACAGTAGGAAGGGAAGAAGATTCCACTATACATATAAGTATACATATGAAATAGTTACAGATTAAAAATAAGCTGTGTTTTGACCATCCAAAAGTTAAGCAACACTGGAAGCATGCTTACTACTGGAGCTAGAGAAGACTTGACCAAGAATTCCCCTGAAAGGCAAGACCTAACCACTCTGTCCTGCTTCTCTGATTCACTTCAAAATGGTGCTGCCCTTCCACATGCTCACATGCAAACAACTGTCAACGATCATCTGCACTCTTTTTCATTCCCCCTTACTTTGTAAATCACATTTATTTCATAACGTTAAACTCAAGGCAGATGAAATCCCCTGACAGAAGAATCGAACAAGTCCAAATTGATCTCTTAAGTGGATCAATAGAAACTTAACTGAAATGGATTGGGGATTTTATCAAACTTGATGTAGTAGAACACTAATAAAATCACTTCCAATTCGCACATATGGAGTTAAATTCTCCACACAAATTGATCTGATTACTAAGGATGAATGGTCACCTTTAATAATGGATTAAGGTGGTAAAGAATTCTTTCTCAGCACACAAATGCTTTCCTTTTTTAAACTCAAGACAAAACCTTTCTCTTTTCAACTTCCATGAAACTGTATTCACATCTTACATGGTCAGATCTGGATTTAAAACCGTATCAACTTTTAAAATTTGGCTCAACTTGGAAGTGTTTTCAAGAGAGAATTTTGGAGCAGCTAAAGAAGCTATGGGACTTGTATTGTCTTAGGAAACCATGTTATCCCTAAAAGCTACTTGTAAAATAATATAAGTAATAAGAAATGTATTAATATAGCAGAAAACTACCTGTTGGAAGTGTTTGCTTTGCCTATTCTATTGATTAATTTGATAATTCATGCTTGCATTTTTGAACGTGTTATATATTACAATTTATCAGTATTCCCCCAAAAGCATTTATACAAGAAAAATTCCTGATTATTTTGACACTATGTTGGTGTAAAGATTTAACACAGTAATGAATTAAGTCTAAGGACTGCATTTCTTCAAGAAAGAAAGCCTCTATCTGCTTCCTCTCCCTTTGAAATATCAGAAGACTCCATCTCTTCAACATTCAACAACTATATCAAGTGCTGGCTTCAGTCTTACAAGCAAGCTTCACTTCTCCAATGGAGACCAAGAGTATTCTGGGCTATCTTCTCGCTCAGATTCTGGGATATCTTCTCGACCCTGGGCTAGTGAATGCATTTGAATGCAAGCCATTAAAAATCTTTTCTTTTCAGGAATCGTTCTCGGTGATGTCATTGTTTTCTGAGTCTCTGATTTTTCTCTTTCTTAATCTTACCTCTGTTAAGGAAATAAACCCCAAAGTTGAAGGCTCCTCTGTCCAAGGAAACATCTGAAATAAGAAGTCAAGGTTGAGCATAAGCCTGTGTTTCCAATGAAAGCAAGACCCTCCAAATCAACAAGGAACAATGCACATATGAGCTCACAGACACTGAGGCAGTATGTGCAGGCAGACAAGGGTCTGCAGTAGATGTGGTCCTAAAACTGAAAGATGCACACACATGCCTCCATCCTGAATGCAAAAGCAATCTCTTGTTGCAAATAACTGCTTGCAAATACAAATTTAGTTTTCTCGGAGGGAGTCTCTTGGGGAATGAAACTACTTTTAATTTAGGGTAGGCTACATACCCAGCAGTAGAAGACTACAGAAAATAGACTCAAGAGCACCTTGTTTTGTAATGTTGTAACAGGACTTTAAAAAATCTTATCTTTTAGTGTGTGTGTGTGTGTGTGTGTGTGTGTGTGTGTGTATGTATTTCTCTCTCTTTATACTACAGGTCCTTTGGGTATATATTATGGCTTCCAGATTAGTCATTTTATCGGATACCTGAGTGTGTGAATAAGTGGATCTATATCTGTTTCTTGTGCCTTCTTGGCTTCTTCCCTTCTGTTGGTTTGTTTTGTCATATTCCAACATGTTAGCTTTTATTTTCTCTTATTATATTTTAAATAACTATCCCACAGAAGTCTACTTGCTTTCTAATGATAGCTAGAAAGGAAGTAGATCCAAATGGAAGCCGAGGTAGAAAGAAACTAGGAGGAACAGAGAGAAGGAATACTATAACTGTCAGTAGTGCTTTGAATTAGAAATGTTTAAACACTGTTGTACCTTGTCAAAGGAAGAGCATAATAGGGCCATGTAGACTTGCTGATGTTGTTTGGAGTTTCGTGATAGAGGGCTATGTAGCCCTGGCTGTCCTGAATTCACTCTATACACAAGGTTGACTTCAAACTCAGAGATCCTCCTGCCTTTACCTCTAATATGCTGGGAATAAAGGCATGTTCCACCACTACTTAGACTCCCCTTCCCCACATATATTCAGTACTGTTTCCAAATGTTCCCCATTCTTTCAGCTCAGGGTGACTCTGGAATTTTTCCCCATAATGTGGTCTTTAGAAACAACTACAGCACTTTCTTTTGCATTTGTTTCTCTATTCATCTGCACAATAGAGTTGATTGGTTCAGCATAGATGCCAAACACCCTGACTCCATGGAACTAAATCACTAAATAGTTATGTGCATACCTTTCTACCTGAGAACCATGAGACACAAAAGTGATGAAGCTTTTCTACAGACTCTAAAATGGTTTCAAACTATTCCCAGCTTCAGTAAAAACTGTCTCTTCTAGTCAGTGTCTTCATTTTTTCTCTTGTTGTATTTTAAGTAACTACAGAAGTGGTTAAAAAAATTTACTGTAAAATAAGTATTTGGAAAACCTGGAAAGTCAGAAAAAATTAAGTAAAATCTCAAATTCTCAAACCCATTTTTAAATCTTCAAATATTATCACTCATATCTTTAAAAGTATGTAATCTTTGCCTAAGATAAACATTTGGAAATGGGGAGTTAAATAGGAAATCTTTAAGTTTTAAACTGAATCACAAATAATTGTCAAGTTTTTTTGGTTTATTTTTGCCTTTTTTTTTCTTTTTGACAATCAGAAATGGGAAAATAGGAGGTAAAAAACAAAACAAAAGCAGGCTAGAGAATACATTTAAGAAGTTCAAGGGAATGGGTCCTTAGTGGTTGCCTCAAAAGATAACTGGTTCTATTCTTAGTACAGGAAAGGATGGAGAAGAGAAAGCAGGTAAGCATAAATGGTCCTGGTATCTATGAGAAAGAGAATGGATGGTTCAGACTACAGCTACTGCCAGACCACACTAGCTCAGAGAATGCCTTTTAGACATGGTTCATGGGACATCTGCAACTTGGAACAATAGCTCCCAGATCTCATTCAAGTAAGGTGCCACCTTCTTCCTGAGGAAGAAGTCAGGAGATTTTGTAGGGAAATAATATGACCTCCTGAAAGAGGCAAAAATTATACTGCAAGATAACAGAATGGTGGACTAATTTCTGAACTTCAGGCACTGTAAGAGTACAGGAATGCACAAACATCTGGAGACGGGCATGGGGAAGTGGAGCCTTGGTGTGCACTACCCAGTGTGACCCAGGGGCGAATGAAAGCTGAAAGTGCTTGTTTATTTGAAGATCAAATACACTTACTTAGTTGGGTGGTGGCACATGGCTTTAATCCCAGCTCTTGGAAGGCAGAGGCAACTGGACCTCTGGGAGTTCGAGGCCAAACTGATCTACAGAATGGGTTTCAGGACAGCCAATACACAGAGAAACCCCGTCCTCAGAAAAAAAAAAAACACAGCAAAACAAAACAAAATATAATTAGTCCCCTATCTTTGGGACAAATGTTCTACATGATGCCCTGCAAAGTTTGGAAGTTCATGTCCAACATGTAAAAATGCAATGTGGATAAAATCCGAGTTTATAGAGGTGGGGGCTTTGAGCATTCATTTGGTCTATGTCTCTTCTGCAATGACAAAATTCCAGCTGTAATGGCTCCTTCTCTCGGAGAAAATACTGTAGGGACTAACCAAGGAGAAGAGCCAGAGCTAATTCCTGAGAACATTCATATGAGAGAAACACTTGTCATCATAAGTCAATATGATTTTAGGGCCTTTCACCCACAATGTGACAAAACCTGTTCAGCCAAATCTCCACTTGCCAAAATTTTCACCAAAGGATGGAACAAACTATGCCAACAAAAACTGCCTACTGGAGCTGCAAGGACCACACTATGAAAGAGAGTTGAGAGAGGTAGTTTGCTATGTGAGGTTGAAAGTTGAATATCAGGAAGCTATAATGCAGAAGCTCAGTCTGTTTTTTTCTCACCTGATTCATGTTTGAAACTTTGTAAATTATTATTTTAATAGCTTTGATGATTTATTATTTCTTATTATTTATCGTTGTACCACTGGCAAATAATATATCCCCTATTAAATTTTCCCTGTCAATGAAACTATAAAACTTAACTTTACTCTGATAATCAAGTTTTTGATGCATCATCTTAAAAGCTTAGATGGCTGTAAATTGACTGTTTTAAGGTGATATTTTTGTATCACCCTTTGAATTAGCTGGAAGCTTGAATATTTTCTGTTGATATTCTTCTGTATTTACTATGGTAGATTGCACGGAGCTAGTAATAATTATACTAGCCAACTGCAAGTGTCTCATAAATATATTTTCTCTGACTCTTAAAGTGGTAACTGACAGGAGACAGAATAAATTCTGAATGGTAATTGCATAAATATTTAGATTCTATCTATAAGAAATTTAAGTCTAGCATGTGCACTTCATTTTATTCTACATTTGACATATATGGCCAAGCTTTCTACAGAGTTCATTAGAAAACAGTGAAAGAAAATGTCAAGAGCCAATATTTTAATATACCCAAATTCATTCCTTACTTTCATATCCAAGAAAGAAAGCTATTAAGTGTGATATGATCTTAGAAGTCAAGATTATGACTGAACATCGTAGACATTGTCCTATTGCTGCAAAGAGACAACATGACCATGGCAACTAGTAAAAAAAAAAAAATTTGTTTTGTGTCTTGCTTACAGTTTCAGAGGCGTAGTCAATTGCCATTAAGGCAGGAAGCATGTTGGCAGGCAGGGTATTAGAGTAGTAGTTGAGAACGACATCCTGCTCAGCAGGCAGAGGGAGACAGGGCCTGGCATGGACTTTTAGGACAGCAAAGCTCACCCCACAATGACACATTTCCTCCACCGGAGCCTCACCTCCTAATCTTTCTAGTCTCATCAATGATTTCCACTCTCTGGGGACTAACATATGAGCCTAAGTGTGCCTGTCTCGTTCAAAGCACCACACTGACTTAACTGTGAAAAATACTAGAAATTAAAGAAAAATAAAAGCATGCATACTTCATCTATAGATGATAAATTATCATGCATTTTATCTAGAGAATTATGAAAATAGGTACAGGGAGAAATCTTAACCATCACAATGGTCTTCTCTGCAATATAGCTAAATTCCAAATTTACAAATGATTATATATGTATAGAGTTGGAGGGTAGTTAAGAAAATAGCCAAATTCTGGCTTGAGCAATGAGATAAATACTCATATGATTCTAGAGAGAGAGAGAGAACAGTAGAGAGACTTGAACAGAAAGGGGAGAGTCTCATAGAAAGATGGAAGCCAGAAGGAAAATCAGACGTGGGAGCTGACATGTATATATTTGTTTGTGTGTCTGTAAGTGCAGGGGTAATGTCCTACACTTACCAAGTCAGTCGGAGCAGTGCTAATACCATTTATTAACTTGTTCCATTCTGTGATTTAAATTTCCGAGAGAAGAGAAAAGCAAAGGAGAAATCGGAAAATGTTTTACCAAGACAGTGAAGTAGTGAAAATAAATGCTTACACAATAACATGCTTTAACTCATTTGGAGGAAGTGCCGGCCATTAAATATAGTCAAAACAGACACCGTGCTGAGAATTACAAGGTCGTAAACATCCCTTTAACTGGTATTTGACTTGCTAGAGTGTAATGGTGGGTGGAGAGAAGTATCACAATAAATAATAGAAGACAAATTCTGGGCCTGTCAGCAAGGATTTCTTATGTGTTATTTTCACTTAAACATGGAAGGAAATGACAAAGGCCTAGATAGAGTGAAAGTCAGCTTAATGAAGTTGTTATACAGCTCAGAAATAGTGAATCTAACCCGTTTTCCACACAAGACAAATTTAAGTAAAATCTCAGCCCTGTGTTTTTGGGATGAAAACTTAGTCAGAGATCTTTCTTGCATAGTATTTGTTCTATTAAAAGGTTCAAAATCTTCATGTCATGAACTTTTTGCATTTTTCTCAATGCCAGAGTTGTCTGCAAAGTCCCTTAATATTTGTTGGATTTGCTCCGTGGTGAAGATGTGCTGGGGGTTAACATTGACTTAGTCATGCTGAAGTTTTGAGTGCAGCAATAAATCTAAAGCAAATAAACACTATGAACTTCTGAAGCTTGGGAGGCCTTCAGACGAGGTAACCTGCCTTTACCTTCTAAAGATGAAGCTATTAGAATTGGAGTTGATCCAAATTTATGCTGTCACTGTAAAATCAAAGCATGTCAAAGACGGTCTTACATTCATTTCTACAGCGCAATGGCTGTCTGTGAATGAACACGCTTTAAGAAATTCTGTTGTTAATGGATTAATACCTCTTACCATATAACTCATACACTAATAGCCCAAAAATTCAAATTCATCTTTCCTGTACATCTTATGGGCATAGCTATATGGCTTGAGTTGCAAATCCTAAAACAGAAAAAAATGCCAATTGTTATTCCACCATTGGTGTAATCCCAAAGACTTGCTAGATCTATGTCATCAATTCTTGCAGATGCATTCAAAATAATTGTTTATTGGGAAATGAACACACTCCCTACACATCTTTGCCAATTCTCTAGTTTAGGAATGCTGTTGAATGTATATATTCACATAAATGAAATATTTGGGCAAGATGTCCAGCTTTTCCCCATTTCTTACAGTCTCTGTGTCTCTGTGTATTCTACCCTTCTCCTCTCCTGTATTCATCCTCCTTTCTCAGGATCAAACAAATTGCTTTCTTACTTTCATATCTGACATCTCTGCCATATTTCACTAGAATGCTCTAACTGGAAATAAAGTCTTTCTTCTAGTTTGCAGCACCTGGGGCAAGCTCTAATCTCTAGGACAGGAGTTTTCAACAGCAGCTTCTGAGATAACTAAATGATCTATATTCCTCTCATGCACACAACAGACACAAGGCATGTGTGGTACCTGAGCATTTGAAATGTGGGCTAGGGCAATGAAACTCTGAATTTTTAACAATTTAAATTTAAAGACATTATTGAAGACATCCCAAGTGGTCAGCCATAAATATATGTACATATGGGCAACACTAAAGGAACTCAGCAGATGTATTTATAAACTATATATATATATATATATATATATATGTATATATATATGAACACAATATTAATTAAAGAATAAAAGGCTATGAATATGAGAGGAAGGGGCAATGTATGTGGAGTTGGAGGAGGAAAGGAATGAGAAATCATGCAAATATAGTACTAATGTATAAAATTCTCAAAATAAATAGACATAAATGTAGAAGGGAGGCTACTAGTCAGAAAATGAAAAGGATTAATGGCAGTGGATAAGAAATGATAATGGGGTGAATGTGGTACATATAAAACAAAGTCACTGCCCCTGAAGATAAAGTACTTCCCCTCTACTAAGTACTAAGTACTTACCTAATAGCCAGAGCTTATTTGCAATCAAACCATTAAACATACCTCCGTAGGATTCATTTTCTCCGTATGAATTATGAAACCACGCACGATCACACCATTTCTGTCGTATCTATTTAAAGTATTTCATAGGTAAACTTCTGCTTTTCTACATAGAATCGCTGTTATTTCTCAATAAGTCAATAAGTAAGAGGTTTATCTTGATAAGAAGTCTTGAAAAATCTCACTTGTGCCCACCCCCCGGAGGTATTTCATAGATAAAGAATGAGAAGTGAATTGAGGACCTGGTGTTTGACTATTTTCTTGACGTGAGAAACCACGTTCACAGATGTTAGGTTGAAGCAACCACTATTAGACTATAATGTTTCTGACTGTCATTCAAGATAGAGCTCACTGTTTTGTTGAAATAAGGAGCGGCGGGCTGCATCCCCAGCATCCGGCCGCCCCCATGGCTAGCTTTACCCAAAATAATTACACGGAAACTGTATTCTTTTAAACACCACTTGGCCCATTTCTATCTAGCCTCTTCTAGGCTAGCTCTCGCACCTGGACTAGCCCATTTCTAATAATCTGCTGTAGCCCACGAGCTGGCTTACCAGGAATGATCTTAACCTGCCTCTGTCTGCAGTGTGAGAATCATGGCGACTCTCTGACTCAGCTTCTTTCTCCCAGCCTTCTGTTCTGTTTACTCCTCCCACCTATGCTTTAACCTATGAGGACCAAGCAGTTTCTTTATTGCTTAACCAATGAAATCAACAGATTGATATATGACACTCCCACATCACTGTTTGGTCCAAGTCCACCCATCAAAAAGGAGACCTTAAAGTGAAATCTTAATATTCAATACAAATAATCTATGTTATAGAGTTCTGCAGTTTTAATGTTGCAAAGATTATCCTTGTATGTATAAACTATATATCATATCCCCAAGGCAGAATGTAAGACAATTTTTTCCTTACAGACTATATAATGAGACAATGTTTTAGATATTGTCTTAGTTTGATTTCTATTACTATGGGGGGTGGGTCCCTGTAGATGCTTTGATCTATAGGGAAAGATTCGTGGAAATTAAGAAGGAAATTCTGTTCAGCATGACTTAGTTAGCCAATGCTGATTCAAACTTCTAGAGTCTAACCCAGAGTAGTTTATTTTTGACATGCTTAAGCATAATACAGCTTTGAAAAGAGTTTCCTCATGCCAATTATCACAACAAAGCTTTAGGCATGACTACATCAGATCTTTAGCCAAGAACCTGCAGTCTCCTCCATAATAATAGGTTCTATTGACTGACAATGCTTAGGATAAGCGTTAAAGGAGGGAAAACTGGAATAAGCCTGATAGTAGACTTTTTGCAAAAGTACATGAGACCTCTTTCATAAGAATGAGTTCTATTTACTGAGAAACAGTGCTCAAAAGTCTGAGGGATTCAGATGAGGCAAGAGATCACCAGGTTATTAACAACATCCACTCCTAAGGTTCTAAGTGGAAAACAGGTGTGAATTCCTTCTGTTGATGAGAAAAGCCTGTTTAGCATTCCTGGTTTCTCCAGTGTTTATCTGTTTGCATGAGGACCTGATGGCCTCTACATATTGCTGTGATAAACACATGACCTCATGCAACTTGGGAAAGAATCAGTTTATTCCATCTTACAGATTATAGTCTATTATGAAGGGAAACCAGGGCAGGAACTCAAAGCAAGACCCCAAAGGCAGGAACTGAAGCAGAGGCCATGGAGGAATGCTATCTACTGGCTTGCTCCTATGGCTTGCTCCCTCTTATTTTTATACGTGCCAGAGCCACACACCCTATCTATGGAGGGCTGGGCCCACCCACCTCACACCCACATCAATCATCAATCAAGAAAATGCCCCCAGGCCGGGCGGTGGTGGCGCACGCATTTAATCCCAGCACTCAGGAGGCAGAGGCAGGCAGGCGGATCTCTGTGAGTTCGAGGCCAGCCTGGTCTACAAGAGCCAGTTCCAGGACTGGAACCAAAAGCGGAGAAACCCTGTCTCGAAAATCCAAAAAACAAAAAAAAAGAAAGAAAGAAAGAAAGAAAGAAAGGAAGAAAGAAAATGCCCCCATAGACTTATCAATAGCCCAATGTGATGGAGGCAATTGATATTTCTCAATTGATATTCATTCACTCTTCAAATATATGTCTAGGTTTGTATAAATTGACAAAACCAACCAGCACAGTAATATTGTATTAAATTAAAATTTTCTTAAATTAATTGTCATCCATTTATTTTGATTTTAAATGTGATTGGCAGAACACTTAAAGTGTATGCTTGGTTTATATTTTGTGGGTCACTTAGAACAGTAGAGCAACTGTTCTAGATTTTCTTTCAAAGACTCATCATACAAGCCAGTTGAATATCTCTTTATGGTTTATTTCAATTCCTAGCTATTCTATTTTTATGGAATATTTTTCAGATATCTGCTCTTTATACACACAACCTTGGTTTTGTTTCAGCTCAACTAAAACCTCAGAAATCTTGACTGGGAGGATAGCTCAGTGGGTTAAGTGCTGTCTACACAATGGATCCAGAACCCAGGTAGCGTTAGGTGTGTCATGCTCATCTGCAATTTTCTGCTTTTGTTGCATGCTGAGAAGAGGTGGAAACAGCAGGATTGCTGGCCAGCTAGCCTAATGGTTACAGGGTGGAAGATAAAGACTGGTGGCAGGATTTGTCCTCTAACCTCCACGTGTGTGTTCAGGTCCATGTGTGCTCTAATCCATTTGCATCTGCACTCACACATCACAGATGCACACACACACACACACACATGCAAGACTTTAAAAAATTATCATAGATGTGTTTGCCATTGACAGTGAATAGAAGTCAGAGTCATGAAAGCTTCTTCCTCTTTGATTGCCATTCTCCCTCTACCTCCCACTCCTCAGGAATGTACCATCCTTCCTCCCACACAGTAGCTTACTAAACTCCCTCTGTGAGCCTCTGGTTGACAACTGCCTCTCTCTTCGGAAGACAGACAGTTTTTTCTTTGTAAGAGAGTCTGATGAATAAAATTTCCCTTGCATTTTTATGCTTGTGATACAATGATGAAAACTTTGAAACATGTTCAGGGTCTAGAGAAGTGAAAACCCAAATGAACAAGGAATACCACGGCAGTGAAGTGGGTGCTCGCCACTGAGGGTTGGGACTGTCCAGGGTCATCGGAAGCCCATCTTTGTATCCATGGTCACACTGTGCTGTAGCTCAGAGAGAAGGAACATTTGTCTCTCGTTCCACATCAAATTGCCTGAACAAGAAGTTTCCAAAATGTAAATATAGTTTGGGTAGAAAATGCAGCAATTAGACAGAGTGCCATAAAATTACATACTGATCACACAAAACAGAGCATCTTTCACGTTTGTAAGTGATTGCTCTGATTCTTCTCTGTTAGCAAATGTAGTTATCCCAAAGGGGACTTTGGGAAGCCTGGCATCAAATCACTTCCCTGGCCTTACCTGTTTAGCTCCTCACTCCCTACTGCCCCAATATCACAGTCCTCAGCTGTAAAAGAATTTTTCCACGCATTGTGATCATTGGATGGCACCACCATTTTTGATGTCAGTGAAATTAAATACCAGAAAGTGATTTTTGTTGCTTCATTTGGTTTTGGTTTTGTATTTACTTTCCATCTCAATCATGACGTATATAAAGTACTAATCCCTCCCAGATATTTTTTTCAGCTCATGCTTTTTGGTAGATATCATATTGGTCCATCAAAGATCTCTGCACTCTCATCCCCTAATACTATTAGTGTGTTGCCTTGAACAAGAGAAGGCTCTGCAGATGCAAATGATTGAGTTCAAGCTATTGAGATGAACTGTCTTTGAGGTCCAGGTGGTGAGCACAACTTAGGATGACTCCGACGGCCGTTGTAAGAGAGGAAGAAGAGTTAGTCAGTGAACGAGTTGCTACCACATAAGCAGGCCAGAGTATGCAAGAATGAGACCATGAGCCAAGAAATGGAGAAACTGGAAAAATAGCCAGCAAACAGAAGACACAAGTCCACTGAAACATTGATTCTAGCCCATGGACTTACTTCAGAATTCTAACCCCCAGAATTGCAAGAGAATAAATCTGTACTGTCTCAAGTCATTTGACAGATACTAATTTATTATCAAGGCAACAAGAAAGGAATATATTCTCTTATCTCAATTTCTGTGTCCATAGCCCTGGTTTATTCTGCCTTGCCCAGAACATCTGCCAGTCTTTTCATTGCAATGCTTCCTTTAAATGCTTGTATGTTTGTTTATTTTATGTGTCTGAGTGTTTTCCCTGCATGTGTGTCTGTGCTCCACGCACAGGCCAGGTGCCTGCAGAGAACAGAGAACATGAGAGAAGAGAACATGGTGAAAGACCCTCCAAGAGTGTCTTTCCTCTGGGGAGACCCTTCCCAAGGAACAGCGAGACCACTTGTAGGGATGCAAACAGCAAGAGGTTTATTCAGATACACAGGACTTGTGTGCCTCCAGGTCGGGGTAATGGGTTTATATATGTTTTGGGGAGCAAAAAGCGCGGTACAGAAGCGAGAAGCGTAGTTACAGGGTTTTTATTGGTTAGTTTGAATGTGGCCAAGTTCAGGTCGGGACAAGGTCCCTAGTTCCCGAGAATTCAGATATAGGCTGCCTTGGCTCTTATCTAGGGCAGACAGGGTGTCTTTCTCGGTATTCACCGTTCCTCCCCGCCTGGGACAGACGATGCCCAGCCACATTCTCGGTATTCCCCGTTCCTCCCCCGGCCCAGCCACAGGTGTCTCTATCTTGTTTTGGCAGCTTTTAAACTGCCCTTTGTTCAAACCCTGAATATTCAGTACAAGCCTTGTAAAATGGTGTTACCGGTGCTAAGTTGTTTAACAAGCTGGGCGGGGGGGTCTTTCATCTGGTGCTAAGCTGCTTAGCAAGCTGGATGGGGGTCTTTCAATGGAAATTACAGATGGCTGTAAACTGTCATGTCGATACTAGGAATCGAACCCAGAACCTCTGGTAAAAAAAAATGTTTTCAGCCACTGATAGATCTCTCTAGCCCCACTGTAAACATTCTTAGCATTAACAGTGATTTCTCTATAATCAATGGTCTCAGTAAATACTTTCTGAATACTTTCTCGTGTATCCCACCCCGAGAAATCACACAAGGATTCCTCATGACCTCCCTTTGCCTGCCTCAGCAAACTGTATCTTCCCTTTTTGCTTGCGAGCCCATTATACGTTCCTGTTTGATTTTCCAAGTGGGGCTAGGATTTTTTCACAATACAACCCTTCATACTCCTTTGCACAGTGAGTCGCCAAGGCCTTGATGAATAATCACCCCTCCAGGGTCCCATGTCTTGGTTTCTTAGATGCCATGAGGTATGAACAGGTGTTCCCACGTATGCCGCTCTAGAGCCTTCACCATGTATACATATACATAAGGGTCTGTCTTTTGTCGTTACTTAAGACATGATGAAACCATTACTGTAAGGGGGGGATGCAGTTTATCTGCAATTGCATGGCATACATCTTGACACATAACAGTTGTTTTTTATTTGTTGAAATGAGTTAAATTATTGAATTAAACTTTATAGGATTGCGCATCCCTTACAAGATTAGTTTTTAGCAAAGGAGGGGGTATTACTTAACAGTTAATTGAAATAATACTGAGAAACTGTGATAGACTTATCTGTCGCCAGGGAAATGAATTTTAATGTGTGTTATAAAATGCCACAATTCATTCTGGCATTTATATCCTGGTAAACCTCCGCAGGACGAGAGGTGGTGGGAAAGAAATCAGGATTCAGTGTCAGATTTTTGAGCTCAAAAAATATAAATTAATAGGCTGGGGAGATGGCTCAGTGAATAAAAGGTTTGCTACACAGGGATAAGGACTGAGTTCAGATGCCAAGCATCCTTGTAAAAGCTGAAGGTGGCAGTGAAAACCTGTTTCTCAAACCTTGGGTGATGACAGACGAAAGACGATCCACGGAGGTCAAAGGCCAGGTAATCTAGCCAAAATAACAAGCCTCATGTTCAGTTAGAAAAAAAAAATCCCTATCGCTTTTGCACATATATGCACAGGTATACATATACACGTGCACACAATACATATCACACACATACATACACACACACACACACACAGAGACTGAGGCAGAGACAGAGAGGTTTTGTCTGACGCTGGTAAGATTGATTTAGCAAATGAAGGGGAAAGATGTTGCAGGATAATGCATAGTTTAAAATCTGCATTCATATTGAAATTCAATGAAACTTTCCATAATGATCGCCCATTGCCACACTCATTGTATTATACGGCTAAAAGGTTAATAGGAGCTTCTAGAGCCTTATTTTTGTTGCTTCATTTACTGCAGAGCTAGAAATAAATTGTGGGTGATATCTTACTTGAAAATTACTCTACCTGGGCACTGTAGATTATTAGGCCATAGATTCTACCAGAAAAAGCTGGGAAGTGAGCAGGGCTAAGCTTTTCTCTATAGCCCAGAAAACACTAGCAAATTCCCTGAACAGGGAGGGAGGGACTGGCAGTGTTCCACTGGTGAGATGGACTTTTTGCTAAAACAGCGGACTAAGCATCTTGGTTCTCTTTTCCTTTATGGCCCCCTCTTTCCTTTTTAGCCCTGAGATGCACAGACAACTGAGGTGGTCAGGTCTTTTACAAGGTTTTTGAGGATGTTTCCACTAGCATGCACACACTTCTAAGGGCCTAGTGCTATTCTCTTTTCCTGTTAAATTCTCTCCCTTCCTGCCCAAAACCTGGCATTAATGCAGTGCACTCTTAATGCACTTAGCTCAGTTCCTTCCAGACAATTGCCTTTAAAGTATTAAAAATACTACCTAGCGGTCCCTTGGCCCGTAACCGTTCTTCTTGATGAACTCACTCAGTCTTTACGGTGTTGTCACCATTGTTCTTTACCCCATAGCCACGCCTCCCTCTCTATGCCTTCCAAATTTCTCTGTGCAAACAGTTCTAATTATAGCTTAAACATGGAAGGTTGCCATTTTCTTCATTGTTTTCTACTTCTAAATATTTTAAGGGTTCATATGCCCCCTATGACTTTCTTAACATTTATTTATAAACGTATAGAAAAGCAAAACTTTAAGCCATCCTTTTAAACATATTTATAATTCTGCTATATTTTTGCCATCGTCTCTATAATATCAGATCAATGGCACTGAATATCAAACCTCCAGCACAATTCTTGTACATGCTTCCGGTTTAGATAGTAACCTGCCTGCTAGATTCCTGTCTTGACAGTTAGCCTGAATTGTCAACTTAGCTAGATTTAGAATCACACATGAGGTGAGATACATCTATGAAGGTGTTTCCAGAGAGGTTTAATGCTGTGGGCGGTACCACCCCGTGGGCTAGGATCCTGGGCTGCAATAAAGGAAAATGATAATAATTTAAGTGTTCAACTTAGTCTGCTTCCTGACTATGGTTTCACAGTGACCAGTCACCCTACACTCCAGCTGCTATGTTTGTCTTGCTGTGACGGATGCATGCTCTCAAACCAGGCACCAAAATTACCCCTTCCTTCCTTCAGCTGCTTGGTCGGGTATTTTGTCATAGCAACAAGAAAAACAGCCAACACACCTAAGTACCCATGGGAAACACACACACACACACACACACACACATTTTTTATAACTGGCCTATGGATACTTAAGTTAAATTTATTTGGGTATTAACTATACAGACTGTGTATTGGTAAACTTAATTAAATATGTGCAGACACGCAGTTAAACATTTTGTACTTTTGTGCTTTGTCAGTTTTATCCAAATAATTTCTGGAAGTGCTAGAAGCTCTAGTTCCGATGGGTAATGCATGCCAAACTCCCCACTATTCTGGCCTCTTCTCCCTCCTACTTGTTCTTACCATCAAAGGAAAAGAGAAACCAAAGCCATTATAATTGCTCATTAGAAATTAAATCATTTTTGTAAGCTACAGTTTCTTGGTTGGGGAATAAAAATAAAAACTGTAATTTGATCTCAATGTCCTGATGTGAGAAAACTTCCCAAATTACAAATCTATCTTCCATATCGCCCAGAGTTCCATGAGCTGAGGTCCCAGTAAACACTGACATGCCCTGGGACCAGTTCAGGGCTATACAGCCAAGAGGTCACCATCAATCTTATCATTTAATAAAGTTCTTTCTGCTCTTCCACACTAGTAAAAACTTCCAATATTTATGAATAAAATGAAAATTAAACGTTTATGTGTAAGAGAACAAAATTTAAAATCTTCTAAACCATTTACCCAGCTATTTGTATAGCAACTTTAGAGGCTATACTTTGGGGATTCAAATTAAGTACTTGTAATTATAACTGTAAAATTTGATTTTTGAGTCATTTTTTCAATTAGAAAAAATACATAGCCTCAGGCACTGTGTAGAGAAAGTAGAACCTGTGTTGTAGAATATTATTTTAAGATGTGTTGCATTTGGTTATACTGTGAAACATTTGTTTAAAAGTGCAAAGTTGTGTTTCATTCTTTTATGATTTATTTAGCTCTGTGAAACTGTTACTTTGTCTAAAACAACTGATTGGTCTAATAAATGCTGAACGGCCAATAGCAAGGCAGGAGAAAGAATAGGTGGGGCTCGCAAGCAGAGAGAATAAATAGGAGAATAAATAGGAGAAAAAATAGGGAAAAAAGAGATTGAGGAATGAGAGAAAGAGAATGAGAGGAGGACCCCAGAGGCCAGCCACCCAGATACACAACCAGCAACAGAGTAAGAAGGAAAGAAAGGTATACAGAAATAAAGATAAAAGCCCAGGGGCAAAAGATAGATGGGATAACTTAAAAGCTGGCTAGAAATAAGCCAAACAAAGGCCAGGCATTCGTAAGAAAACATAAGCCTCTGTGTGATTTATTTAGGAGCTGGGCGGTTGCCCCCCAACCCAAAGAAAAAAAAAAGAGTCAAAAGAATTTAAAATATAAACAAACAAACTTGTGAGAATGGAGTGTAATAATCACACAGACACATAAAGGTATGTAGAGAAAGAGACTGTGGCCTGGTTTCTATTTCTGTATTTGGAGCCCTTTCCCAGGCCAGCCTGCATTGCTTCTCAAGTCATTAGTGTCCTCCAGCTCCATACTTGAATTAGGTTGGGCATACAATGGGCAAAAGACACATTTGGAAGCTAAATTCACTTCTATACAGGGGTACTCGTAAGTATGATAAGGTAGGGAAAGGAAAAGATGGTGTTGTGTGTAGTATCGACTTTCATGTAGAAAGAGGTGCATTAAGGGAAATCCCATGACTTCTTTCTAGAAGAACATCAGCTTAACTGTGTTAGTGACTTTGGAAGAAAGCAAAACAAACTATCTAAGTGGTTTCTGCTCCCCAAAGCAGCCCTGATCCTTTGTTTCACTCGGATTGAACATAGCATAAGGTTTATAGGGTTGGGAATCTGTGATGGAAAAGTCCTGAGATGTTAATCCTAGAATTCACTGTTAGGATCCTTGCTTGCCCAAGACATTGATTGTCACGTTCTCCTGTCTTCTGTATCAGCAATAAAGGTAGCGTGTTTTTTCTCCTGCTTGCCAAGCAATGTTGACATATGTCTTAATTGATTTATAATTTGAACCAGAAGGAGAATACTAATGAGAGCTGACTGAAGAATATTGCCAACGCATATGTCAAGCCCTGCCCTCTTGCCCGAGACCTTGCCCTGTCATCTAATAACAAGAACGTGCATCTTGTGGACTAATAATCACTACCTCCAGTTCAGCACTTCACAAATAAGAGTATCCTCTAGTAACCAACTTCTGCATGAAAGACAAAAGGAAGTTTGCTCCAAGTATTTCTGGGGTAGCCAAAAGGTATCATTTCTCCGATGTTTTAGGTTGGTGCCTGACTATAATTAGTCACTGATGACACTGTCTCATCTCTCCACACTGTCATATTAGTTTTCAACTTAGACTTCTGCATGCCACACCCACTCCCATCTTTCAAGCTGGAGATTTGCAGATTCCAGACGCCAGTTTGACTACTCCATTCCCTTCCAAATTGCTTTCAGTGGCTGCCCTCTCCAAGTCTAATCCTTTTTCCTGATATGAAAACACATCTGGACGTGGAAATAAACCTTGTTTCCTCTGAACAGAACATTCCCTCCAGAGCGGGAGCTTCTGAAGATCCAGGATTGAAACTTCTTAAAATTAGAAGTGAATGAAACCTAAAAGGCCTGGAAAGCAAACATAAGTCACAGGTCTCAAACTGTTCTCAAAAGCTGCAAAATTTGCAGGTCTTTCCCAAAACGTACACAAGTAATAACCCTTACTTGGGAGAGGAGACACTCCCAACTGCTGAGCAGCCTGGAAATGAGACATGGAGCTCCAGAGCTATAGCTTTCCCGAGCCATCTCTCATGCTGGGCTGGGCATTTTAATTATGTAGTTGCCTTGAGCGTCCTGCAAGTAACTTCTTGCCCATATGCCTAAAAGGAACCTTAGCGAGCCCACCGGCCCGGTAAGATAAGCTCAGGTGGAATCATTTCTTTGGCTGGTTATCAGTACTCTGACTGGGATAAGATGTTTGTTCCCACTGTCATAGGAAAGTTCACCCAGTATTTTCCTATTCTGCTGTATCTGTTATCCTTTGCACTTCATCTTAACCAAAGACAGAGGCGCGATTAGCCCTGTTCTACAGACTGAACTATTTACGAAGCCATGTTTCTCCTATATGGCTTTGCTCAAGTTGTAATCCACCCACACATCATCACCCCAAAGCAGCCTCTCCACTCTGCCTCACTCCTCCAACTATTGAAGGGCAGATGGGAAGCCCAGCATTCTATGCTTAATGTTCCTTTTATAGCTGCAATGCAGGTTTTCAGTTAATCACACACTATATGAAATTGAGTGTTCCTGTGGTTTATTACAGCATCATCGTCACCCAGGATGTAGTAATGAGAGTTTCTGTGGCTGAAGACTCAAAGCCTGCATCCCACATCATAAAATTTGCTGATGATCACACAGTGGCTGTAAAAAAATTTAATGATTAATTGACTTATAAATAAAAACAAAGTAACTGTCTTCACCAAAAATGATGGCTTGGTTCAGAACTCTGAAATTTCAGAGTAATTTAATCATCAGTATTTCTACTCTGACCTCTTTGACTTTCTCTATTGCTCCGGGCAGGCCATTTTAGTGATTTTGTATTCATTTTCTTAATCCAAAAGTGAAAGTAAGGCCCGTCATCTGTCTTATTCGTAGAGAGTGGTGAGGAGTGTCCTAGTCGATGCAAGGCACATGGCTAATACAAAGTTTAATAAAAATGATAAATAACATCCATTATAAAATTGAACCATTGTTCAATTTCTACTGCCCTTTCTGTGCTTTGATTCAATCCTCCCTCACTGAAATTTGAGAACTTTAATCTGATGAAATGTTTTACTAATAACCATCGGCTTCTTGCATTAACCTTTTCTTATCATTAGGTACACCTGGATGGCATGAAATTTTTCTTTTAAAGAAATCAATACATCACTGGAAGTGCATAGAAAACAGCTGGCAATGAGCTTCGGGTGAGAGAAATCTGTTTTAACACAAAATGGAAGAAAATCTGAAAACTTTAATCAGATGGAATGAGCTTCATGGAGTAACACTTTAAGTAATCTCAAATAGTATTTTTCTTTAAATATTTCTATAATTCCTTTAGGCAAAATTCTTGTTTTCTTGCCAGAGAAGTTAGTTTTCTTTTTCTGTGAATTTCAGAGTGCAAAACCAAAAACAGATCATGCTTTTTATATTTTTACAAAAAAAGCAAAAAATAACTTCTATTAGATGACTTTATTACCTTTAAACTGTTTATTGAAAAGCACTGGTCAAGTAACAATCTCTTGTGATAAATCAAAAGACCCAAGACGGAGTAGATTTTGGAAGTTAGGATGAGACTTAACAAGGCACCAGATGATTCTTTCTAGAGAGAATAGTTGGCAAGTACTCAATAAAATCAATTAAACATCACCTAGCCTGAAAGGAAGAAAGCAAATGTGTCAACAGAGACAGCTGTAAACATCTGGGGAGCAGATCCCCTACAGTTGTTGGTTATGTAATTCTTTGGGTTACATCCTCTTTCAAATGTATATCTTAAAGCCTATTTCAGTTTATAAACATTTTTGACAGTGTGAACTAATTAAGCAAAACATGGGAGTAATTAAAAAATGAAGCCTCAAATCTTTTTTTAAAAAGAAATAATTCTATTTAGAGGCATTGGGAAAGAGAAAGATGTGAAGTTTGTTGTTGCCGTTGTTGTTGAAAATAGATTCTTTTCTCATGTAATATATCCTGATTGTAGTTTCCTCTCCCTCCATTCCTCCCCACCTACCTTTCCTTCTGGATCCACACTCCCTTCCTGTCTCTCGTCATAAAACAACAGTGACAGCAACCAAATATAACAAAAATGAAATGTCATAAGATGAAGCAAAAAACCCATCATATTGAAGTTGGACACAGCAGTTCAACAGGAAGAGTCCCCAAAGCAGGGACTCTTTGTAAGAATCATAAATCATAAGAATCAGAGATCCACTCATACTCACAGTCAAAAGTCCCATAGAAATATTAAACTAATGGGTATAATATATACCTAGGGGACCTGGTGCAGACCAATGTAGGCCCTGTGCTGTAATGTCTGGCTATGGATCTCTTCATCTGCTCTCCTCTGATGATGGCTGAATAAGGTACCAATCTATGAGTATAGCAGAAAGTTGTTAGGAGTCAATTTAAAGATTATGTGTGTATATGTGTGTATGTGTGTGTATTGTGTTTATGTGTGTGTGTGTGTGTGTGTGTGTGTGTGTATAAATTTTTGGTTTTAACCTAGGTCTCTGTGCTGTCTAGTCTCTGGTTCTTATTATCCAAGAAATGTCAGGCATGTGTTCCTTCGTGTGGAATGGGCCTTAAGTTAAATCAGATATTGGCTGGCTATGCCCACAAGTTCTGTGCCACCGTTACCCCAGCACATCTTGCAGGCGGGACAGATTGTAGGTCAAAGACTGTTGTTGCTTGGTTGGTTTCCATGTTTCCCTTTGGTAGCCAATGGAGTACCTTCCCTGACTAAAGAGTCTAGGATGTAGTGGGGGAGACTCCATGTAGGCACCACCTTGACTTCTTCTAGTTCAATGAATTGTGTGAAGGCCATTCTCAGCAATGGGGACACGCTGTCAGTTTGTGGAATGTGACCTTTTGTCTTAGCGATGACCAGGGTTATTTGTTTGAGTATTTTTATGGAAAACGCTTGACCAACAATTCCATTGAATGCAACCTATCCCACCAAAGAAGCCTCACCTGGTGATAAGAGATGACCATTTGAGGTTCCATCCCCCGTTACTAGGAGTCCTCATCAGGATCACATTCATGGAAGATGCCGGGAAGTTTCTACTGCACTAGGTTTCCACACACCCCCAAAGGCCTCTCAAGTCTGTCTCTCCCCACACTCTTTCCCTCTACCCACCCCAACCACATCTGATCCCCCATCTCTCGTCTCCACCTGCCCCAACCTGCCTGTGAAGTTTTGAGACAGTTCAGCATCTCTATCGTATGTGAATTTCATTCTCCCTGGCTTCTCTCCCTTATGCTGGATGCAGGCTCGAGTCTAGAGCATCTTCTCATGAGTCCTCCATGATTGTTCGTCTTCTAGGCACATCTATCCCTTGTCCCAGGACTCTGGCTGCCCTGGGATTGCAGTTATTTCTTGGTAGAAAGGATAACACAGTCTGATCCATATTGGTTTGTAACTTTTTTCTCTATGACTTTCTTGTATTGTTTGTTTTCTGGAGCCCTGGGGTTCACACCCAGAGCCTTGAGCGTGCTAGGCAAAGGCTTTATCACTGAGCCCACCCTCCCTAAACAGTCTTTGCTTTCTCTGGCACACAGCCTTTGCCACACACTTTGCTGGTAACAACCCTCCCTAACCTCCTGCTTGTTATCTGGCGACGGGGACCCACCCTTCACTGTCAACTCAGCTTCTCCCAACTCCAAGACCAAGTCATTTCCACCTAGTTACACTGACTGAAAGCACCCAAGACTCACTCTAATTCACAACAATGCCAATTATTTTCATTAAGAAACATTGTTTCCCCAAATATTTATATTCATGAGCAGAAAAAGTATCTCAGCTGTTAAGTACTGAGCTCTGGTAGCCATTGTGGACTAAAGGTCAGGGACTTGGTGATTTGCGTTAAATCAAAAACATACACAGCTCACTAAGTAAAAAAATTATAAAGGTAACCTAGCAGTGTGGGAATAAAAAATAACCATAAGTGAGTTTAAAGCAGAATTCAGACATGAAAAAATAGAATGGTTTTAGAATTTAGGAAATTAAAAACACACAAAAATTACATTATGTAAATACTATGCTAATTATTATGATAAAATAAGATTAATACCCTTACTAAGAAATATTCAACACGGGAGCACCGGACAGAAATCTCAAGGTCCAAATCAGGAGCAGAAGGAGACGGAGCACGAGCAAGGAACTCAGGACCACGAGGGGTGCACCCACACACTAAGACAATGGGGATGTTCTATTGGGATCTCACCAAGGCCAGCTGGCCTAGGTCTGAAAAAGCATGGGATAAATCCAGACTAGCTGAACATAGCGGACAATGAGGAATACTGAGAACTCAAGAACAATTGCAGTGGGTTTTTGATCCTACTGCACGTACTGGCTTTGTGGGAGCCTAGGCAGTTTGAATGCTCACCTTAGGAGAACTGGATAGAGGTGGGCAGTCCTTGGGCTTCCCACAGGTCAGGGAACCCTGATTGCTCTTCGAGCAGATGAGGGGGGGGGGACTTGATCGGGGGAGGGGGAGGGAAATGGGAAGCGGTTGTGGGGACGAGGCAGAAATTCTTAATAAATAAATAAATTAAAATAAAAAAAAAACAAAAAAAAAAAAAAAAAAAGAAACATTATAAAAAAAAAAAAAAAAAAAAAAAAAAAAAGAAATATTCAATAGGGGGAAATCACTAGTATTCTTATATTATACAGAATAATAATAATTTATTAAGTTTTTATTATAGCTGGAATGTATTTCAACTTTTATAGTGTTTAGCCTGCATTAGAAAATCCTCTTTCATGCCTTTCTGAATTAATAAAATTCAAAGGACCTTGAATCCTAATTATGTTTGATTTCAGAATTCTTTAAGCCCCAAACATTTCTTAGACCATAGTTTTAGTCACTGCCAGCTGGTGACCAGGTATTCTTAAAATTAGGACTGTAAAAACCAATAAAAGGAGACAGAGACAGAGACCCACACGGGAGCACCGGACAGAAATCTCAAGGTCCAAATCAGGAGCAGAAGGAGACGGAGCACGAGCAAGGAACTCAGGACCACGAGGGGTGCACCCACACACTAAGACAATGGGGATGTTCTATTGGGATCTCACCAAGGCCAGCTGGCCTAGGTCTGAAAAAGCATGGGATAAATCCGGACTAGCTGAACATAGCGGACAATGAGGAATACTGAGAATTCAAGAACAATTGCAGTGGGTTTTTGATCCTACTGCACGTACTGGCTTTGTGGGAGCCTAGGCAGTTTGAATGCTCACCTTACGAGACCTGGATAGAGGTGGGCAGTCCTTGGGCTTCCCACAGGTCAGGGAACCCTGATTGCTCTTCGAGCAGATGAGGGGGGGGACTTGATCGGGGCAGGGGGAGGGAAATGGGAAGCGGTTGTGGGGACGAGGCAGAAATCCTTAATAAATAAATAAATTAAAAAAAAAAGAGGGTTGTGAGGTTTCGACCTTCAAAATCAGAGTTCTGGCAAAGCTGAAAATGTAATTTAAGATGTGAAAACAGAAGGAAGGGTACATTTACTTACTCAACACCTGCCCACACATGATTGGCTCAAGCCCTTCCTCCTTAGATGTAGCCTAGACTTCAAGTTGAAGACTGTGAACCTGAAACAGCATATTCAAAAGCTACCTGAGAGTTCCCAAACAGAACGTTGGCCATTGGGAATTTTCATTAGACACACATTCAGTCATATTCACTGTTTTTTGGTTTTTTTCGAGACAGGGTTTCTCTGTGGTTTTGGAGCCTGTCCTGGAACTAGCTCTTGTAGACCAAGCTAGTTTCGAACTCACAGAGATCCGCCTGCCTCTGCCTCCCAATTGCTGGGATTAAAGGCGTGCGCCACCACCGCCTGGCCATATTCACTGTTTTTAAAGTCAGAATAGACTGTTGCCACAGCATCAAAGGGATTACTTAACATTAGATGTGCATAAAAATATTGCACAACCTCATTCATGTTTTCATCATCTTATTAATTAAATTCGGTTTTTTGATGGTTTCAGAAACACATACACACTAACCTGTAGTGATATTTTGTTTTTGCTTTAACAAATAAAGCTTATCTGAATATCAGAGTATGAAGCTAGCCACACTAGTCAGCCATGGAGTTCAAACAGTGGTGGCATACACATTTAATCCTAGAACTTGCCTCCTACTCCCCTCTCCTCTCTTTTCTGGCCTTCCCTTCTGTCTCTTCCCTTTCTTTCTCTGTCCCTATCCTTTCCCTTCCTCTCTTTCTCCCTTTTTTTTTCCTTCTGTAGGAACGAAGAAATTCTCATCCAAGAATACACTATGAATTTTTTTCTGTGAATATAAAATCAGGCTGTCTTTGGGTATTCTGTCCATGTATGTAATAGAATAATATATTTTAATCACAATAACTTGAAAATGTTATAATCTGAAGTGTAGAACAGAAGAAAGCCTAAACTGTGGATGATCAGACTTCATTATGAAGAAGATGTAAGACACAAAATAGAAGTTCCCTTGCTTGTTAATGGAAAATAATGCTGAAGGAATCTAATAATTTTGGCACCTATAAGATTTATGGAATTTTACATTTTAAAAATAAATGCGTACGCACTATGTGATCTCAGTGATGTAGGTAGGGAGTGGTATGAGAGTGGTTGGTATTGCTTGAATCTAATTGGTCTTAATAATAATAAAAACCCAGAGTCAGATATTAGGGGGTGAAAGCTGAAAGATCAGAGAAGCAGAACAGCCAGTCACTAAAGTTCTTACTTCTACAAAACTTTCAGACTGAAAAGGACAAGATGCTGTCTTTACAAAACCTTAAGATTGAATGCTGTCTCTACAAAACCTCAGGCTGAATCCTGAACTCCTGTCTCCTCCCACCTTATACTCCTCTCTCCAGCCATATCATCTCCCATCTCTGCCTCCCTAGTGCTGGAATTAAAGGTGTGAGCCACTAACCCCTTGGTTCTGTTTATCTTTTAGACTGAGTCAATCTTGGGTAACCCAGGTGGCCTTGAACTTACAATTGTATACACTTACAAAATACATACTGACTACTCTCAACTCTCGTCCTCTTTCATCTTTCTGCTGCACCTTTGTATGCCTTCTTCCCTACAGATACCTTCCTTACATTCATGTCTCTGATCAAGGCTGAGAGTGGCCTGTATCCACTCTAATGAAAAATGTTTATCTACTCTAAGAGTTTTCCTCGGGAATCCTAATATCTTTTCATGTGGATATCTTTGCTTCTTCTTTTCCTATCTATATTCTTCTTATTTCCACCTCTTGTCGAGTTGTTCTCCATAAGACTTCAGGCAATTTAGTGAACAGGAGAGGCAAGTGGGCATCGTTGCCTTCTTCATAACCTTAGGGGAAATGCCACTCCACATGAAGCTGGTTATAGGCTTATTGCACACAACTTTCGCTATACTGAAATACACTCTCTATCCATAGTATATCTCCATGAAATTAAGTATGTTAATTTTTAAGTATTACATTATTGATTTGTGTATGTTGAACTATCCTCGACTCATTATTCTTTTATTTTTACATATTAATTAAACTCAACTGAGTTATTATTTTTTTTTATTTTGCAGTTTTTCAAGACAGGGTTTCTCAGTAGCTTTAAGCTGTCCTGGAACAAGCTCTTGTAGACCAGACTGGCATCAAATTCACAGAGATCTACCTGTCTCTGCCTCCTGAGTGCTGGGATTAAAGGCGTACACCACCACCACCTGGCTCCACCCCAGTTTCTTAAACTGTGGTTGCAATTCCATATAAGGTCATATATCAGATGTTATGATTATGGGAAAATCTGGCCAGAGTAAAAGTTTTCTGAGTGCATTACAACCAACAAATGATTCAAAATCAAATGTGTAATGAACCCATTCAATTGTGGTTTGGGCAGTATCCCCATTCTGCCTCACACAGCTTCCCTACAGCTTTGGTTATGAACACACAGCACATGCACCTTGCACTGGGCATTGTCCTGCCACGTAATGCCAGCTCCTCCTCTATGAAACAACTCAGCTCAGAATTGTGATTGCTCTGTGTTATGAAATGCAGTGCTTTTGCTATCTATACAAGACTTTGATTTGGGAGAAACATAATGGCCTAATTATAGAAGTTTAAATTTGTATTGTGTTAAAAATGTTTGGCTTTTAAAATTGCAGACTTGATGCAAAATTCGAGAAGTCATTGTTTTTTACCGCAGCGTAGTACTCTAGCGTGTATATATTCCATACTTTCTTCATCCATTCTTCCATTGAAGGGCATCTAGGTTGTTTCCAGGTTCTGGCTATTACAAATAATACTGCTATGAACATAGTTGAACAAATGCTTTTGTCATATGATAGAGCATCTCTTGGGTATATTCCCAGGAGTGGTATTGCTGGGTCCAGGGGTAAGTTGATCCCGAATTTCCTGAGAAACCGAAACACTGACTTCCACAGTGGTTGCACAAGATTGCATTCCCACCAGCAATGGATGAGGGTACCCGTTCCTCCACAGCCTCTCCAGCAAAGGTTATCCTTGGTGTTTTTGACTTTAGCCATTCTGGACTGTGACCGAAAAAGCATGGGATAAAACCGGACTCTCTGAACATGGCGAACAATGAGGGCTGATGAGACGCCAAGGACAATGGCACGGGGTTTTGATCCTACTTAATGTGCTGGCTTTGTGGAAGCCTAGCCAGTTTGGATGTTCACCTTCCTAGATATGGACGGAGGGGGGAGGACCTAGGACTTACCACAGGGCAGGGAACCCGGACTGCTCTGTGGACTGGAGAGGGAGGGGGAGAGGAGTGGGGGGAGGGGGAGAAGGGTGGGAGGAGGGGGAGAAGGGTGGGAGGAGGGGGAGAAGGGTGGGAGGAGGGGGAGGGAAATGGGAGGCTGGAAGGAGGTGGAAACTTGTTTTTTGTTTGTTTTTTTTTTCTTCTTTTCTTAATAAAAAAATTGTATCAGTAAAAAAAATTGTAGACTTGAAATTTTATTTTTAAAAAACTCAGTGATATCTGCTTGGGATTAAGCTAGAATTTCTAATGTGTTCTTAAACTCATTTATATCATGTAGTTATATGTATTTATGTAAAATGGCATTTTCAGCACTGGTGTTTATAAAGTCAAACTATCAGTCAACTCTGAAAACATTAAAGATCCTCTAAATTCTGCAATATCAAATATTTAGGAAAGATTAAATTCTTTATGAAAACATAAACAAGCATGTCTACCTTATTAGTATGCAAGTTTGCTTTCACATTTAATAAGTAGTAAAATCATACATGTGCCTAATTATTTTTGAATTTTATTATTAACAGTAAATATTTACTTAATATACATATTTCATTCACCTTTATACTTAGAATTATGTAAGACTTCATTGCAAGGAATGTAGCTTTGAGTAGAAAAAGATGAAGCCCTACTTTAGTCCATGAAAGACAAAGTAGACAAATCCAGCCAGAGAGAAAGTATCCAATCAAACAATTTGAGTAGTATACAGTGAGTTCTAAAGAGAGACATCCAGGATGATGACAATCAGAACCAGAGTCCTGAACCTACTTCGTGAGCGTTTCTGAATCAAATCATTTTTTTAACTCACTCTGTAATGTTGACTAGAAGTTTGCTCTGTATGAAAAAGAATATAGGTGTTGGGAAGTAGCATATAGTTTCTGTAAGAGTTTGCATTGCATTAAGAAATAATAATATTGATATCTGCTCTTCATTGAACCTCTGAGAAGATGTTTAATATGGTTAGAGATTGTAGGAGGTGGAGTAAGAACAGACTCTGGAAAGTCCTATACACTACAGAAAGCCCAGCCATCTATGGAAAACTGTATATACTGTGGAAAAAATCTATACACTATGGAAAGCTCTATACACTATGGAAAGGCCTACACATTATAGAAAGCCCTACACATTGTGGAAAACCCTGTATTCATGAAAAAATCCTACAGACTATGGGTAAAACTATGTAATATGGTAAACCCTATACACTATGGAAAAACATATATGTTATGGAAAACCCTATACACTATGGGAAAACCTACATACTGTGGATAGCCCTACATCCTATATGAAGGAGTTAATAGTTCATTGAGAAACAAGTAGTTAATTGTTTTGAAAATGTGACCTGATTTCAGTTTCACACAGAATATTCTAGTGAAACACATGATTCTGAATAAGAAGGAAATGAGAGACAACACTCTTGTCAAAGGAAACAAATAAAGACACTTTGTCCCACATGTGAACATCAGACATGAGGTCAGAGAAAAGGTCAGACATGGACCATGAAAATGTTGCGGAGATAGGATCTTTCATTGTTATTTTACATGCAGAGAATTAATGTCAAGATACGGTTCAACACATGCACATAATCAGTGGGACAAATTGAATAAAAAAAACCCAGAAACTTCGGTTTAAAGCAGTATTTATTGTTGAAAAGAAAGCAAAACATAATGTTTAATGTGTAAACTATCAAATAGCTATTAAAATGTCCATTTAAAGTATTTTCAAGTAAAAATATGTACAAGACAGACATACAAAGATATAATCAGCCAAAAGCACAAGTGGGCAGCTCCACAAATACAAACTGAAATAAAATTCAATAATGTGAATTGGAGTGACATCATATTGCACCAAAATGCATTCCATGTGAAAAGATGAACAAGAAGCATTTCCATCAGAAGGCACACTTATTCTGCTGCGCTTTCCCACTTACACAACTATCCCACAAAGAGCATCTAGCAAACTTAACTACTGCAGAACTCTCCCTAGAGGGAAATCATTTAGCTGTAGAAGAACCCACTTTATTTCACATACCACATGTTGTTACAACACCAGCGCCAAGGAATTCGAAGACACAACACGATCCACAAACAACAGTTTCTCTGCACTACTCACAGCTCATTATTCAGCGTTTCTGTAGCAAAGCCATCTTCCCCTTTAAGCAAGTATTCACCACTCAACATCAGACATTGTGTGTAGTTTGTGCAAACTATGGCCATCACCTGGCCAAGGTTCATCATCACAACGCCAGGGTAAAGAACGCTGCCAGAGACGAGGAGTGCAGAGAGCACAGGGTATCACTCTGACTCAGCAGCATGCTCTTAATCCTGTACTGAGATCACCAGAACAAAGCTGCCTTGCTCCTTCCATGTGGACAGTGCTCCAAGGTCATGAGGATCACAGTCTAGATCCAACTTGGGTCTTAGCATGTTTGTAAATGACATCTGGAGCACAGATCAGATGACATTTGTCACTCGGCTCAAGGGATTCCCCCAGAACTACTTAATGACGTCTGCAGAAGAATGCAAGAAAGTTAAATATGTTTATCCACAGTGCCTGATACGCTAAATGAACAAACCAACACGCAGAAGAATTTTTCTACTCCTTGACGAAAGAAGAAAAACTTAGTATGTCAAGTATCTCGATAAAATTGACAAACCCATATTTTAGCAAAGTAAATCCAGATATACTAAAATAAAGATGCATGTAAGTGACTAAACTGATGGAATTCTGAATTAGTAACTCCAACTTCCCCTTCCCAGTGCATGACTACCAAGTATGTCCCACTACAATAAGAACGACTCACTATGAAACTCAGGGTTATAGTCTTATCTGAGAGGGAAGACAATTACGTTCTCCAAGAACCCCGCACAAGGGGCCAGTTGTAGTGCGTTCTCTGGAATGTGCTTAATATAAAACCACAGGCCACCTGCTCAGCATTCAGTAATGGCATACTTTTTCATCCTGTTGGCACAGGTAGAAGACATGCCTGATGTTTATGCTTGCAAAATTCCTACATGTTGAAAAATACTACTAACCTTCATTACTATGGTGCTGAAACCCACTGACAGAAACAGAAACTCAGGGCCAGTGTCTGCCTTCAAAGTATACATGCTGCTATTGCACTAATCCCAGGACATTCCTAAGGGTGAAGCTCTCTGGACATGGGTCATATCAAGAAGAACCTAGTTAAAAATGTCTTTGCAGATTTTACAGCAGCAGCGATGAAATTCTCAGAGAAAAGGGCTGGCTAGTAATCCTTTAAGATGGTCAGGTGACTCAACATAAGGGAATTCAGGTGGTTTTTCAAATAATCACTGTCCTATATCTACATAGATATAGGAAAATATAGGTTTAATGATACAGGACTTTTTTGTTTTCAGAGTGATAAAAAGTGATATTGACAAGTACCTGAAATAATCAGAACGCAAAGTAATTCAATGTAAGTGATCTCTCCTGCTATCAACTTTCATTCATTGCAAATAAAGTGGTTGGCTGTGTTTTTATTCTCCACAGTACTTTTCTACTTTAAGATAATATTCGATTATATTGCTTAGTAAGTAGAATAATAGAGAACTTCTAGGAAAAGATTAATTTGTAAATTCTTTGAAACAAGACCGTTCAATGCAGGGACTCATACTGTCTCGTCATAAGGTATGGCTATAGTTCTGAGTCTGCGGTTCCTAAGAGTCATTAGCAAGAATGTGTAAAATCTGTCTTCAAAATACACCTTCTAACCAGACCACGCACAACCCACTTAGAGCTGTGACATCCAAAGACCTAACTCATTTTCCCACAAGACGCTGTGAAAGCACCCCACAGGAAGTGCTCAAAACACAGTTATTGCTACAAAAGAGGTAACTGTGCATTAGTCTTCTCGTTCTCGCCCTGGCCTTGAACACTGACGTCAGAGGTAACAGGGACATAGCAAGCAGGTCTTCGAAGCAATGATTACTTCAGTTCAAAACTCAGTAGTGTGCATGCTAAAGTGGGCGAGCGTGTTTACTTTTGAATTACTGCAGCCATCCCCGTGACTCTCAGATGCTTAATGCGTCTCTATTTCTTTGAAAGTATCATCTATAAACCTGTGTGGGCAGGGATTGATACTATAAAAGTACCTTTGATCCAAACTGAAATACACACGTGTAGCCGGTAGCTACTTAGAGGCTGAAACCACCTTCTGCATTTAAAGCCAAGTGGAAAAAAAAAAAAAAGAGTAGTGGGTGATCCCAATAAAATGAATAAAAGTGGAAGATTTTCCCCTACTGAGAAAATCTTGGGACCTGAGTTTTTCTATAGTTATCATCTTAAAGGCATAGTGTCAAAAACTGAAACAGAAACCCAGGGAATTGCTACTATGTAAATTAGGCAGAAATGGTTTTAAAAACAGAAGAAAAGAAAAAAATAACACTAACAGTATTGTCATGAGTCGGTAAGAAGGACAATGTCTCGGGATATAATAAAATGGTGAACTATGTGGCCATAAGTCATGCTTTTGCACCAATATGTGACATAAAAACAGACAAAGTATTTATATTTAGATACCTAGTGATTTTAAAATTCAATAACATAAAAGATTACATATAAAAACGGGCTGTTAAATCATCTGTTTTAGAGAACAGTACTAGCAATCAGTAACCTACCTTGCCATCACACTTTTAGCTATGAAATATATTGAAATAGACTTTGGAAATACTATTTATGGGAAAATTTAGCTAAACTATATGTGCAGGCAATAACTCCTTTACCCACATGTAATGTAAACAGAAGCTATGCAAATGACTCATTATTGCTCTAAATTATATCCTCCATGAGCTTCTTCCCATTACACCATGCCATGACTTAATGCCTGCCTTGATGGATTAGGGACATAAAACATCATCCTGCACTCTATGAGCACTGACACACAGAACGTTTTGAAGCAAATGATATTCAAATCAAGTAAGGTTCTTGAGTCATCTTCATTGGAAGCTCAAATCTATTTCTTTCCAAAGTAAGAGATGGAGCTACAAATAAAGGTTCATTAATCGCCTTTCTGTTACTCACAACCTAGCACAATGGAAACCATTGCTTTCTGAATCACATAGACCTTATGAAAAAGCCACCAATAATAGTTTTTATGTGTACATTTCAACTAATATAGCATTTTAAAGTATTTTAAAATATGTTTACAAATAGTCTATGATTACTTTCAATGGAAAAATAATAGAAACTCTTTTTATCTTATTTACAAAAATGTAGCTATCATAGTATGTATTGTATATGCAATTTTCTTGGTCTTTAGAAAATTGCATACACTTATTTTATATATATATATGTGTGTGTGGTGTGTGTGTGTGTGTGTGTGTGTGTTTTGTCTGCATGTATGTGTGTGCACCGTGTGCATGCCTTGTGCACACAGACGTCAGAAGAGAAACTGTAGTCACCCATGGTTGTGAGTTACCCTTTGGGTTGATGGGAATTGAACTCAGGTCCTCTGCAGGAGCAGTCAGTGTTCTCAGAAGCTGAGCCATCCCTCCAGCCCCAATTCTGGGTCTTTTTTTCAATAACACAGTTTCCCTAAAGGAGAGTTAGGACCTTGGAAGGAGCTTGGGTGCACAGGAGACACCAAAGCCACTTAATCAGCTTCTCAAGGTACCATTCGCAGACAACAGACATGCTTTGTTGTAAGACAGTCAAATTGCCACCTTCTGTTATCCTGACCCTGGGTTGTCTTTGCACATCTCACTTATAAGATATCCACACAAGCCAGAGATGCTCGCTTTCTTTGCATCCCATTCACCTGTAAATTGAGATGAAACAGGGAGTTTGCCAAAGGCTGATCCCAGCTTATGAGGACTCCTGCTATGTTATTGTCTTCATGAAAACCATCTGTTGCTGTTCACATGGCAATTGTGGAAACAAGTTAAGCAGATGCATAAGTGGAACTGGACCCAGCCATGTTTGCTAGGACAACTGTTCAATCTTCTGAAGAAGGAGAAGTGCTGGTCCTGCTGCCAGCTAAGCAAACCCACCATTTATAAGAGCCACTTGGAATCAAAGGGGAGAATCCAGTGCTTTAAAAGAAGAGACAAAATAGCACTGTTAGAATGCCAATCAGTGGAAAACTTATAATTCTGTGAGAAAAAGAAAATTGCACCTAAATTTTGGAAATCTTTAAAAGTTGCATGTTCATGGCTTTGTGTACTAAACAAAAAATATCTGAAAATAGAGTATTACATGTATTTCTTAAACTGTTTAGGTTTCACAAGCTTTGTGTTATAGTAATCAAATCATATTTTATGTAAACATTCAAATATGTACACCAGCACAAACATTAACACATGTAATCACATGTGTATATATACACACATTAATCTACAAAAAGATAAAAGAATTTACTTTGTATAAAAACACACAAGTGTGCAACACTATTTCTAAATAAAAAGATATGATTTACAAGCTCTTGCTAGAACAATTAGGGACATGAATTCCATGACTAAAAAAAAAATGCTGTGCTCTCTTGAGATATAATTTCAAAGTAAGTGGAAATGCAACTCCGTGAATTGTATTTTAAAGAAATACTGATTGGTTATTTTTTTCCTGTGCTTGGTTAAAATAGTATTACAATGCCATTATAAATCTAACACTATCAAAAAGTCTTTGAAAAGAGAGGACGGGCAATAAAGTGTACTCTGATCAGCTTGCACAAGGAAAGATACATAGCACAATGAGACCAAGCAGCCAGGGAGCACAAGAGCCTCAGAAAGAACCAAGACCTGTGGGACTCTATCCATGGCTTCACTCATTTCGTAGGTAAGAAGACGCCACCATGTTAAATCTGTGGGTCTAGCATAAAAATAGCAATATAAAAATATGCACTCCCCCCAGTGGCATCTGCTAGAAATAGGTGTATTTTGGTAACACTTTTAATTCTAGAGACCAGACATATGGTTAGTATATCCATGTTAGTAAAAACAGAAGGAATTGTTACTGACTCACTTAAGAAAATAAACACTTAATTTGGTCTTTTTTTTTAAAAAAAAAAAGTCAACTTTCGATATACATAAAATGTCATTAAGGCTTTAAAAAACTGAACTGGTGAATTGTTCTGGATTAAAATAATCATTGGTACTTTGGGCAATTAACTATAAATGCAACGGTTTTATTACAATAATCTTTTAAACGTCTCATTTTTAAACAGTCAGAATGCAAGAGATGAAAGTTACTGTGGCCATGCTGAGAATCTACTCTTTGGATGTTAGAAATAAGGGTTTTAAAAAATCCCACCATTACCTTCATCCCATTTGAAAATTGACCAGTGTTCTCTGACTCTGACCTAGCACCACCTCGCTGAACACACATACCGAAGACGCTCCTTCCAATACGTTTGCCTGCAGTTAGCCCTTTTGCAAGTTGAATCATAACTCAAGTGAGGAAATGACTGGAAAAGCCTAGATTTAGAAGTAAAAACTTTTTAAAAGCTAAGTTGAAAGTTGAACTATGCAGTGGCATTTCTTCCATAGTTTTTATGTAAGTCTGTGTTTTTCCTAGTTGATGCAGATAGTTTTGTCCAGAGACATATCTCAACAGAACTGTAAAGGAAATGTAGACACTGTCAAAAGTCATCACCATGGAAAAATAGCCACAAAGGAAAAGGAAAAGTGATTAGAATTACTAACACTAAGTATAACTGTGGTTATAGAGATAAAGCCCGACATTTAGAGTTTCGTGGGCAATTCCTCCCATGTTGATGTTGTGCCGTAGTGACTAAAATTTAGTTTTATTCGTGAAGAAGTAAAGAACCAAAGAGGTGGTCCATCAATGGGTGTCAGAGCAAAAATTACACATTTTCCAGAACTCGGGGACCAGGATGAAAACGAAGTGACATTCCAAACCTCCTCACAATAAGTGAGATCATATTTCACCTAACACAGTCTCCATGATCTTTATTCAAACATAAATCCTAGGATTGCCTCTTAATAACAGCCTCAAGGAATGCTTCTTTAATGCGTTCAAGAAAAGTAAGGCATGTGGATGTAGCTTGATGGTAGAGTGCTTGCTTGGCTTTTGCAAAGCCCTGAGTTTGATCTCAAGCTACATACACACACACACACACACACACACACACACACACACACACTACTCCCCCCATCTTTTGTTCTGATGCTCTCTGAGTACAAGCCATTGAAAGATAAGTAACAGTCATGTTGGTCACTAGAGGAAAACAATCCAAGGTCTATGTAAATTAAAGTTATTTCTGGACCCTTTGCCACAATAATGACATTTTTCTCCAGTAAGACAGAAAACACTTTTCACAGTATAGATGTCCCAGTAGTAAAGCTATGTTTACAGACCTCCCTTATATACAGAAAACACTTTGGTCTTCTATTTGAAGGTTCTCAGTCAGGATAAGAAATGTTGCAGAGAATGATACCCCAGTTGTCAGTGCCCTTTCTTTCTTACCTCGATGGGTAAGCACCAGGCTCAAGAGCTGAGCTTGCCTCACTGTACGACTTGCATCTTTGCTTTCTACAAATACATTGAGTTACCAGTAAACTGTTCAGAGACTACTCTGAATACACTAGAGGATATGGATAGAAATAATCACTTCCTTTAGTCCGTCACCAAAGCCGTGTCTTCTTGAAATAAAGATCCACTTTGTATCTTGGTCCTGGGCAGATGGCCAGGATTTTGATGCATTAAGTTCACAATTCTTTAGAGTCTTCCGGTACAACTTCTAGTATTATCTGCAATGTTCTGGTTATTCTGTCTATAAAGAGATAAGAAGGGATTAAAATGCATGAAAATAAGAACGGCATAAAAAGAGCAAAATGTGAATTATTTGGGGAGGGAGACTGAGATGCACAGCCACCTTCTTTGTAGTGCACTTTCGAGAATTATTTACTTCATTATAAACCTATCATGCTCAATTAATTTACTTGTCACTTCTACAACTTCCCATGATGCCTCTTCAGTAAGAATATATTAATGTTTTGCATTCAAATGGGAACATTTATTTATGAACCGGGAGGCTGAAAATATTTTGAGACAATGGAACCAAGATATAAATAAATGTTTACAAATATGCTCCTTGTTCAGCTCAAGATGGGTTTGTTCTTTTCTCACATAGGGGATGACAACCAATTTCTCAGACAGTCAGGAGAAGAATATTATTTCCAGTGTCTAATGTGTAGTATTGTTGAGCAAATTACCATATTTATCAAGGCCTCGGCTGTCTCATAAATAGAGGCAGAACTTGGACTAATCTGGGTCATTGAGGTCTGGTCCTTAGACCGGTTACATTCAGCATCGTCCACAACTCTGAATTTGCTTCAAATTCAACCTTTAGTCTCTTAATTTAGAAGCTGAGGGTTTAACACAGCAAGAGGCAACTGTAACACACTAAGATAGAAGAACCCCTGAGCTGTATCACTTCTAATGATGCTTCCTAGCCACAGCCGTAGAGTGCAGAGCTCTGTGGAGATGGTTCCAGGGACATTCTTGCTTTCTCATTGTCACTAACGCCCATAGAACATCTTCAGAAGTCTCCTAATCCTAGAGAACCCCAAGTTCTATCCTCTTAAAGGTTTAAGAACCAAATCATCTCTCCTCCAGGTATGCTTTCTCTTTTCTGATGATTCATCCTAATAGGTCCTTGCAAATAATATTTAACTACATTTTTTTAATGTATTTTCATCTTTGGCTCTCTGATCCTTGTAGCTTCAATGCTAAATGTCCCCCAGAGACGCATGCATTTGAACACTTGGTCACCATCTGTTGGTGCTGCTTATTTAGGAAAACTCTGGAAGGTTTAATGACTGCGGAATGTGAGCTAACCATGGCTGGCATGGAGACTATAGCCCAGCCTCACTTCCTATGGAGTCTCTATGTGGTTTTGGCTCCCTCATTGCAGATGGTATGACCCCTGCAGTCACGCCTTTTTCTGCCACGATGGGCTGTAGTCACTCAAACTATGAGCCAGAACAATCTCTTCTCCCTTAAGATGCCTCGTCCCAGGTATGTCGTCACAGTACAAAGAAAAGTAACAAATATAATCATATTCCCTGAGGGAATTTCCTGGGCACGTTTTTATTTAATTCTGTATTTATTGTAAGGGGTCTTATGTATACAATTGTCAAGTAAATTAAACCTTCTATGATTTTTAAATAAATTGTATTTTGTAACCGTCCACTCTGCCATGAAAGCAACAATCAAACAAGCACTGTAAAGAAAAGCAATGCAAATGAAGAAACAATAACGCAAGCCCATCTCTAAAAGGTACCCTGTGTAGTTCCCTAAGCTAAACCCTAGTTTCTTGTCTTCTCGCTTAGCCCCGGTCCTCCACACCTGACATCAAAGTTTGTCCTAGTGTCTTCCCGTAATGTGGGATCCCAACTGTTGTCTTCTTAGATCTCTTGATGGTATGGGAACTTTACAGCCACTCCAGATACACGGGAGCCTCTGGGATGCTCATGTTTGCATGTGTCTTTTATTTATGTATTTATTTATTTATTTATTTTTGGTTTTTTGGAGATAGGGTTTCTCTGTGGCTTTGGAGGCTGTCCTGGAACTAGCTTTTGTAGACCAGGCTGGCTTCAAACTCACAGAGATCCGCTGCCTCTGCCTCCCGAGTGTTAGGATTAAAAGCGTGCGCCACCACCCCCCAGCTGCATGTGTCCTTCTGAAAGCACAGTTTGGATTCTCCTTTCAGCAGAGAGGCGAGGAAGCTTCTAGAAACGCTGCAGAACACGTGACTTTGCAGTGCCATATATTCTATTTACATTCGCAGTAAGATTAGTGGCCAGACAATGATCCATCAATAACGGTGAGCCAATGACTGACAATTGGAAGTTTCCATAATTGAAACCTATGGGACTTTACAGGAATGCAGTGTTTTCAGTTTTGTTTTTCATGTTCCCTGGTTATTCTTGAAAGAATCTGGAACAGCCGACTTTGCAAAATCTCACTCACCCCATCACACCTGGTATCCACAGGGGAGCAACAGCCAAGACTGAGTGAGCTTGGGAAACAGGGCAAAGTCACTCTTACCCCAGAAGCTATATTAAAAATAATAATATGTTCTCTTAAAGCACTTTCATATGCATGATATTTATCTAGTGGAACATCTTCTGAGCTCCTACGAATATAGGCAAACTTAGTGGATTAAATAAGTACACTCTAATCTTTGGGGAAAGACTGCAAATGCATTAGTCAGCTTTCAGTGGCCCATGCCAGATGAAGCTATCCTGATACATTTTGGCCAACGTATGCTTCCAGGCTCTCAACTTTCTAGCTTGCGTTCTAGAAAGATGGATTTTAGGCATTCTGCTCATATCAGCCAGAATGGGTTTTTGTTTGTTAATTTTTACAATCAAAGATTATATTTAAATAGAGCTGCCTTCCTATCTCCACCTGAGCAAGGGGGGCCGGCTGCTGGCCATCCCACTGCCTCTCAGGTGAGCTAAGGTTGGATAGGTAACTATCAAGTTCAATGGCTGTCACTAGCCAGCCTGTGTTTCCAGGGTCTGTTACCTCCGTGTCTCTGTACACATCAGCGTGGAACCTGCCCTCTTTTCCTCCCCTGGGAAGTTTGCCTGTCTGTAGATAAATAAATCATATAAACAACCAAGCAGAAGAATGAACTGCCCTCTTAGAGACGTGGAGAAAGCTGTCGGCATATCTGACTACCCCCTTAAGAGAGTGCTCTCTTGCATCTCTGGAAATACTATAACATAAAAAGTGGTTCAATACTGGCATCCTGTGGCCAGAGGTATTCATCAGAGCTCTAGAAATCTCACATCCTTGGGCTAAGAGACTAGGAGCACCCCCTGGCTGTCTGTACCAACTAGCGTTACACCGGTTTCTGAATGGTGTCTAGATACAACTTCTAGGAACAGCCCCTGCGAGGGGCATTTTGCTAGACTGTCACTGTCACATTTTCCCAGGGTGGATCCATTCATACATACTGAGATTTAAAAAAAAAATCAAACAGCATAACATAAAAACTAAACAATTTACCAAGCAAACATGATATTAAACTCCTGAACAAACTGCTGGAAGCAAGGCTCTCCTGCCTCCACGCTCACGTGGAGTTTCCTCTCTAACAGAAAGTACATCTTTGGGGGAAGGGCCCAGTACTGCTTGCTGTAGGAGGCTTTTGCTTCATCTCTGTGTGTTTTGTTTTGGCCAAAGGCTACAAAAATACTTCCTACTGCAGCAATAAATACTATGAATTTTCTTTATTTTACTACAAGAATGCTGCCTAAGAGGAAAATCAAACAGAATTACAGAGGACTGTTGTTTTCCCTAGTCCCTTTCACAGCGTCTATAAAGATAAAGAGTTGTGATGATCACAGTATAAAGCAGAGTGGCTGGGGCCCTGGTAAGATGGCAGAGCGTCCCCGAGAACCAAACCACCGTCGTGGGTCTCGGCCACCACAGTTCGTTTCACAAAAGACTAACACTAAATTCAGCCGCCTTGAATATGTTCAAAACATCATTAGAGGCAGAAAAATAGCAAAACCTCCAAAATTACAAGAGCACAGAAGGGCAACAAAAAAAGATCGTGTATGAAAATTCCTGATCTGAACTGACTGAGCGGCTTCAAGCGCGCCTGTGGTAGTGAGACGAGAGACCAGCTAGAACTGGCTGCACAGGGAAGGACAGAAAACCTTCTGGAGGGGATAAAATAATTTTTCACTCCAGGCTCCTCCCAAAGGCTGTTGGCTCTTTCTTCTAGGCCTTGGGCAAGACATAAAGCCCTAGTCTCAGGGATGACTCCCCAACTCAGTCCTAAATGGTAGCAAGAAGCCAAGCGACATTAATCCCAATTTTTTTTTAATTTGGTTTTTTATGACAGGGTTTTTCTGTAGCTTTGGATCCTGACCTGGAACTAGCTCTTGTGGACCAGGCTGGCCTTGAACTCAGAGATCCACCTGCCTCTGCCTCCAGAGTGCTGGGATTAAAAGTGTGCACCACTACTGTCCAGCTAATCCTAAATATTTTAACAAAAGTTCTCCTCCCTTCAGAAGACCTATAGTCAGTGTCTCCAACATAGAAAACCCTAACTAAATATGGGTTTGCTTGGAAGAATTAGCTGATGGAGGACTGCATTTATAAGGCATTTGTTATGCCTAGTCCCTCATTCTGTGCAGTTCTCTGCATTCTGGTTACAGCTTCGCCTCATCAGATACTCCCTGGTCGCTAAAAGCAATAGCCATCACCATCAGAGTGACGTGAATCCTCTGGGGCCATAATTCAGCATCTATGTAGTAGGGACAATGGCTTCTACTCCTTCAAATGGTTGTCAGAACTGAAAGCGGTCTCACGTGTGCAAGCATATAGAAAACATAAAAGAAATCCAAGTTCTCATCCTCCTCATGGCTTGTGCTGTCACCAGAGCCTTCTGCAGCGCCCTTTCCTAACAAGGTGGTGCTGTAGCCTTGCTGCTTAAGACATTTGCAGGCTTCCACCTCACTCACCAAGAAATCTCACGTCATTGGTCGATTTAATGCTATGATAGTCACTTGACTTTGTTCCACCCAGGAGAACAAGCATTATGTCACTAAGGGATTCCAACGAGCAGTGAGGCCATTTGCAGCACCGGAAAGACTCTGCCTAAAGAAGCTATTCTCTAAAATGCCAGTGGCTACAACCACCCAAATGAAATGCCCAACTGGATGCAACGGGGCTGCACTCTAAATGCCCTTTGCTGCCTCTCTCCTCACAACTGCAATTAAAATGCAGTAATTTAATGACAATGGTACCACACGTTGTTTTAAAGTTTAAGAGATGCATACTGGATGTGTGTACCTTTATGGGTTCTCTATAGCAATTTATTGCCAGGTCCAAGGGGCTTAAAAGTCTTACCTGATAATTGTCTGAACCACTTGGGTTTCTTATCCCACACAATGAAGAGATAATATGCAGGGACTCCAGTCAGTGTGATGAGGAAGCCGATCCCGGTGCTAAATGGGTCCGAGTAAAGGGAGAGAATGACCATGAAGAGGCAGGTGAAGGAGAACAAGGCCGGGATGAACAGAGGCACCTGGAACATGGCCAAAAGAAAACAGCATCACTCAAGTTCAAGAGACCAGGGGCAGAGGGTACCAGTCATGTGACCAGGCCATGGGCCTCCACCCATGTGAGCAGCAAAATCTCTCCAAGCAGCACAGAGCCTGTATTAGGTGCAGTTTCTTAACTTTACCTCGTTTTTAGGATATCTGAACCAAGTCTAGGGCTAGTAGATGATCTCTTAGGGCTAGTCAATGATCTCTTCAAATTCTTTCACTTGCAAAGGATCATTAGGATTTATGTTTTTCATCTGAAAAGATTGCCTACTTGGTAATCGTGATTAGAACCCACTCTCACAGGGAGTCAAGAGCACCAGTGGCTTTGCTATGTGTTAACACCTGTCAGTGAACATTGATTTCCTGCTGAGAGTCACACTCCGACCCCACGGGAATAAAGCAGGCCGACTCCTAGTCAACAGCTAATAAAGATGCTGCAGGCATGCGGCCGCGAATACTATCAGAAACAAACCCTGATGACATGAGTGCAACGTTATCAGTGCTTTTGTCTTAAGAGCAAATAAATCGGGACATGGCATTGACCCGTGGACAGCTGAGGCTGAGGAGACGACAAGCCGGCTCTCCAGCCCTCCCAAAGGGAAATGCTGGGCACGGTAAATGGCCCTCCCGCCTGGTGGCAAGCTCTTCCTATTTCATGTTTCTTTAGAGCAGTCGTTCTCAACCTTCTGAATGCTGCGGCCCTTAAGACATTTCCTCAGGCTGTGGTGACCCCCCCCCCAACATAAGATTATATATAATTTTGCTAGCGCTAAGAATCAAAATGTAAATATCTGTGTTTTCCAATGGTTTTAGGAGACTCATGTGAAAGGGTCATTCAACCTCCTAGTATCCCAGGTTGAGAGCCATTGCTTTAGCATGTTAATGTTATAATATAATATATAATATAACATAAAGATTATGATGTTAACAAGTTAAAACTCTTCCTAACCCTTAAAGCTGTTCCTCTTTCCAAGTTATAATTAATGAAGTACTCTTTCTTTCCTAGCCCAGCTGTGTCAACAAATGGGCATGAAGACAAATGAGGGAATTCCACCCTCTGAAACGCACCAAGTCATGCATGAAAACCCAACACAAAAAGTATCTTTTAACACTATCTGTTCTCAACAGGTAAAATCTGCGATGAATTCACTATATCTTACTTAAAATATATATTTATATATATAATATATATTTATATGCTTTCCCTAAGTAAAACATATTAGAAAGCGCTCCCTGCCAGAGTTACATCTTTTACACTTCAGGACGCTGTCCTCCCAACCTCCCCATCATCAAGTTATGACAAAAGAGGCCTAGGTATTAGGAGAGAGATTTATGCAAACCCATCAAGCTTGTCCAGGCTACCTTGAAAGGACGATGCATATCTGGGCGTTTGTATCGAAGATAAATCAACCCGGCAACTACCAGTCCCATAAAAAGCCACCTGGCAAAACTGAGGAAGTTCAGAAGACTGTAGAGGTCTCCGGAGAAGAGCATGATCATCGTCAGAGGATGCTGCGGTGGGGGAGAGGAGACAAGGTTAACGCAGCGAACTGAGAGGGGGCAGGCAATACCAAACAACAACACTGTCTCATTTCACATGTGGCTTTCCAATGGCTTATTTTATAACAAGAGACCATCATCCTGACCGAAGCCTACATTCCACACACTTCTTTTCCATATTCTAAGCCTCAGTTGGGGGATGCGGTCATCACCCCGGGTTCAGCTGGAATTTTATGCGAATTTGCTGTTTTGTTAATTTGTCCATTCCTTTTCTTCACTGGAGAGGAGACAATGTGTTTTCTGTGGCTGTTCTGTGCTGTGTGCACGTGTGTCCATCTACATGTGTATAAATGCAGGGGTGTTTATAAATGCATGTGGAGGCCAGGGGACAAACTTAGCTGCTGTTCTCAGTCTGTCAATTCTTCAGGTCACTTCTACCTTGTCTCTCATTGGCCTAGAACTGGCCAGGTAGGCTAGGCCGACAGGCCAGTGAGTTCCAGGGATCTCCCTATCTCTGCCTCCCCAGCACTGGGATTATGAACCCAAGCATCGATGCCAGCACTTTATAAATATGGTTCTGAGGGACTAAACTTTCCAGTCCTTATGCTTTCAAGACTAGCAGTGTACCAGGGTCACCCTGCCCTAGACAATGTGTTCCAAAAAAAAAAAAAAAAAGCATCCAATCACTCAAAATCAATGGGGCTTCAATTATTAGTAAGTGCCAATCATAAATATTAAACGCGGCTCCACTAGAAACCTCAAAGGCTGCTCTGAGGTGATTTCTGAGATGCTCCTGGAGCCCACACACAGGAAGTCACCAGGAGGAGGTGAACCTTTTGGCTCCTGACTGTAAAACATGGACCTCTTCTTGCTCCAGGTCCGCTCTCCTCGTGTGCTAACTGCACGTGCCCCTCAAGAAGAGGAGAGAATGGAGCCTCAGAACAGCAAGCAGCAGGTCAGGCCTCTGCCGCGGAGAAAGCCAAGGACGATGTGACTGATGGCAGAGGCTCCAAATGAAAGCCCTCTTCATGGAATAATAATACTTCCTGTTCCCACAAGGGATGTTAGCTTCTAGAATCCTCACAGAGTGTGTGCGTACTTTAAAAAGAAATTTCAAGGATGCATTCGGAAACAAATTAAATGCACGGAGAAGAAAAAATGTCCAGTGCTTCCTAGGGCACTCTCAAAAGCACATTTCAGTTGAGGGGAAAATGGTACTCAAATAAAAAAGGCTAGAACATGGCCAAGGCGTATTTGAGGGCTCCTACACCTTTTACAGTCTTTCGTACCCCACTTTTCACAAAGAGTGTCCCTGGCATAGAGAACTCCACAGCTTCAGTTTACATGTGGGCTTTTCCTTTCTTCTCCGTAAGGTTGGCTCTCGCAGGTCTTAGTTACAACTGGAGAAACATTTCACTGCTTAGTGCTATATCTACGCTTTGGATGGGGTTGGGGGGTTTCATTATGATGGGGGCCAGGAGGAGAGACAACGGGTAATGTTTGCACAGCCTGCTTTCAGCTGAACTCGGAGTCAGTAGTCGAAACTCTGTCCTTGTGGTTTTTCCTTTTCTCTCCTTTGAGGTTCTCTGCCAAGCAAAGAAACCGCAGCCCTTACTTCCCATTATACCTTACAAATGTTCTCAAAGGTGAAACAGAAACGGGGCGGGACATACCCAGGGCGTTCCATACACACCAGAAACACAGAGTCAAAAGAAGTCTGTTCTGACTCCGCCTTTTGCTAAACCTTTTGTGAGGGTATATATATATAATCTACATATACTTGTTAATGTGCGTTACCAAAACAATAACAGCTGGCAGAGGAGTGTGCTTGTGGACATGAATCATGGAAAGGATTTCCGGAAGGTGCCCTTCTCGAGACGCAACGTAAAACAACCTGGTGGGAGAAAAACGTGGGTGGAGTTCACTATAGAATCAATCATTCGAATGGGAAAAATCCTGAAATCCCCAAAGCAACATGTGTGCATCTTTCTCACACTCAGCATGTTACCGTTTCTTAGATGGTCATTTTAGCTGTGCCTTGCAGACAAAGGGCAGACTTCATCATAAGTCTCATGTCAAGACTTATGATATCTGGGACATATCTTATTATGCTTTGAGGAAAAGCAAAAGCAACGTCTCACTGAGTGGAGCTTTACCTACACACGAAGAGCTTGTAGCAAAGTCAACTCTATATTGCTAGTGTCAATCCAGTCTAGCACACAAACATTAAACACATGTACATACATGTAGCATTCATATGACTTAAATTGTAACATAAGGAAATGAGATTTCCCGTGCCATCAAACAAAGCAAAAGGGTTACAGATGGTGGGGTGGTTATTTCTGCTTTCTACTTTACTCTTTTTCGTGGCACCTTCAGGAAAACAAAAGACTTTATCGCCAGAAATAAAAGCTGTTATTAGGCCCTGTAGACAGACTCTAAAAAATGCGGCATGGCCGGCTCAGAGCGGGCTATGTGTAGACACGCAGCGCCCTCTACTGGAGAGAATCAAACATGCTGCACTAGAATCTACTACAAACTTGCATAACGCTTTAAAAACAACAGGGTCGGAGGCACTATTGATTTTCTGTTTAAAAGTTATCCTTATCACATCCAATCTCTAAAACAGAAATGTGTTTCTGAAAATACATGAACCCGCTCACCTGGAGACAGCGAACACGCCACCGTTCATGGAGCCGAAGCAGGAGAGGGCAACAAAGATCGGGACTGCTAATGAGAAATTTCCCAGCAGCCGCTCAGAGAAGGTCTGGGGAAAGAGAGAATGAAGCAAATTAATGCTTTCCCAGAAAGTGGAATAAAATGAAGCAATTTAGGCCAAACTTGCTCTTTGGCTTTCTGTTAGCCTGGTGCTATGTGAATGTTTTATAACCCTTCTTTTTGGTTAGGGTCAAACGGACTCCTCAGACAATCATCGGAAGCGGGTACCATGGCATTGCTTGTCTCAGACCTGTGAGCAAAGGTCTCAACAGTCACCTTCTCTCTCTCTTCAAAGCGATGATCCATTTACTGAATCTTTATCAACCATGATGTATATCATCTCTGCCTCTGATCAGAAAAAGAGGCTCAACTCAGAAATTCTGCTTTTAGAGACAGAAATGGTTCGGTACACTACCTGCTCTTTAGCCCAGAAAGCCACCTTTGTATGATGGGGTACAGACACGCATTCACAAGAGTTACAGCTAGACAATAGGACAAGACAACAGACAAGATGATCATTTAAGTCCTACTACCAACGGGCCAGTCTACAGGGCTCCTTCCCCCAGTACAGTCATACCAGCTGAACCAGTTCATGGAGTTAACCCTCCCCCACCCTAGGAAGCTGCCATTTTCTTCCAGGGTTTCCTGTAAAAAGCTAGAACACAACCCCAGTCCTGACAAGTGGCAGGGAATAGAGAAGGTAGACGAAGTTCTGAGATTTCCTCCATGAGCAGCCCTGCACATTTCTGTGAAAGATAAACTTATTTTTAATGTAGGATTGTTTTTTTCATTGTACTTGATGCAGCTGGGGCGAAGCAATCAACAGATCCCATTTTGGTCTCCAAAATTTAGTGTTACCCTTTACATAGAAAGGTGAGGCAACTGACCAGACACCTGGAAACTTTATACACGTCACTGCCTGATAGCATGCCCAGCAGTGGACAAAGCCCTTTACATACAGTGAACTCATACGCTGGTTCAGTCAAACCGAGATGTTTATCCTGTGTGTGGCATTGATAGGAAGCAATACTGTTTTAAAAGGAATTGGCATTCATGGACGGGACGGTCACTTGACGTTTTTGAGTTTTTCACCCTTCCTGTTTTTGAATTAATGCATGGATTCTTTCTTATAAGCTAAAACATTTGAGCAAAAAAAATAAAAGTCTGTGTTGCATAGAAACAGTCATATAGCATGGTCTTTGGAAACAAGTGTGATCCCAGTGTCAATTAAACTTAGGGAAATGCTTTAGATTTGTATGCTTGTATTTCTTAGGGAGTTACAATGCACACTGGCATCTTCAAGTATTACAACAACATCTCTTTAACATTTAATTGCCTAGTTGTTCTCAAATTTATGAATACCCCAACACTACTGTTCCAAGGTTATGCTGGAAATAAATAGACTTGGTCCTCCTCAATGTTCTGGAATGATCCTTCGGAGAAAGGATTCAAGTCAACATTTGTTAAGTTTATAACCAGAAACCAGCAGAGTGGGTTGTACTTTTGCAAATCAAAACCTACATTTATTTACATTCAGTAGCTGTCCACCTGTCCTTAGAGCCATGCTGGGAAAGTAATTTCTCCTTCTAAGAAAGCCTTGGAGGCGTTTTCAGCAGCTATATGTGGAAATGTTTTCTAGGAGATTAATAAAAACAAAGCGAATCTATGGAAGAACTTAGCTGTATCATATTAGTAAGGTGTGCTAAAAATTTTCAAACTATTAGCATTCAGGATGGGAAAAGATTACTGTCTTCCAAAACCCGTTCTCCTGGAGGGAATCACTATAAAGGTCCATCAGCTCGTTAGCTTAAAGCCAAACTGGCATGATTTTAATGTGGACTTACCACCGCCACAGCATTGGATAGCAGCAACTCCTCGGCACTGATGGTCGTAAAATAGGCCACGTTTGTTAGCACATAGCCGACTGTGATGATGGCCATGGAAATGCAGATTGCCAGGGGGATGTTTCTGGAATACACAAAGACATCACTTATGAGTCATTATGTGTTCTCTGCTACCAAAGAATGGAGAAGACTAATTCCAGTAAAGGATGTCACAGTTTGGCCATGACTGAAGGCTCTGTTGGCACATGGAAGGACATTTTATCAGAACAAAGTTATCGTTGCAGTTTAATGAGATTCATGGAGGCGGGTATTTTGTATAACTCGTCTATTATTTCATTCCCAAATACAAAGGTCAGTCTCTTTCCTTATTTCATGAATGTTATTGCCATGCTTCTACTAACCTCACAGTCACTCGACAGGCTTGTTAAAGCGCAGGCCACTGAGCCCCTCCCTGTGTTTCTGATTCAATGGGATCAGCATCCCTCCTATTTTCCTAAGCGCCCCTGATGCTGCTCACTGGTGACCACATACCTTTCTGCTATTAATCCACTGTACTGGCAGCTTTTTAAGGGGAGTCCTCCAAAGCATCTTTCCTATTCAGTGTTTTCCCCTTGGGCAGCTTGTGGTGCAAACCAGCAAAGACTTTGCAAGCAGGGGAGTGGGCTGCATCTATCTTCGCAAAACGAAGGCAATAAGAATCTTGTATGGAAGAGAAGTGTTCACAATAACGACTCTGCATGGCCCTGCTGTGAGTTCAAAGGACTCTCAAGATCAGGAGCATCTAATAAAGCAGCCGTGCAGATAATCCCACGAAATTAGAGGAGACACGCTGTGAAGTATGGACGACCGGACAGCGCTGACACTGTGTGGCCTCAAGAAGTACCCGGCACAAATGCAATATTATGTCTTCATTTAATGCGGTGGGAAAGCCAGGAAGCCACTGACCCTCATAATTTGATTCCATGTTACCGATACACATTACTTGCTTAACATAATCGCCTCTTCAGACCCTTTCCAGTTCAAGCAACTTTAAACCTTCAACTTCCTGCACAAAAGCTGGTCATTTTTTTTTTCTCTCTAGCATTCGGCTATCAGCCCTCATACAGGCTTCCCCCTGCTGGGTGCCATTAATGAAGACCTCAACGTAATTTCTTCCCGGATGAAAATGCAGTTCAGAGCCAGGAGGGGAAAGGCATAGCCAGCCTCACTGACCAAGCTAGATGTGTTTAACACCCTGAGTCCCGGCTCATTATGCTGAACAGCAATATTCCTTGTTGAGCACAGGCAACACGAGCTAGTCAGCAGCTGCCCTTCATTATGCTGCTTGCAGCCTGACACTCGCCCTGATCCCCAAAGCCTTCAGCCTTGACCTCTAAATCCTGGCATCCAAACATGAAAGGAGCAGATGTTCTCCCTTCCCCGATGTGAAAAGGGTCCCATGGAATTTCCCCTGAGCACCATGGCAGACCTTGCTAGCTGTAATTGATAGACGCTAAATTTAAGGCAAAAGGAAAATAAAACAAAAATCACCAGGCCAATGAAAGACAAGGGAGTGAAGCAATTAAGACGAATTCTGTTTCTCTGAAAGACTAGGTGGCACTGCAAAGGGATAACAGGAAGAGATGAGGTGTAGATCCCCCTTCTCATGGGTTCTTTCAACTGGAATATAGCTTCTGACCTGGAAACTACATGCTTTGGGTAAAGGAAGATGGAGATACAGAGAAGGGGAGAAACAGACCCTCCATGCCTTCCAAACACATGATTGATTAAGGTAGTATATCAAGGTTCTAGCCATAAAAATTGAGGTGGCATTGCTCAATGAATTGGGGTGACTAACTTGCAGAAGAGAGGGAACTTGGTTACACCATATAATGCTGAAAACTACAGAAAAAAACACATCTGACGCTTGGGACTATGGTCCTCCCAGGCAAGAACTGAGTTCTCTAGCCTTGTACCTGGAAACCAGAACCTGCTTGGTCCCTTCTTGGTATGTCTTTCAGTAAGGCTTTCCATACCCATCTTATCAGAGGACAGGCTTAGCTAACCCAGGCTTCTAGGTTAGCATCCCTTCTTTCTCAGTTTCCTACTAAAGAACCTAGCAACAGCAGTTCTGGCCATTGGGCTGATATCAGTCCCAGCATCTATGAAGCTTCTGTGTATCTGCCTCATTTTATCTTGGAATTTCCTGAATGCTGGAAACATCAGTACTTTTTTTTTTATTTATAAAGAAATGGAATTTTTGAACTTTAAAAAAACTATCCAAGGACACCCAGCTGGTGAATAGAATTCAGGATTTGGCTGTGAGCATGGCCTAATTTGAAATCAGGGCATTTTTAACCCTGAGAGTGTACTCTCTCACACAAGTGTGGCTCCCTCAACTCTATTGCTGTTCATGGAAATGAAACTGTAGAATATTGAGTTGGGGAAGTCTCGTCAAGATTACATTTCTCACAAGTTCCAGTTAAAGGAGGAGGAGCATTCAGAGCTTCTTGTCATGTTTCTGTAGAGCACAGACTGTAGTGTTGGGAGTGTTCTCAGACATCTTACCATTTTATGGAACAGATTATTATTATTATATTATTATTATTATTTAAAAGAAAAGATGTTCACTTGATGAATCTCCCCAGACATGTTTGTATACAAAAGAAAGAAGAGTCAACATGTTTGTCAAATAAGTTATAATGTTGTTCTCAAATGTGCTGTGGAGCCAAATATGCTAGGTAGCTATTGGGAGGGGCAACCAACCCTAAAGTAAGGGTCCAAAGAGTGAGAGGGTAGGCTGTGGTATACAATAATCCACAATTCGCTCCGATTGGATCTAATGAAACCATTGGAATTAGAGACACTGTGGCTACAGAGCCACTAGCATTACTGAGCATCCTTAGGTTCCATTCCACTTGGAAGGAAGGGAAGGAAGTGGGGCAGATTTTGTGGTTGTTTTGCCATAAACAGCATCAGTTCACAATGGTGACGAGCTGGCCTGATCAGGGCTGAGCGCCATGTGGTTAAGTCCTGGTTACAAGGATCAAAGCCTATGAACTGATAAAAGCCAGATCGATCTTTCAGATGATTTAGATGCAAAGGACAGATAATCACAGTTAGGGGCCCAAGAGGAAGGCCAGTGGCACGGGAAATGAAAAAAAATAGAGGAAGGAGCAGAGAGGCCATGGGTATTTCAAAGCCTCTGAATTGCTGAGAGGTGGACGCCCATCCCAAATGGCAACAGAATCATTAGCTTCGTGATGAATGCAAATGGCACACACCTGTAAACCCTCCTCTTTCTCGGGTGTTTGAGCATGTTTGTGATGATAAACAAAACCCAAAGTTAGTGAGAAGAGCTCCTTCATCCCCAAGAGCCTTCCATGATTGCATGTGCTTTTTCTGATTAACGGGCAATGAGTGTGTGTATGATAATTGTATTAGCTGAAAACTGTCTTCAAAACTGTCATAGGTAGTCCTCCTACTTCTTCATTTAAATTGGCATCTCTAGCCATCCTGGCACACTTTGAAACTATTAAACTGGAAATTGCCTGTTCAGGAGTTCCTTTTCCATTTCTTTTTGTTATGGGTGATGGCTTCTTTTCAGAAAGTGATGGATGGATATTTGTCTTTGAAGAATCTGCATGGGCCCCACAAAGATACTTGATACTGAAGTAGATGCACTACATTTCAGACCATTGTGGAACAATACAGAAGATAAATACATGAAACACACAATCATATGTTTACGTAGTAGGTAGCTCCCATATTCTTTTAAGCAGAAAAGCCAAGGCTGGCAGAGGTTTGTGATATGGATCAAGGTCCCAGAAGCAGCGAGTGGAGAGCTGGAACTCAAACCTAGGCCCCCCCCCCCCCGTCCCCCAGTGCTTCCGAGTCCCAGAATGTCTGTTGCAATGGCATCTTGACTGTATAGTGCTGACTTTTATCTCAAGTTCAAGATCCACAATTGTTTCTCTACACATCTTGTGCCATGCATGTGTGACTATGAACCCAACAGTCACTGAAAGTGGAGAGTCTGTTAAACATGTTATTATAAAGTACCAGAGATACGGTTTCTAGAATTCCATTTGGGCCACAAGGAGCTACTGCTGTAAACTCAGCTGGATGCCGTGATCCTTCAAGGACACATCAAAGTGGAAGGGAGTCGTGTTTCTCAGGTGGCCAGAGTAATGCCTTAATTATTTGAATTTAGGATAGTCCAAGCTTGTTTCATAACCTGAACAAAATCTCCCAAGACTGTTGCAACCTAAGTCTGTTAATCTCCCCAGTCACCATGAGGACCTAGAGCTCACTGACCCCTGTGTTATCTCCTCGGTCACCATGATAACCTAGAACTCACCCCATAGGTGCTCTTATGTTTGTGATAAGGGCCAGGACACAGTGGCAGACATTTAAGTTATAAAAAAAAGAAAGAAAGAAAGAAATAAAGAAAGATGAAACATACACAAAAAAACCCTACTCTCATATGCTCTGGAACCTTCTAAGTGGTTCTTGTTCCAACTTTCTACTTAGATGCATTAATATTTTAATGCATGTATTTGACATTCAGAGAAAGTAAGGATCATGACAAAAAAAGTCATGATCAAGAAGAGCAAAAGAAGGACAAACTTCTTAAGGTAAAAAGCAAAAAAGGGGAGGTGAATGAATGAATGAATAAATAAATAAATGAAAACTAGCATTTTTCAAGGATTTTTAAAAGTCTGCTGGGAAACAAAGGATTTGCGCTTTGTACTTAAAATGCAGCCATGCTTCATTGCAACATAAAGTATTTATAATTATATTAAGTACCTTCTAATCCTAACCATTTATTTTAGAGACATACTTGTTTCAGATTTCTTCTATAGTGACCCTGCAGGGACTTTGAAAGATTTATATAATTTTTTTCCTACAGATTTGACCAAGAAATAATTCAGACATCATTACCTCTCTCTTTGGATTTACCGGCTTGCTTTTTGTAGAGTTATATTTCTTTTGTTATCACTGCTATTGACTTTTTAAATTCTTAAAACTTCAGTTGTGCATGACAGACAAGATACTAATAAGCTTATTTCAAGGATAAGCTTCCCCCACATGTTTCATGCATGTGATTTTATGTCCACATATACTACTCATGTTTCCTTAGTTTTGTTCAAAGGAGCCCCGGGACGTTGGACTGTCCCATGTGGTCTTCAGGAGCCCCTGGACGTTGGACTGTCCCATGCGGTCTTCAGGAGCCCCTGGACCTTGGACTGTCCCATGTGGCCATGTATGCACTCACACTTAACAAAAGGCCAATTATAACTGTTACTGACAGTTTTTCATGGTTGAGTTCATATGCATTTTCTTCTGTTTTTTTTTTCAGGGATTTTTGCCTCATTGTCATCTAGGGTAGTGTTGCTATGCTTCTAGCTATCCATTAAGAGTGGGAATGAGATATTAAAATGTATAAAAGAACACATTGGAAGAGATGCAGAAACCAACGAAGGAGAAGGTGTAGTTTGACATGGAAAAAAATCATATTATGAGGAAGGAAATACCAGATGAACCTGTTTAAGGTTCCCAAAGGATTTGTGTTCACGCCTAATGACTGTTCTGGAGCACAGTGCAACAACCCGACACAACAAGCGCATTGTAACCTGAGTGCACACAACGATGCTACTGAGCTCAGTCCTATCTGCCCACCCCGACTCCCCATGGAACTCAGCAAGACTATGGGTAGTTGTGTTGACACATTCCAAATCTGGTAGCATTGTTTCATTTACATCCCACCATTCTCTGTATCCGTGGATGAAGAGGTCCAGAAACAGAAAGAGAAGACAGACAGACCTGAAAGGAGATGTGAGAAATTAGTAGAGACAGGGTGAGATCAGAGGCCACAAGAGGCTCGGGGGAGAACACATAGATGGGAAAGCATAAAGGAGAGCATGGAAAAACAACAGAGAAAAGGTGCAAGAAAGGATCAAGTTTCCCCCCAAACTTCACAGGACAAATGAAGAGAAACACAAACTTATAACTCAGAAACACGGGGCAATACGCAATCACAAACATAAACATAAGCATTTTATCCTGCAAACACTTTGGTGTTTTTTTTTTTGTCCTACTCCCAGAATAAATTCATGACTAAATAAAATCATGCAGCAAAATGTAGCATGGGCATAAATTTTCATTTGCTTCCACTTTATACAAACTCAAAAACTTTGCATTGTGTGCATCCCATTTTTTCTCATTTTCTGAAGATTTAGTGTGTGTCCCCTGGATGCATTATAGTTATCTATATTTATCATGAACAAACACAAGCATATTTTAGGTGAGTTCTAGTTTATAAAGACAAAACTGGCTTTAGATTAAATGCTGGCAATTAAATCATAGAATGAAATATCTTAATAGTAATAAATTAAGTCCCACAGTGGTGGTTAGTTTTGTTATGACATGCAGATAATATTTCTCTTAAAATTTCATTATTTTCCTCATGCACTGACCCAAAGTACACTGAGGTCTCATCGAACCACTTTTTACAGTGGTGTTTCTGAAGTTCAGATTTATGAACAAGTCACATAACTACACATGAGTTTGTGTTCCTCTTTCAAAACTACGTTCTTCCTGAGAATGAGCCACCCAGAAGACAGCCCAGGCTTCCTCATCTGTAGGAGGGAATGTGACTCATTCTTACAAACAGGATTTGGGTAGATGAGTGAGTTAGAAGCTAAGATGGCTACCACCCCTGCCCTAGCAGGGGATCTGGTTTCTATGTTAGTCAGTGCCCTCCAGAGAAACAGTATCTGAAGAGATGAGCATCGTGTATGAGATATCAGTGTATGATGACCTGACCCTGCTGCCTGAGACAGTGGCAAGGACACACTACATGGCAGGAGTCTGTAACAGGATAAAACCTTTCCTCTCACGTCATGGCCAAAAAGCAAAACTGAGGCAAAAGAAGGAAACAAGTTCACAAAATCTCCTTCAAAGGTAAACCTTCATTGACCCAAAGACCTCCCAGGAGCCTATGTGTAGCAGGTTTTTTTCCAGATAAAGAGTTTGTCTTGAAGTGAACCTCCAGTAAGACTCTAAAAAGAGATGAAAATTCCATCCTTCAGGAAAGATCACTAAAACTCACAAAGAAAACAACTCGAAGCTTCAGGAAGTCCCTCCTTCTCCAAATGTATTCAATAAAGCCTGCTAGGAGACAAGAGACCAGCTGAGCTGCCCGAAAGAGATTCTCGCCAACTGTTGGCTGCCTGCAAATTCTGCAGTGTGCTCCAGGTTCCCAGCTTTTGTGAAAACCCTGAATTAGAGTGGGCTTTTGGTGACACAGATGTCTTGAGTCATTTTTGCTCCTGTAAGTAACCGCTCACCCATATTCTTATAAGCAACCTCAGGAAGTTTATTGGCTCATCAAGTTGCACTCTGGCGCTATCCGTACTTTAGTCTCTTGTCAGCTCCCTACATCTGTTCACTTCTACCCAGGAATAGTGTCACACAATAAGGCCACACCTCTTAATGATTATATCACCTCCTAATATATACCACATTTGGACTAATTCTTTACTTCCTGGCCCTCGGTGGGAGGCATTTATCCTGAAAACTGAAGCAAAACTCTTTCCTGAAGAAGCCAGACCATAGGAGGAACTCTGAATTGCAGAAGTAAAATAGACCAAAGCCTACCAGGGAACCAGATATACCCAAAATGGTATAATATTTAAGAAGTAGCCTTTTGGTGGTTGAAAGCTATAGGCATTCTGTGGATTGACTGTTAGTTCAAGAAGAATTAACCTAATAACTAAAGAATAAAGGCCTTTCTTTGTATGAATCGACTTCTTTATAGTTATAGATTTTAATTAGGGTTGATAAGACTGAAAACATGACTTCATTAAGTAGTATTATATACTATATTATTTAACTTGCAAAAGATGAGCAATTGATATAAGATTCTTAAAGGCTTCAATGACAATGTCAAATCAAAATAGGTATTTGTCTAAAGCAACTAGAATAGAAAGAATGAATCATTATTCAAACTTCCCCAGAAACAGTAGACGCCTCTTATTATTTGCTATTTTGAAGCAATGCAATAATCTTGAACTCCTGAAAATTCCTACCAGTCTAACAAAGAGAAAAACACAATTACCCACTTTTCCCCCAAGGATGAACATTAAATAAACTCCAATGATGAAAGCACGGTGGTGTGCACTGAGTCTACCCACCGTGGATGCTAAATGCATACTGACGTCAAAGATCCTTCAAGCTGTAAAGGTACACTTAGTAGGAACTGCCAATAGTCTACACACATAGGCTGATTTCTCATTAGACAATGAGAAATGGCGCAGAGAGGCACGTAGCCACTCAAAATTTTGACGAACAAATTATTGCCAAAGTTGCCTCCAATATCTGATGTCAGATCATTTGAATGACATCTTTTTAAATTTCATATCTGGTAGTCAAGTAGACAACTGGTTTTCAAACTGGATCCCTAGGAATCGAATAGAAGGAAGACAGTGGGCAAAATGATAGGGTACTCTTGAGTCACTTCAACCAGTTAAACCAGATTTTGTTGCTTTTACGTAGCCAAATCCTCTTTAAAGGAAAGATGCAATACAGAATTCTAAGGCAATTTTACAATGATGGCTCTAAAACGTTCTTTTATGCCTTAGTTAACATTTGGGGTTCAACTGTGGCTTTCTTAAGTACACCTTAAAAATAAAAACTACTTTAAAAAAGTGCCCATATATGAATAACTACATAATTTGTATATGACTGACCCTGTAAAGTTGAAAATAATTTTAATACTATAATAACTGAGGAAAATAGTAAATAAAGTAAATCTTAGCAAAAGAAAGTATAAAGTAGATTAAGAAACCAATAGTTATGGTCTGACTTCAGTCAAAGTGACAAACCCCACGTTGCAGGGCACATGACAAAGCAGTTTAGGAAAAGGTAGGAAAGAAAAAAAAAGAGAGAGTTGATGGGCTAAGCACCCCGCCAGTCTGGAGAGATAATATGTCATTGTCGAGAAAGTGAGGATAGAGACGCCTGGCTAGAACAGTTGACAGCTGCCTGAAAAGGTCACAGAGACCCACAGAAAGGCAGCGCCTGGTCAAGCCCTCCCTTTCCTCTTCTCAAGCTGTCGAGCTATCAAGATTCATGTTCCCACAGGAAGTAGAATGCTATGATCTCTTGCCTTTCAGCAAAAAGCAAAACCTTTTGAAAACTACACTTTCGTGCATTCCTCTTATATTTACTTATATTTATCTTTTCCTAGACCACAGTTTCACAGGCAAACCTCTCTCTGAAGGGAAAATATTATCAAGGCAAGCACACTGTCTGCTGACTCAGTGACACGTGATCCACGGGAAACGAAGGGGGTGCACAAAAGTATTGATCCCTCATGTCCTTTCCCTTCCATAATTCCCTTTGCCTTCTTTCTCCCAACTCAGAATTAAAACTTTCCATATATACAATCTCAGTGTAAAGAGTTTGTGGGAGGTTTAAATGTCACTCTCTGACTGACATTTATTCTAACTTGACTTCATGGAACCATTAGAAAGAAAGTCTCTACATTCCAGTCTGAGAGCTGGGCCTCACCCACATGTCCATCACTAGGAGAAATACAGGATTGATAGGTCACTCTCTAGAATGTTCGTTTCTCCACAATTCTTGAAAAAAGCATCCCAGAAAATTCCCTGAAGCAGTGAGGTTCTTGTTCGTAGGCCAGAGCACCAGAGAAGTTTTGCCTGTTTCTTCTGTCTCTCAGAAGACAGAACAGGCACCGACTTTACAATCTCCTCTGTCCTCTAAAGATATGTTGCTGTCATCTGCAGGAACACAGCACATCAGAGCACCTTCCATCATTACTATCTAAACGTGCCAGCCTGACTAAAAGAAGAACGATCATCACAGAAGATAATTTAGTGAATAAGTGAGTTATCCACCCTCGTGATTCCACACAGACTGTCTGTGATCAAATCAGACCTCCATGGACCGCACCACCATAAACACTCATAGGTGGGGGGGAGGGCTTCATAAGTCATTGCATTTTATTACTTTGGCATTGTCAGAACTTAATTGTGTCCATCATTATCATCCGAATTTCAAGAGAATATGCACAGAGATACTATAAAGACAGCTGCCAATTGTGTCTAGCAAGTTAACCAAGCTCATGGATATGACCAACACTTGCCAAATATCTTCTATTTGCTAATTATTATAAGTAGAGTGATTAAAATATAAAATGTACAGATATTCTCTCCTAGTGGAACCTAAACTTCAAAGAGAACCAGGGGACTATCTTTTAGGAGACTGCTCATTCCAGTTGGTCTTAGATCAAAGTGTCCCCCCTTAGAGAACCTTTTCCTCATTTTCTAAATTAGCCTCAGAACAGTGTTTCTAAGACTTTCTTTATGTGTTAACATGCAACAAATTCGGCAAAGTAAATTAGTGTTCCCTAAGTATTCTAAAGCACCCCGAGGATTTCCTCCAAGTCTCTAATGAAAACAACTCTGAAGAGCATTTTTAGGGTTGTTTGACCCTTTCAAGTAAAACTGATTTTTTTTGCTCCTATGTCTGTGTGTTTGGGAGTGTGTGTGGGTGTGTATATGTGTGTGTATGTGTGTAGATGTGTGTAGAGACCAGAGGACAACCTTGGGTATAGTTTCACAGGTATATTCTGCCTTTGTTTGATATGGAGTCTCTCACAGCCTGGAACTTCTCCGAGTAGCCTGCCAACGAACTGCCTGAGGTCTACTTGCCTCTCACCATCTACAAGAGCAGTTACTATCCTGTTTTGTTTCATTTGGGGGTTTGGGGATTTTTTTATGTTTGTTTAGTTGGTTGGTTGGATGGGTTGTTTTTGTTTGTTTGTTTGTTTGATTGGTTGGTTGGTTGGTTGGTTGGATGGATGTCTTGTTTTATTTGTTTGTTTGGATAACCTGACTGATACAAACTAGAGTTATATGTGAAGGTGAACCTCAATTAAGAAACCATCTCTATTAAATTGCTTTTAGATAGACAAGCTTATGTACTGTGTAACAATCTTTGCACCCTGTAAATATGTATTGCTCTCATTATTATTAAAAAAAATGATTTGCCAATGGCTAGGCAGGATTGGGGGACAGAGTGCATGCTGGGAAGAAAAAGGGTGGAGTCAGAGGAATGGTCATCTGGCAGCTAGATGAAAAGAACGCAGGACATGCAGGGGAGGTAAAAGTCACGAGCTTTGGGGCATCACATAGATTAATAGAAATGAGTTAATTTAAGTTGTAAGAGCTGAGTAATTTAAGTGATAAGCCTGAGCTATCAGCCAAGTCATTTATAATTAATAAGTCTCTGAATGGTTATTTGGGCAGCAACTGATAGAACAGAGCTTATCACTGTCACGACAAAAAACTCCACCTACCCCTGTGGGGCATTTTATTGACTGCTGAATGATGTGGGAGAGCCTAGACAGTTGTGGTTGGTTCTACCACTTGTCATGTAGTTTGGGGCTGTATAAGAAAGCAAGCTGAGCAAGCCATAAGGAACAAGCCAATAGGCGGCATTCCCATGGCCTCTGCTTCCATTCTTGAATTCCTGCCCTGACTTTCCTCAGTGATGGAGTGTGACCTAGGAGCTGTAAGATGAAATAAGCCCTTTCCTCTCCACGTTGCTTTTGGTCATATGTCCATCACAGCAATAGAAACCTAACAAGGACAGTCATTATGACCAACTCACACACCATGGGTTCTAGGAATGAAATTAAGTTCTCACATTTGGAAATCAAGTGCTTAAGGACTGAGCCATTTCTTCAACCCAACATATAACTTACCTTTGTGGCACCTCTAGTCACACATGGAAAGAGCTTTTGGATTCTTTGGTTTCTGGTAATTTAAAAAAAAATATTCTATGTATATAGGTGCCCCCCCCCCAATATATATCTGTGCACCATGTGTCTGCAGTGCCTAAGGAGGCCAGAAGAGGGTTTTGGATCACCTGGGAACAGGAGTCACTAATAATGGTTTTGAGTCTCCGATGTAGGGAATAGAAATTTAACACAGGTTCTCTCTAAGAGTGACCAGTGCTCTTAACCGTTTAAGTAATCTCTCCAGTTCTGGTCTCTGTTAAATTTTAAACTTTGTATGTACTTTCTTTCTAGCACATTTCATATAAGAAAAAAAATCTTATTAAAACAGGAAGAGATCATTAGAGGCTAAAACTTAGATTTTTTTTAAATCAATTAAAGTAAAAACTAAGTTTTATGGCTGGAAGAAGACATAAAAGAGAGCAAATTTAGGTTACTTCAAACTACACCATTCCTTTCATAACTGTGTGAGAAGTCAGTGAAGCTACCAAAAGAAGATTCCAGAAAAGTATATGGAAGCACTGAGGGAGCTTTACTAGAGAAGGAAACATTCGTTCTACCAAAGTGTTGTGTGCATCCCAAATTAAAAAATCTCTCAGAACACCTGATTTATGGACATGATAATGCTACACCTAGCCAAAATCATTTTTAATAAAAAGGAGGAATCTCCTGGATTCATGCATCAGTCACACACAAACAGTTCTCATTAATACACAGACTGACCGGAAACCCAGGCTGGACCAGAAGAAGCACAAGGCTATGTCACATCACTGCAAGGCTTCCCATGAAACCAGTGCGTGACTGGATACACATCACAACTCTGCTTGTGTGTGTTTAATCTTGTGCTGATGTGTAATTTAAATATAACAAGTACCCCGGAACCATCATGGGAAACAGGCTGGTGATGAAATAAGCCAATATTACCATAACTACTTTGTAAGAAAAGTAGTAAACATGTAAGAAAGCCAGAAAAATATGATTTCCATATTTTTTGATAGATACATTCCTTCAAAAGAGAAGAAAGATGCCAAGAAGAAAAGTATGTGTTATTCCTTTTTAATGTAGAGTGGAATCTATGTAATTGTTTAGGAAATATGCTTATTACTTTTCCAACATATGATCAAAGATTTGTTCTCATGATTATAAACCCAAAGAGTTGAGATGTATTTATACATACATAACAAACTTAACTAATATTTAATCCTCAATGGGCAAAAAAAAATGTTGGCAATTTCAAATATCATAAGCAATATTTCTCCATGATACCATTGGTACTTCTGTTAATATTTTGGCATGTTGTCTTGTAAAAAGTATCCTGAAAATAGAAAACATTATTTTAAAAGTGTATAATAGTGTTTTCAGGGGGTTAAGAAGGCCAGAAAAAATATTAATGCCATCTACAGCTGCCTTCATTCATTAATTTTCTTTTAACCAGAGACAGCAAAAAGAAGCAAACCTAATAACTAAGCATGCCACATGGAGAAAGAAATGTATGGATAGAATATCTGCCACACGAATTATACAGTGGGGGCATTATTATAAGAGATAATGCCTTCAAGATAACTTGAAAAGGCCATGGACTTTAAATTTCAAAGCACTCTTCATATTATTTCCATATATAGGAAAAGCTGAAGAGAAATTCCTCCATGCACACAGAAGTTGTACCCAATAAGAGCTTGTTTAGAGTAATAGAGTAATAATTGAAGCAGCTTTTTCCTCCAGAGTAGAAAGAGATTTAGAAATTTTTTAATAAGAAAATTATATAGTAATTGGCTGCTATATCAATAGAATGATAAATGAAGTGGAATAAATTACCTGAAAATATCTTAGTATAGAACATAAAATTTAATGTATATTATCATATCTTGACAATTGCCATAATTTATGAGCTTCATAAACTTAGGGGTATTATCACTTTATGTGTGTGTGTATACTCTATATTTTCACCAAAAATAAAATGTGTGTGAAAGAGAGATTTAAATGTTCTATACAAAAAAAAAAAAGACGATGACCACAAAAGCAATACACATAAATGAAAATGCTTATTAAATGCAGAAGTTCGGCAAGCTGGCCTCTCAAACAAACAAACAAAACAAGAGTGACCTGGGGGGGGGGGGTGGAAACGACAAAATGACTGCACCACGAGACTGTGTGCCCAGGCCCTAGAACCTCAGAGGAAGAACAGTGGAACCAACAACAGAAGGTAGTGATGCCCAGGGCTGGTAACAGGGGAGCAATAATTCTTCTTCAAAAGGCAACACAAACAGTGACCTTTCAATGCTCAGTGCACACTAAAAAGTAGACACAACCTGGTATTCAATCCTAAGGGAATAATTAGACATACAGACATACAGGTAGTCTATAACCTAGCATCATGGCATCAAGGAAAAATTGAAATGTTTTCAACATCCAACAAGATAGAAACTAGAGATGTACTGTCCAGCATTAAAATGGTGTTCACTGAGAATGAAGAATACTGAAACCCAAATGGAATAGTGTGAGGTGAAGGGGAAGATCTGTAGCCACATCAGGAGAAGAAGCTGACTGTGAGACACAGCAGGGCTATGAGGTAAGGCTGGGAATGGGGCATTGATGAGGTAGACAATAAATAAGCAAAACATAAATAGCAGAATGCCCAAGATGTAAAGAGAAATACATATGTATCTTTAGCCCAAGCCAAACAATCCAGTACATATGAACACACACACGAACACACGAACACACACACACACACACACACACACAGGGATAGGGAAGCTAAGGACCAAAATTATTCAAGTGAGTACTACTTTGATTCATGAACTCCTAGTGGCTATACATTTCTCTTTCATGATTTGTTGGAATTTTCTAATTTGGCCATCTGTTACTTTAAAGAGAAAGAGTGCATATCACCATATTGGAAATCCAATGAAAATCATTTCCATTGCTATTGAAAATGTTACTTTCACTCTTCTAGTCGAGTATAAAATATATGGAAAATTGTTCATCTTCTGACTAAATGGATTATTAGATGCCAAATGCTATTTTTTGAGTTCCAGCTACTTTAAAATGAGATAAATAATATGTGCTTATTAGGAGAATTCAGAAACAAGATGATAGGGGGATTTGGGTATTTAAGAGTCTCTGCTCAGAAGGGCAGAGTGGGCAGGAAATGTTTAGAGTCCTGGAAATTCCACCCATCTGTCTCTATAGAAATGGCAGTAATAAGAGCTTCATTTGACACCATGTTTAGAGAAGAGGGAGTCTAGCTACTCTGCTGAGTCATAGATTTGTGTCATAAACCTGAGGGTTAGAAAGCACCTAGACACCCTGAGTGGAGCTGGCTCCATGTGGACCCGCAGCTCAGCTTGTGGTTTAGTACAACAGAGGAAAGCCCCAGTGACTCAGAACATCCCTGAGTTCAGGGCATACGTGCTTTCTCCCGACACTGTCGCTTGGTCATCTTCCCAATGACAGGGTACTGTATCAGGAGGATCAAGTAAATAAACACTTGCGTACACTCCGGACAGGTTTAACCTTGCCTGCCTAAAGCCCTACACAGCTATAAAACACCATCTCAGATCTCTGACCACCACTCCCCATCAAGTTCATTATTGCTTTTCTCATTTTCAGACAGACAACAAAAGTTAACCATGTCTTCTGTATCAATTTCTCTGTTTCTTCCCCCAGTACAAAATACAGAAAGTGGGAGACTGATTGTTTGATGGAATCAATAACAGAAAAATTAAATACAGCTGTTCAGAGATACCAAATATCGAAGAGCCAGTGCACATGTGAAGATACCAGCGATAAAAGCAGCTAGCTATTCCTTTATAATATTCTGAACTTCAGCCTCTCCTCTTCATAATATTTCCCTTTTGATTTTAGAATCTCATGATCTTTGCTGAACAACCTGGAATCGATTACTTACTTCTTCTAATCTAGAAACCACATCCATTTTCTGCTTGCAGAATAATTTTAGAAATCTGCATTTCACTGTTTTAGGGGCAGTTTTATTAAATGCCACACAGGACGTGTCTAATGGTGACATTTCCCTACCAGCTAATTTCAAGGCTAAAATCTTGCCATAGTCACATTATAGACTTGTGTGATTTATTTTCTCAAGTCAAATTTATCGTGGTCGAACCACGAGAAGAGCCTATTCCATAAACTAAGGCATGCAGGACCTGCCAATGGAAGATAATGCTAAGACATATAAAGGAAGATAAATAAGAATAAAACTGTTAGTACAGGGTGATAATATGAAAAAATTGAGACATTACTGTTTGTTCCAGAGAATGGCAATAGATTAACAGCAGAATCAGAAGTAAAATGGAATCATGAAAAGCCAACAGAGCTGTCACTTTGGAAAGGCAGAACCTGGGACAGCTACAAAAGTCCAGTGATACACAGCTATCACAAGCCTTAAAAAGCCACTTCACTTACAGCATCATGCATTCCAACATGCCCCCTTCATTTTGTAGAAGATACATCAGTTAAGTTTCAACTCTTCATATATGAATGTGTATTTGAATGCTGTGTTTTAAAATTAAACTCATAAACAATTTTCCATATGGTACAGTGTGACCTCTGCAAAATATGAAGGTATTTGATTATAGCATTCACAACTCATATATACCAAGGCTGAAAGCTGGTAGGCCCTTCCCATGGGTAGAACTATATACTCTATCTACTTCTATAAAGAGAAAATGAATATAAGAAAAAGAAAGAAAATACAACACTCCAGCAAAGAGCCAACAAACTCAAAAAGCCATAAGCCTATTTCCTTAAAAATCCAAGTACAAAAATATTTCTAGGATTTTTTGTAAAAGAGCTTCCAAGTCAAATATTGCAAATGATTAACTGAAAATGAGATAAACTCTGCTCCCTAGAGAGTGGTGTTTCCAACAAGGGCGGCATTTACCTTGAGATAATGAGCAAATTGAACACTAAGTTAAGGCAAAGAAAAAGAAAGAAAGAAATGACTCACTGCATACACAAACCCTGACCTAGTAATTCCTGAAGGCGGCAGATAGCTAATAGCATCATGTTGTTAAGAAAAATCTCAAGCCTGGTAGGTAGTGCACATCTTTGACCCTAGCATTTGGAAGGCAGAGGCAAGTGGATCTCTGTGAGTTTGAGGACAGCCAGGTTTACAAAGTGAGTTCCAGGACATCTTGTGCCATCTACACAAGGTACGCTATAGTTAAAAGAACAGTAACAGTCAGCTACCAAGCATCCTCCCTAATAAACAAAATGGTGAGAAAGGACAAGGAACATAGATATCTAAGCCACAAAGCAGAGTATTGTCAGAAGCAGAAATGGTATCTTGGCTGGTATGGTGGCCCAGTGTCTATAATCCCAGTGCTGGGGAGGCTGAAGCAGCTACATTGCAAGATCAAAACCATCCTGGGGTACATGCTGAAACCTAACCCTCCCCCAAAAGAAAACAAAAAAGGCTGAAAGATCTAGAACCCTGGCCATCTGATCCACATGGATCTCTGAACGCAGCACTGTGAAGTTCACTGTCCTGTAGTACCAATGGCCCACCAGCCTGTCCCCCTATCCTGTGCTCACAGTACTTTTTTTCTTTGCCTATGCCCACCTTTTCCCTTGAATAGCAAAAAAATAAAAATCCTTAAAGGATTTTGTTTGAAATGTTTCTACACTCTAACCTAAGATTCTTAATTGATAGTAAAAGTCTTCTTTTCCCAAAGGCTTTCAAAATTGAGTGTGTGGGGTGTGTGTGTGCGTGTGTGTGTGTGTGTGTGTGTGTGCGCGCGCGCTTGTCGTTATGGCCTTCTGTGTGCGTATATTCAACTGTGTGCAGGTGCCCATGAAAGGCAGAAGAGGGCAGAGGATACCTTGGAGCTGGAGATGTATGTGATTGTGATTCACTTGACATTCCTGCTAGGAACTGAACTTGAATCCTTTGAAACAGCAGCAAGCACTCTTAACCACTGAGCCATCTTTCCAGCCTTAGGGTTTTATCTATCTCACTGGATTGTGATACCTCCCTATTTCCAGTAACACAAGCCATCAGCATGACTATTGACTTCTCTATATTCACTCATCTAAAAGTAGAACTAGAATATCATAGACCTCAAAGCAACTTAGATGTGAGCATGTCCCATTTTCCCAACCATAATGTCTAAAGAATGTCACCAAACAAGAGTCCTTTCCATTTATATTTTGAACGTTTCCATGGCTAGCCAAAGTCTCTTGCTTGGATACTTCTGAGTTATAAATTTTCTTTACAAATGAACTATCTCCTGTTAGCTCGTTTGCCCTTGCAGTGGCAGAGAGAATAGAAGGATGAAGCTTTCTCACTAAATAAAGAAGCATCCTCAGCCCTGCATTTGTGAAGAACACACAGGGACACTGTGCTGATTCATCTTGTTGACTAAGTAGGTGATGGCTCTTTATTTTAGGGCAGAGATAGAGTGGCGACTATCTATGTTGCTCTGCCACCTTCAATGTCACTCTGTCTCACATAGCAATGAGACAAGTATAAAACAATGATGCTGTTTTATTTCGATCGAACATGCAAAAGAAGGTTGAAGAATGTCCCATCACGGCAACTCCATTTAAACTCTGGTGTCACAGAAGAAAACCCTCAGGACTTGCCAATGAGTTAATATTGCTCAAGCACTAATTCCCATTGCCCCCAAAGACTTTCCTACCTGCCAGTCTCATTGGCTGCTAGATAAGGTCCCAAGGCCTCACGATGGAAAGCTAATGCTTACTGCAGCCCAACACCCATCCTCCTACACAGTGTCTTACACATTATTCTCTGAAACCAGTCACTCTTCTATAGTCTTGTGCATGCCAGTCACTGCCTCAGACACCTCCATTTCTCTCTTCTGCTTTTCACTTCCTCTTCTTCAGCAAAGATGCCCACTTAATTAGAACCGATGGACAAGGATCACGTCTGCCTTTCTTCCCCCCTCCCCCCCACAGATTTGCAGTGTGTTAGAAAGACTCTGAGCTCTGGAGCTAGAAAAATGTGGATGACTGCCCTAGTCTTCTCACTGGCCAACTTCATGACCATAAGAATGCATGCCACTCCTTTGAGTTCCAGCTTTCTTCCCTGCACAGGTCACATACCAAGCTATGAAAAAAAAAATTCATCTGAGTTCCAAACCCTGCAACCCATCTATAAGACAGATAAAATGCTGTTTATGTATTTAATAAAGAACTAATTTTTAAGCTAGGTATGGTAGCACACACCTCTTATCCCTAATCTTGAAAGGTGGAGGCAGGAGTATTGCCCTGAATTCAAGACCAACCTGGGCTACCAAGAGAATGCAAGACCAGCCTGGAAGATTTAATGAAACCTGTATCAAAATTCATATATATATACAAAACAAGATTTTTTTATCTTTGAATTATATAAAAATTCATGACTTTAGCTTACATTCTCATGCAGTGTACTAGCTAGCTTCTTTATTGAAAAAAGTAAGAATAAAATCTTTAAAATACATGGACTAGGCCCCTCAGACCAAGACCTTATTTCACAGATTTCATAAAAGTATTTCTTGATAAAAGTCAATCTAAAAATAGGTAACTCTAGTCAAAATACAAGCAGTCCGCCCATTCTATCAGCATCATCAATCAAATGTGTGACAATAACTATCCAGGTATAAGCACAGCACATTTATTACAAAAGAAAAAGAATGTCTTCCAAGAAATTCCTTCTGACTCAGATGGGTGAGCCTGGTATCGCCATCCCCTCAACCTTCTAACTATAATAAGTAGATGATTTACTGATAGCACAGACAACATTCCAAGCTGATTATTAGGTCATGTGAGCAGAAAAGGCACCCCCTGTTCATGAAACAATTATGTTAATCCTTTAATTTTTTCAGAGCTTATGCTTAAAAAGCATTCTAATCCTCTAAGAATATAGGTTTGGGTTGCGGCCGCTGTTTGTATACTACTTTTGAGATCATTAACATTTTCAAATTTCACATATGTTTCTCCACAACCCTGAGAAAAGCAAAACAGAGGATTATTACTTCCATATTAAAGTGGCAAACAGAGGCTTGTCCAGCAATGTGAGGTGTGTATGAGGTCAACAGCCCGTTCAGGCCAGACAGGGCTTGAATTTTGATTGTCTGAACCAGCACTATTTACAATGACTCTAGAGTAAATATAGTTCATAAAAGTGAAGGAATTCCTCTTCCCCACTGGAAAGTCTTAACTTCCTTTGGTTTCTTTCAAGTTTATCCCGGGATTAGGTTATAATTGTGCCCATACAAACACAAGGTCGTTTCTTTTCCTGAGTAGAATGATAAATGGAGTCAGTGTTTGAACAACTGGAAGAAATTATCAAAATAGTTTTGAGGCATGGTGTGTGTGTGTGGACATAATGACTTTCTTATGTCATGACCTGGAGACGCAATGACATATCTGGCCTCTGCCCATAAAGAATTACATGAAAAGTTGTTCTATTCTAGTGAGACTCTTAAGCAGAAGTGGGCCAATGTGATTGTCTAAGCAGCAACAGACCATAGGCTGGAGAGTTCTTCATGGATTAAAACCCAGACAGTAAAACATATTTCTGAAACACAGTTTGGGCACAGTTGCTTGACTTTCAAATGCAGCCATAACAAAGAGTGGAGGTAGAAAATCTGTATAAATGAGAACATGGATGAGGGGGGTTGTGAACATGTGACCTCAAAAATGGGAGACACGCTAATGGCTGACTTGGTACTTCCAAATATGGAGGGAATGTCCATGTAGACAGTAGATGAAAACCAGAGTGGATGGGTGACTGTCACTATAGTTTGAGTGTCTAGATTCCAGAGACCCTGGCTGCAGAACCCCAAGTGCGAGATATTTTGTTCCTCTCTTGGGTAGTAGCTACTGCAGTCAAGACATCAACAACCACCCTACTTATATCGTTCAAACAATAATTTATCCAAACTAGAAACAGTCCTAAGTTACAAAGTGGCTGGTCAGTGCACACACACACACACACACACACGTAAAACAAAAAGGCATGAGTGTGATGGGCCCAGAGCTTTCCCACTGCACTCCCTAAACAGGGACAGATGGGTCTCTGTGACTTCACAGCCATCCTGGGGTACATAATGAGCGCCCCACTCCCACAGCTACATAGTGAGACTCCCCAACTCTAACAATAGCAGATATTATTAAGGTAGACTGATTCAAAGACAGCTCGTTTTGCTATGCCTGTCAGTCACTCTATCCACTCTACCAGTTGTGCTCTCTTATTTCCTCCTAGAAAAGAAACAGAAATTGGGTAAAGATAAATTAACCACTGTTATTGATCCTAAAACATCCTCTTCTGGATGTCAAATATAAACTTCAATGAGATTAAAAATAGAACTCAGAAATGACTGAACTGAAAGGAAGTGAGAACATTCAAAAGCCTTCCCCTTCAAAACTCTGCTTTTTGATGTGGTTGGAATCCAAAAAAAAAAAAAAAAAAAAAAAAGGACTGGGCCTCCCACAAAGTACTTGAAGGATTAATATATGTTCTTTGATTATGTCATGAAAAAAATATAATAATATAATCCTATAATTTCTGCACCACTTGTTTGATGCTTAAGCCTTATATGAACAAAGGGTCTTGGAGCCCAATGTAATTTTTATGCATATGTGAAGCTGAGAAATGCAGGTTTTAATCCCAAGGTACATCAACCCCATGCTCCACTGGGAGAGGCTTCAGAGTTAGCAACAGCTAATGAAGGTACAGCCATCTCTTCTTCCAATGTGGTCACACGCTGACCTCTCTCTGCCTCAGTGGCCCCAATGATGACATTATCTTTCTATTGTGAAACACATTGGAACTAGAGCTACCAAACTTTGTGTTTATTCCCAGAGAAGCACAATATGGAAATATTTTAATTTAGGTAATAGTTATTTCGAAACTGAAGGACAGCATTCTCCTTATTTAAGATAAATCTAATTATGCATATTGATATTAATAGAGAAAAAATTTCATTTTTCCAAAGGGATGACCTTTTTGGACCTGAATGTAAATTCAGATTTACAATATGTATTACTTTTTAGGCTTATTACAATTTAAATTTTCTTGTATTTACTATTTATGAGAACTGTAGCGTTGAGATAATTACCATCCATTTAAAAGTAGTAAACAAAGGTTCAAAAGTGATTTGCCTCATTATGGGGTTGAATCCTTAAAATCCTCTATTCAGAAATTCAGTTTTTAAGAGATTCACTTGGAAAATATGTTTGTAAGTTAAATTGGTGTAATAAATGTTTTTCTATAAATTTATATTAAATGAGTCAGTTTTCTATAAAAGCACTTTAGAAACCCAAAGAACACCAAACATGAGGATATATAATAAAATTTGAATATATTATAGGATTATAAAATTACAATATTTTGAATAAACAATTTCACAAACATTACCATAGCACACACACACAGAAAACACACTGCTATTTTCTAATGAGTTGTAATCTTCTACTTGAGCACATGAAGAGGAAGACTTAGCTCATATAAGGCTGGATCCTAAAAGTGCCAAAATAAAAGATAAAAAGAACTCCAATTTTATGTTCAGACTTTTCTCATGCAATTTATACAAAACATGAAGATTTTTTTTTTTTTTGCTTTCTTGCTTGTTTTGCTTTGTTAACTTAAATCAAATTAGTGGTTTTATACACCTTGAACTTACAGGTCATATAAAACATTATAAGAAGAAATAAAGCAGTCGGTAAGAAATTAAATGCCTATCTTAAAATTTTAAGAGTGTAACATCTGAAGCAATTACAAACATCAAGATTGTTTGGGGGACCACTGTGGGCCAATCAAAGGGATTATTCTGCATCACTGATCTTAGACTACTTTTCCCAAAGCAAGTTGCTCTTCTAAGTTATCATTGGTACAAGAAGTGATGACTTTGAGGTACCAATTAATATAAATTGGGAGCGGGAGAGATATTAATTAAATGTGACACTCTGATTATTTAAACCTTCTATTTAAGTTGATCATTCAGAGCACGGTGATGGCTTGTTCTTCAAAAATGATGGATGGTATCAAGCTTTAGTGACTGCCTCTATATCTGTGGTTTCCCATACTTCAGAAGAGAGGGATAAATGATGTGAGAAGAACAGGAGAACAAGTCTAATAGACAGACTGAGTAATCTCAGACCCCCAAGGTCAAAGCAAAGCAATCCATTTCTTAGCTTTCATCAACACAAGACATGATTTATCAATCGATGAACAGGATTTCAAACATTATACATCTAAATGATCTGTTCTTTGTACTGTGTAACTTTTTGAACAATGATAGATTGTGTGATATATTCCCTACAAAAGTAATATCATGAGGCAAAACTCATTATATTCCCCAAAACACATTTAAAAAACAAAAAGCGAATATGTCATCTGTCATTATTATTCCACATACCATATGGGGAGATCATATTTCCAAACTAGATTCCTTGGGGTTCTATGCCCTTCATAGTCCAAACATTACACATTAATGTCCTTGAAAATAGTATTCTTATTCTAATACATTTATTATGTGGAGTTGGTCAACGAGTTACAGATAATTACAAAAGATAGTATAAAACACCTCCTGATATTTCTGGTTTTGTTATAAAATTTAATGGAGTTTGAGAGATGGCTCAGTTGGTCAAGTACCTGCCACTCAAGCCCGAGGATCTGAGTCAGATCCCAGCATCTGTGTAGAATTCAGGTGTGGTGCTGCTGATGACAAGTCACTGAGACAAATGTGCCCCCGAAGCTCACCAGCTAGTCAGGCTAGCCAACCTGAGCCCCAGGTTCAGTGAGAGACTCTGTCTCAGAAAAACGAGGAGACGAGGGATTAGGGAAGACGTTCAGTAGGGAAGGACCTCTGGTGTCCATGGGCACGCATACACGCATCTGCACATGCCTCCGCACTGATCTTTATAGAGAGAGAAGTATTGTTAACAAGAAAAAGTGCTATGAGAACATTTCTGAACCGTAACATAATGTAAACGCAAGGATAAATACTAGGGTCGAGCTGTTCTCTCCCTCGTTACCGCACCTAAGGACTGTTCTATGAGGCATGCCTAGGAGAGTTCAGAAATGAGCTCACAGGGTCATGTCAGGTATCTGGGAGATGTCTCAAAATGAGATTATGTGAGAAGACTAGTCAGTGACATCATGCAACTTCACTCTTCATTGTACCTCCCTAGAACCGCATGGCTTGTTTTCACTGACTTAGCTTAGTTACTGCCTTTCCCCCACTAGTTTGTGGAAGATCTGATTGCTCACACGGAGGAGATAGTAAAAGGGCTATACCCTTGGCTGATGATTCATTGCACCAGCTGCCAGCAAGTTGCATGTCTCGGCACACCTGGACGCATGCAGCAGTGACTGATTAGGAAACACATTTATCTTGGCACATCGCAAAGGAGACGCAACTGTAATTACTCTCCCTTGTAATGAAAGGCATTCTGGAACCTGTGTCCACCTCCCAAATAATAGAAAGTACTCTTTTGGACCAGATCCATATAATTGTGCCATCTGCTCTTGATACTTGGATCTAAATATTTCCCAAATCATCCCGGTATTCTAAAAATAAAATGCAGTTTGAAAAGACTTATTCTAACTGTTAAAATGGTCACACGAAGTCATTTTAAAACTGAACACTAATGAAAATGATCAAAACTCTTGAGTTTCTTTGGCTGATTAATACAGAACATTTCATTAACCTTCACTGTGTAGTTGGAAATTTTTGTGGATTTATTGTTTTTTTTTTTTTAATTTAAAGAAAATGACTATTCTGGCTAAGTTTTTCAGAGTCCTCTGATTGAGAACTGACTTAACTAGGTATCCTGTGCAAAAGAAGAAAAAGGAATCAAAGCTTTTGTTCTTCAACTTGTCTCATTATTATGACCCCAAAATTCTGGAGACTCTTAACCTGGGGTGTAAGATGTGTTGCTTTCATTGGTTGAATAAAGAGACTGCCTTGGCCTTTTGATAGGGCAGAAACTTAGGTAGGCAGGAAAGATAGAACTGGATGCTGGGAAGAAGAGAGAGCCGCCTGCCATGAAGCTGCCAAGTCAGACATGCTGAATCTTTCCCGGTAAGCCACGACCTCGTGGTGACATACAGATTATTAGAAATGGGTTGAATCAAGATGTGAGAGTTAGCCAAGAAGAGGCTAGATATAATGGGCCAGGCAGTGATTTAATTAATACAATTTCTATGTAATTATTTCAGGGGCTAAGCTACCTGGGCTGTGGGACACGGCACCCTCCTCCTTCATACTACAAGCCTGTACTGAGAAATCCCGTATATTAAGACCTTAAAGTGAGATGCTATATTAGGAGACTAGAGAGATTTTATAGCAGTTAAAAGTCGGTATCACTATCTGAAACTGAGAGATGAAATACAGTTGAGGAAGAGGAGTGGCTCTTCACCCAAGAGCCACCTCAGGGCCATGCGTCAGAAACACATAACAGCAGTATGAAGTTCTTAAAGACAGATAATGATACATACACATAGAATAGCAACAAGTATCTAGCAAACACATCTGTCTAAATTGTCAAATAACGACACGTAGAACATGAACTGTGTCCATAACACTGATACTGGGATCTAGAACATGTCTACAAACCATAACTTGCTTGCTATTTTTTCATAATAAATATTCTCTTACATTAGATTTAGCAATCAGTCTCTTTAAAAATGTTTTAGCTTTAAATGCCGTACTAAGTCCGAGTTCTTTGTTTCATATAATCAGAATTCAATAAATACTGCTCATAAACTCTAATACAAGCTGTCCTTTCTCTGGGTTGCAACATACACACTAACAAGCCCACAAAACTAAAAGGACAGGCCCACCTATTAATCTCTATAATCTGTTTGTTTATAGTCACAAGATAGCTTGCTTATCATCTCCAAGAAATGTAAGAACTTCCTCCTGGTAAATATTTACTCTACTTTTAATTTCAGTGATAAATGAAAGTAGTCTTATAAATTGACCATATTTCTTAATGAACTGGTCTTCTTCATGCTGCAATTACATATTGGTTTACACAGCAGTTGAATCGCATACTATGAGGCATCATATTAACTTCCATTGTGGGCCTGTGTGTTCTAAACTCTGATATCTCTGATACTTTGCCAAATGCAACCAGCTAACCATCTCCCAAGACACCCAGGGTCATAACTTGATTTCATCTTACTTTGAATGGTCAACCCGTAGGCAAACTCTCTGATTCCAACCTGTTCCACAATGGTATACTTTCTTACCACCATACTTCTCCTTTTTCCAACAGGCCAAGAGTGTGCTCCCTCGCTCGCTCTCTCGTTCTCTCGCTCGCTCGCGCTCTCTCTCCCCCTCTCTCCCACCTTCCTTCCTTCTCTCTGTAACTGTCTGTCCCTCTCTCCTCTTTCTCTCTTCTCTCCTCCCACCCCAAACTCTGTTTACCTAGGGACACTTACTTGAGACTCTTGATGAGCAACATGTCCTAGAATGAAGCTAAGAACATCTCATTTTCTCTTTGCTAGCTAACACTCTGCTGTGTTGTCAGCCACACCGTCACACTTTTGTTTCCACACTTCCATTCATGAAGAACACAGTAAAATGCTTGACGCTAAGCCTCATTCATCCTGAAGGAGGCACTTAGTACAATGATTAGTAGATAGCCTATGGGGGCTGGAGAGATGGCTCAGAGGTTAAGAGCATTGCCTGCTCTTCCAAAGGTCCTGAGTTCAATTCCCAGCAACCACATGGTGGCTCACAACCATCTGTAATGGGGTCTGGTGCCCTCTGCTGGCCTGCAGGCATACACACAGACAGAATATTGTATACATAATAAATAAATAAATAAATAAATAAATAAATAAATAAATATTTAAAAAAAAAGAAGTAGATAGCCTATGCTGAATAAAAGCAAGATGAGTTAAATATCATTATATTTTATATTTTTTAAATTTTCCTTCTTTAATTCAGAGATATATATTTTTTCTATACAACGCCCAATGTTTATTCACCAATCATGAAAATAATTTTGCAGCCTATTTTGACATATTGTTTGATTAACATCAAATCATCTATCATTTTTTAAGGAAGAAAAGGTAAAAAGTGGATAAATGAAATCACTGAGCTCCCAGTTTTACAAGTTCCTAGACTATCTTTCAGTTACTTCACAAAGTTTCCATTCATCGTGTTATTCTCTCTAATTACATGGATATTTTTAAGGAACATGTAGAAGTAATCAACTCTTTTAATTCAAATTATACTTATAAAGAGCTCACATTAAATTATGTGTATATATGTTTACATAAAATAGGTTTTTTTTAAAAAAATGCCTTTCTTCTTTGCTACATTCAGATTATTAGGCAATTTAGCATTGAATATTGTATATGATCATATATAATGTATTTATTATATTAATATTGATATATAATATGTATTTGTGGGAGGATAATTTATTGTGAAAATTTAAGTCAGTTTATCTAAAAGAACAATGACAGCAACGACGGTGAAATTAACCAATCCACACTGGGTTTCCTCCTCAAGCCTATGACTCAATTAGAAAACTCAAATTTTATTTCTAACAAAAGTCTTATAGTAAATGAAGTAACTTACTTTTCAGGATTTTCGACCTCTTCAGTAATAAAGTTGAGGTAAAACCTGCATTATAAGTAAAGAAATAACTATTAGTACATTTTACCACCATAATCCAAAGATTCACATGTTAAACTATTTAAAATCAAACCAAGAATCATGAAAATTACATAGAAATGTATGCAGAAAGAGGCAACTATAAAACCAGTCAGTACACCTATAGAACACTTTCTACTAAATCATGGAGGAGGCATTAAAACGTGTAAGACACAATGGTGACGACAGGGGAAAGGCTGTATGTAATCTGTATGACACGCTTCACAGGACAGCTCAGAACAGCCTGACACAATGTCAGGAAAGGGCACCAGAGCTAGAAGAGCAAGGCCAGCTGTGAACTAAGGTTGAGGAGGAAGCATTTCCGAAGGAAGTTCCTCCCAAGCTGAACCTTCAAGAATGCGTATCATTTACTCTACTGAAGTGTTATGAGGCCATTCCAGGCCAAGGTTGACCCGAAGCATGGAGTATACCATAATGATTATGCAAAGGGGAAGGAGGAATGCTATAGTATTCAGTCATACAAGTAGGTAAGAAAGCCTGGGGGGACAAATTAAGGATTAGGTGGCCTGTGCTTCCTGTAAATCTAAATTTTGAGTTAGAAACAAGAGGGTCCAAATTATATGAGAGTAGACTTGTAGGAAACTGCTATTGACTTCCTACACAGAGAACAGCATACAAGTTAGGGACCAAAATTTCTAGAAATGATAGTGTATTATATGCCTCAAATTTTCTAGAAGAGAATATTCCAAATATTCTACCACAGAAAATTAAAAACTATATTTTGTAATTGAAATGTTAATTACTTGATTAATTATTTCATGTTCCATTCCTAAACCATAACCTAATTTCTTTGTACCTCAGAACTGCATACTATTTGCCAATTTATAATTCTAAATTAAAATAAGAAGATTAAAACTTCCATTCATACTTCTTCCTTTAGAGCCACTGCTAGTGTTTGCCCTATATAACTAGATTCATAAGCCTAAAGAGGGAGGTCAGTCTCTGGTCTGTTCAGATAGTTAATGTAGATACATTGTTACTTACTACACTGTCCATCAAGGAAAGAAAAGCAGAGAATTTTGAACACTTCTCATGTCCATGGTACTTTTCTTGGAAGTACATGTGAAAAGAAACATTTTAGGCACAAAATATTTTGCTTTCATTGTCAATGGGATCTCAAACTCTTACCCTAATGCCGGGCCTGAGAAATTCTGACTGTTTTCCTCTCTGTGAGTTTCTACCAGCTTACACAGATGTAGCTAATGCTGTCCATCCTTGATTTCATTTTCCAACTAAAAGGGACTGCTGGAGGCCCTTTAAGCCCTACTAAGTTCTTCCTAAGCCTCCTCAAAACAACACTGAAGAAAATTAAGAATCCTCATGAGAACATTTGAACGTAACAACAGAAACTTGCTATATCTGCTTTCCGTAAGCTCAGAGAACTTTTACAGAATAAAAGTCATGCATTCTACCGTCATTAGATGATGTGGGATTCCCCTCTGTATGCTGTGAATACCATCGGTTAATAAAGGAACTCTCTTGGGCCTCTGCAGAGAATAAAGGTAGGTGGGGGAAACTAAAGTGGATGCTGGGAGAAAGGAGGAGGAGTTAGGGAGATGTCATGTAGCCCTGCAGGAAATAGATGCCTGAACTTTACCCATTAAGTGGCAGCCATGTGGTGATACACAGAGTAATAGAAATGGGTTAAATTAATATGTAAGTGTTAGCCAATAAGAAGCTAGAGCTAATGGGCCAAGCAGTGATTTAAATAATATAGTTTCTGTGTGGTTATTTTAGGTCTGAGCTGCCGAGCAGCCGGAACCAACAAGCAGCCTCTCCCACAACAACACTTAGATGCTAAAATAGCCTCTTACATGACTCACGGGATTACAGGTCTGAAAGTCAAATTCTCTTCTCTCTAAAAACACCCAGAATATTAGCCCATCGCCTGCCACATGCTTAAAGCACCTCACAGAGTACAAGAAAGATGAGGAAGTGGGTTTTGTCCCATACTTGCAACAATCCTATCTGAATTCACTAGTCGGTTGAGGTTCAAGAACAGGATGGCTACAGACTTAATGACAGCTTCAACAAATCAGTATTAGAAATACATTGACTGAAGAGAAGGTAGCAATAAGGGTGATATAAAAGGGCACACATACACACATATAAAACTAATGATACTTTTTAACAACTAGAAAGTTAAATTTCTAGGAACAGCAGAGTGCATGTGTAGCAGAATGCATGCAACATTGTTAGTATAGGGAAAGTGACAGCCAGTGAGATCCTTACTATGTGCACACTCCATCTTTCCCCATGTAATGCAAGACTGGCTGGAAGAATTATAAGTGTGGATGAGCTACTATTCCTGCATTGAGTGTAGCAAAGATAGTTCTGTGGAATGTGCTGTTTGAGACAGATTTGACAAGTGCATTATAAGCCTGAGGCAACAGGAGGTAGGGGAAACAAATGCAAATCAATAAGCAAATATATAAATAACACCCCAAACTGAACAAATCACATGAATTAAGGAATAGAGCCGGGTTTTGCATGTCTGAGATAGCCAGTTGTTTATTAATAGTTGATCAACTGTTTTTTTCCCCCGCAATAATCTTAAGAAAAGAAGGGAACTATTTGTGAAAAAGAATGTGACTTCAAATATTTTTCCATGACTCTAGGGAACAGAGAAAAGGAAAGTGGTTAAGTGTAGCATGTAGGGAAGAGGAGGACAGCAATCACTTGAGTGCAGGGGTCCACGCACTGGGGGACGTATACCTTGATATCTGTCTGCTCACAGTATGGGCCACGGTAGTCCATTTCCCCTGGTTTATATCTCAAGGCCCTGGAGAATACTTACAAAGTCTATTGTCCCGGGTTTGCTAGGACTGGGCACAAACTACACTGTTGACCCTGCACTGCAGCACCCAGCCTTGTACATGAGTCTTTAAGGAAGCAGATTCTCGAGGTGAGATCTGATACAAAGGTATACAATAACCGTGCCCTGTGCTTCGGGGAGACTAAATCCATTGAGGATCTGATTAAAGAAGGCAACAAAAGACACTGAAAACCAATTTTCTATCACACAGTGAAAAGAGAGGAGAAAAATCTCACCACGCTGGGCTTAGCTTTGGACCCAGATACAGGAATGAAATTGGTTGACTTCCCCAAGGCCACAGGCGGACTGGCAGATGTATTTCTCTGAATACGGACATTGGCAATAATGGGAAAGTTGTTCTGACCCGACTCCGTGACCTGACTGAGTTAATGATTTCTTTTCCCCTAATCATGTTTCAGTGACGGGATTTTTTATCATTCTGGATAGGTTTTGTGCTCCTTAGATCCAAAACTTCACTCCGCTCATGGTCCCCAAGGGTTGGTGGTATCTTTTTCCTATTCAGCCTAACAGCTGGAGGTGACTGCTCTTAGAGCAAGGTATCCAGGACAACAGAGAGCTAGCATGCTGCCCATCCAAATAGGTAGCAGCCTGACTTGCAACTCCTGACTATAACTACTTTGCTTCTGTCTCACTACAAAGCCTCCACATTTGGTTTCTCTCTCTCTCTCTCTCTCTCTCTCTCTCTCTCTCTCTCTCTCTCCTTAGTCAAATACTGTTCTACAGCAATGCAGGGAGTGGTAGCCATTTGCAGTCCTAATTGATAAGTGTGCAAACCAGTTTTGCAATCATATGTCAAAAGATGGGAGAAATTCACTGGTCAGCGGTGGTGCACACCTTTAATCCCAGCACTAGGGAGGCAGAGGCAAGCAGATCTCTGTGAGTTTGAGGCCAGCCTGGTCTACAGAGTGAGTCCTAGAACAGCCAAGCCTAGCAACACTGAGAAACCCTGTATAGAAAAACCAAAATAAATAAATAATATGTAGAAATTCTAATAGCAAAGATTGTTCTTACAATGCTCCTGTCTTTGAGACCCATTTCAGACCCCACTTTGATCCATTTACATGGAAATAACATCTGTACCTCTGGAGTGCCAAACCCACAGACTCTTTTCCACTTCTGTTTTCTGAGACTGGGGGCCATAGATTAATAACCAGATCATTCCCCCTCTTCACAAAGCACCATTAAACCATTACAACAACCTATAAAGCTAAATCGTTCCCTGTCATCCTCTGGCTAAGCCACTTGGATCACATAACCTCTCATTTACAATTGTAGACTTACTTTCCAATACTGTGACTGAACCCTCAAGAACACACGCACACACACAATTGATGGTTCTTGGCTCTTCAAGCTTGGGTGAAGGCACAAGAATTATTCAGGGGGGACAAAGTATAAATCAAATTTCCTGTAAACCCCCATCATAGGTGAAAACAGTGGCACTTTGGACTTGGCATCAGTAAAATACAATATTAGTAAGATAAGTCAAGATGAAAAGACTCTTTTTTTTCCAGAGAAAAATCAACCGCCCCTCAAAAACCTCAGAAGTGGAGAAAATTGGCGGTACATGAAGCAGGTGACCTGAATATTCAGTGCCGGGTGGTGGTGGAGTGAGGGTAAAAATGTTTTAATATTCCGTGGGAACAGATGCATGGTGCTCACAGGAAAAAGAAACTCCATTCAACAGAATTAATCAAACCTGCCTTGTGAAGATCACCACATCCCACATTCTTGACAGAGTACAACAGGCTCCCAGCACCCAGCTGGAGCTGAAAGCTCTTGTTCCCTCTCCTACTTTGCTCTGGGGCTCCCAGGGACCCTCGCTGTGGCTTGGCTGCTGCCCCAGGGCATGGAGCCCTGAACCAGGCTCAAAAGACATAGAAGAGTTGATTTTGCTTCTAACACTGTGATCACACTCGGTTCTTTTCTCTGCTTAGCACCACATTGTGCTTTGAACAAAAGTGAAAAGACTTCAAAACCACTGGGATTCGACACTAAAGCGTGCACACAATGGCTGCAAAAAATCTTCTTCGGGTATACAAATAGTTTACACTGATCTTCTTATGCTATAACCTAACAACCTTCAAACACATTTCACTTCAAAGCTATGCTAAACCTATGTAGCTATACTCTGCTGATTGGCTTCTAATGCCATATTTTCACAATTTCTGAGATTACTAGAGTACATATGCTATTTATTTTGGAATGCATTTGTATATTCCCTAAAAGGTAAGATACAAAAACAAAAATAATAATAAAAAAGGAGGCAGAAAGAAGAGAAAATTGTATTCATGTTAGATACATATTTACATAATTTTTGAGATAGCAAAGTTTCCTTTTGGTATGCTTAGGTTCAGAGAGTGTTATCACATCTTTTTTTTTTAATTTATTTATTTATTAAAGATTTCTGTCTCTTCCCAGCCACCGCCTCCCATTTCCCTCCCTCTCCCCTAATTAAGTCCCCCGCCCCTCAGCCCGAAAAGCAATCAGGGTTATCACATCTTTAACTACCTGTTTTATAAATATGGAAAAAAGAACCATTACAATTATTTACTCCAAAACTACGAAAATTAATCTTCCTGCAATGATTCTAGTGTTTTGACAATATTGTTGTACCTAGTGGGGTTTCTGGAAATAGTCATTTTAACTAAAGCTTTCAAGGTCAATAAAATTTAGTCGCAGGAGGTTCCTTTTGGACATTTGGTCACTGTGACTCACGGAACTCAACAGAACACTGCTGCCCCAGGGTGGGGGAAACACAGCAGACAGGCGTGAAGGACGTAAGCACATCCATGGCATCATGCTGCCAAGCGTCTCTGCTTCCTGTTTGTGCTTTCAGCTACTGGAAACATTGTAATGAAATGTGTCTGGGCCCTTGAATATGCCACATATTTGACCAGCTGACTTCATTATTGTGATTTCTCCTTCCCTGTCTTTATCATAACAAACCATTTTGATCTTCTGAGACCATCTCATCTCTACATCTGAATTGTTTCTTCCTCGTGATAGGGTAGACAAAAAAAAAAAATCATTAACTGCTGTCTATAAATATCCTTGGTGCGCTTGCACCAAAGCCTTTTGACAGGGCAGGTACTAACCCTGAGTTCCCATGGCACTGTCTCGTCCTCACTGATGAATAATTAGAAGTAATGCATACTGGCTGCTAAAACCCAGCATCTGTTTGTTCGTTTTTCTGCCACTGAACTAAATCTAATAGCAACCTTGACTGTCTGGGGTCTCATAAAATGACACCGTAAGTTAAAGGCTTTGCCACACTAAAGGAAATTGGAAGGACTGCTGAAGAAGAATCTCTTTCTAGTATTCTCTTATCTTTTCTTCATGCTTCTCTTTCTTCCCTCCCAGAGTAAGCTGCAGAAGCTAGAATCTGTGTTCCCTAAATGCTCATAGAAACTAGAAACCTCTCTCCGCAAAGCCAATAGTAAAACCTAGAACTCTGTCTTTCTCTTGCTCCTGACTTTCCGCAGAAAGCAGCTGCACAGTTCTCTGCTCCATCTTGTCTCATAATACATCCTAAGAGTCTTGGTTGAGAGAGGAAATGTTATACAAAGAAGTCAAAGAGAATCTAAACAAACACGCCTCACTCTCCCTCCAGTTTGTTACCATTGCATTATGTCCTTTGGTCATAAAAAATATTTTTCCTGACCTTTTAGGTCTTCACTTGTGAGAATCCCATGTTATTTGAAACTTTGACTAAATAATCACTGTGCACATGATATAATGAAAACCTAGTTGGGAGGAAATGTCTGATGGTTTCATCACTCATCACTAGGGTCAAAGCTGACACTCCTATGATAACAGACAGATTAACAAGAGAAAAGACAAGTGAAATAATTTAATAAAGTATCTGGAGATATCAACTTACCAACCAGCATATGCATACATCCCATAATAAAAGGCCAAGGGCAACCCCATCAGATTTGTATCTCTTCCTGAAAATGCATTTTCAAAGTGCTGTGTGTGCCCTGGAATTAGAATACAAGGATTTTTAGAGCTTTGCAAAGAATTTGGTTATTATTTATTACAACCCTATACACAGTTGGGAGATGAACTACCCTCTTCTGACTCTCTGTTCATGGCCAACTCTATCTATTAATATCACACCCAAGGTAGAACAGAAATCTCAAATACATACTTGTCATCTAGACCATTTTTAAGTTTTTTTGCATGTGACCAACTGGATTTAATGGGGCACTTAAATAGGTAACTCCATTTCCCTTGCTTGAGTGTCCTCTGTTTTAACCATGACAACTGACTAAAGCATCTTCCATTAAATTAAAGTTTTGAGGATTTGGCAAAATTCTTAGAAGATAACAATGTGTCGTGGTAGAAAAGAAGAAATCTTGAGTAAGCAGACATCAAGAAATGCCTGCACTGTCTCCTACATCACATCACTTAGCCTCCGGCCTTTATCCCCAAAGTCTGTTTATTCGACACACCTGCCTTCTAAAGTAGGGAAGGCTGCAGACAAAATCCATCATCAAAACCAACAAAGCTTATTCATATAAAGGTTCCCTGCAGCATAGCCCTTCCCAGTCACATAAGAGTGTCTGTTCCCAGCAGCATAGTATAACTAACTGTGATAAGCCATTCTACCCAAAGGGCTTTCTTTATAGAAATAACTTATTGATATTGTTTTGGTCCAAGCCACCATTTTCTTCTAGAAAAACGAATAAGAAACTATACCAAACCCCAAACCATGTTTTACCAATTTTGGCATCAACATGGAGACTTTCTCCCCCTATTTTGTGAACAGTAAGTACCTTTTTCTTTTAATCTTTTGGGTAGTTTAAGAGATTTAAAAAAAATCAGATTTGGGTTAGTAAGTACAGATTCAAAATTAGTACCAAAAAGTATCTGTGGCATCCAGCACCCCCAAAGAAAAACAGCAAATGGTATTATTTAGATAGTAAATGATCCTGCTTAAAAAATGACTTTTAATAAGTAACAAAAGGGGGCCATGAGGGCAGAAGGTGGACGATATATATACAACATTCTCTTGTAAGTCAAATATCAGCTAATGCTCACATCATGAGACCGAGAATTCATAGTGACAGAATGTGAGTATGGGGGCCAAGATGAACAAGTTTGTGTGACACGAAGTGTGATATTTTTCTCAAAGCAACCAACTTCTAAATGTAGTTTTATGAAAACTTGACAGGGTAAATCAGAAATACCCATTTTACTGAAATATTTCCGTGCCTTAATAGAAGGAAATTGTACACACTGAGTGAGATTCGGAAGAAGAAAAACAAACATCTGTCGGGACTTAAGAAGTTGCTCAGCTCCTAAAAGCATGTGCTACTCTTGTAGAGGATCTGAGTGCCCAGCATCCACAACAGGTGGTCACAGTCACCTGCTGCTCTGGCTTCAGGGCATCTGATGCCCTCGTCTGGCCTTTGCAGGCACTTGTGCTCATGTGTACATGAACATTTGTAGACACACAAACATGTACACACACAATTACAAATAAAATATTTTTTAAAAGAAAGAAATATCTGTTGGGTATTCGTTTATGGTCTGTGGTCTCCTTAGCCTAAGAAGAGAATATTTTTCAGAGTTTGGCAATTAGTAATTAATGAGAGGAAATATCTAAACTGTAAAGACTGGGCCACAGTTCTTTGAATGAGCCTCTTCGAGAGTTTTGCAACCAGGCACATTGTTTCTGAACTTCGGGAATGTTTTGGATGCAAAACACAGGCCTTGGGAAGATGAAAGCGGCATTCAAAGGGAAGCTCCAGGCCTCATAAGTGAATGTCCAGGCTACTTTCAGAATCTGGTTCGAGTAGAAATAAATACACCACACTTATCAGTGATCTTTTTCTTCCTGGGGTCTCAGAAATGTGGAAAAACTAAATAACTGGGATACGAATTCTAAAATCTCAATTTCATAAAATTTCGTAGGAAAATATGTCTGGTCTCCAAAGTCCTAAAATATGCTTCAATGCAGTAACATCCTCGGGGAATTTCTCTGGTGTGGGAGAAGCAAGAATTAGTGCGGGCCTATGTTCTGGATGCTATAGCAATAATTAAAATATCACTGTATTGTAACAGGCAGGAAAGACTCAGGAGTTTCATCTGGCCTCTGTACTCAAGGAAATGGCAATGCCGTAGCAATTGCTAAGCATGCCCCACTTTTTACACATACATAAATGAGGGGTCAGAGCCAACTGCAGAGTGTAACTACCTGTCATTCCTGGCATTACACCAAAAAGGAAAACCCAGAAATCAGCTATATGTAGAAGGCCTAGGGACTCTTCCTTCGTCTGCTTTCCAGAATCTGAAAGGCTCTCTGCAGAAGACTAGAAAGTCAGCTCAGGAGATGAAAGCACCCGGAGTGTGGACCATTTTGCCTCCATTCATAGTGGTTGTGAGCTGGCCAGCTCCACAGAGACCGTGGAGAACTGGGACCACGAGCCCACATCTTCTCCCACACCAGCCCTGCTGTTCAAAGGATTCATTGTGTTTACTCTGGGGCTGAAGTTTTGGGATTCGATGAAAGCATTTTCCGGGCAGGATTCTGAGATCGCCCACCAGGCTGGTTAAATGGACAAGAACAGTTCCCTCTCCCAGCTAGAGTGAGCAAGTTCTTGGTGTTCGGTGCCTCCACCGATGGCAATGATTTTAGCTGAACTTTGCCGCTTCCTTGTGTGTTGTGGCAATTCCTCCTGCAGGCTCATTAAATTTCTCTGTAACTTCCTTTCTTTGGAATGTAGACAATACTTAACATGCCCACATGATACATCACGTCTTTCCCATTGATTTGCTCTAATCATCTCTTGCTATTTACTGATTCAGACTCTTTTTCTCTTTCAGTCATCTCCACCTAATCTAAGCAAATGTACATACCATCATTACTAGGCCAACCCTAACTCCGTGATAGCGTTCCTCAAATTCTTATCTTATTAAGTAGGAAGTTTCATGACAAATAAATCCAGAAGTTGCCTCATTTCTTCAGAAATACAAATTTACAGAGAAAATAATGTAATAATAAGAATTAAGTTTTGTTTCCATCAGTTGCTGGATGAAGGTTCTATGGTGATATTTAAGATATTCATCAGTCTTACAGGGCAAGGCCAGTTCTGGCACTCTCTCCTCTACTGCTTAGGGTCTTAGCTGGGGTCATCTTTGTGGATTCCTGGGAATATCTCTAGTGCCAGGTTTCTTGCTAGCCCCATAATGGCTCCCTCAATCAAAATATCTCTTTCCTTGCTCTCATCTCTGTTCTTCCTCCATCTCTACTATACTGTTCCCTCAAGTTCTCCTCCCCGATTCCCTTCTCCCCTTGTCTTCCCCTTCCATCCTCCTTACTCCTCCTACCCTATGCTCCCAGGATTTAATCCCTACTGCTTGGACTGGCTGTTTTTGGAACCTGTTCTCTTTGCATGGATACCTTGCTCAGCCTAGATATAGTAGGGAGGGCCTTGGACCTTCCCCAAAGCAATGTGCCTTGCCCTCTGTGAGGAGTGGATGGGGTGGATAGGTGGAGAGAATGGGAGGAGGGGAGGTAGTAGGAACTGGAACTGGAATGTAAAATGAAAAAAGATAGTTTGTTTTCTTTTTCAAAAAATAAGGCCGGGTGGTGGTGGCGCACGCCTTTAATCCCAGCACTCGGGAGGCAGAGGCTGGCGTATCTCTGTGAGTTCGAGACCAGCCTGGTCTACAGAGCTAGTTCCAGGACAGGCTCCAAAGCCACAGAGAAACCCTGTCTCGAAAAAACAAAAATAAATAAATAAATAAATAAATAAATAAATAAATAAATAAAAAATAAGAAAATAAATAAATAAGTTTGAAAAAAATCCTAAATTTTGCAACCCCCTTTTTTTTTTTTTTTTTTTTTTTGTCACATAGGATCTTGTTTTTAGAGATGTCAGTCCTAAGCCTCACTGCTCTTCTGTGGACACGCATCTCAGAACAAGGAAATACAAATGAGAAAATAATTATTGGTCATCTTCCATCATGTTCCAGAAATATATTTGTTGCCATTTTTGCAAAGTTCTACAATGCAAACAAAGGGTATGTTGATCTGCACTTAAAGCGATAAAGCAAATTCTTTTTTTTTTTATTCTTTTTTTTTTTCCTGTGTTTTTTGGGGGAGGGAGGTGGGTTTTTTTTTTTTTTTCTCTTTGGGTTTTCGTTCCAAGCAATTTTAATTTATACCAAAAGAATTCTCCGACCCCTTTATTTTTGTTGCTTGGTCTACTCTTAATCCTCTGGCTGCCATCCAGCTATAAATACTAACTTACCCTCCGTGCAGCCTTTCAAATCAATTAGTTGACAGTACAGAGTTTAAGTTCCACAAGCGAAGACTAATTAAGGATTCTGCTAGACAAGAGAAAGCCAGTGTTGGAAGAGACCAGAAGCAGAGACGCAGTTTAAAACGCATTTACTTTTCAGTCCATACCTTTAATTAGCTGTATCACTCCGGGGACTATAATTATCAGAATCGCTGTGAGCTTGCAAAAGGTTAGGAAAATCTGGATCCGGGCGCTCCAGCTGACACTCATGCTATTTAGGACCATCACCACAGCTGCAAACAAATGGACAATGTCACAAAAGGCGAACCCCCATGAGCACATGGATGTCTCAGGTCCTTGACAGTAGAAATGTGATCTATAAGCCTGGAGTGCTGGCATGAACTACCAGAACCTAGGAAGTTCAGAATCGCAGGCTCTGCACCAGATCTAGTCTCTCCTCTATTAAAACACTTCCTTGATATACATTCAAGCCTGAAAAGTTTAGATAAAACTCCTGCACAGTCAGAGAACCTGTTTTGGTTTTTGCGCTTTTACATTGCCATGTGATAACAATAAAGTAATGAAGAATAAAATATCTTCACTCTAAAGTTATCCCGTGCATCATGGTAGCGTTGCATTTCATCCTGAGGTCATCCAGTGGGCCATGAGAAGGTGGAATTTCATCCTGAGTCTTCCATCAGGTCATGAGAATGCTGACTTTGACTCAGGAAAGGGTAAGAAGTGCTATGTATCAGGTCTTGTTCTTCAACATCAGGACCAGCCCCATCAGTACTCTTGTTGAACTTCCTCCCTGCTGTCCAAATAGATAATGAGGGGTGAGCTTTAACTACCCTACAAGTGTTGACTATTTGATCAAAAAAATTTTGGGGGATTTTTTCAACGTAGGATGCACAGTGGGTCTGAAGCCAGGAGACTTTCTTCTTCTTAATGATAATGTTGACAGTTTCCCAAGAAGCCACCCCTGTCCACACCAAGGACAGAACAATGGCTGTTCATTCAGACACTGCCAGCAATCAGCTCTATCCCTGGCCCTGGTAGATAGCTAACATATTTTTGTTGTATGAATAAATGAATGAATGAGTAAACTGGGTTATCAAAAATGTTAAGGAACAGTTTTAATAGTGATGTTCTAGATTTTCCTTTTCTTATCTGATGGAAAGTCTAGGGCTACTCTACACAGTGAATTTCAACTTTATGTTATTGCAAAAAAGGTAGTAGGCACAGTGCAGCCGAAAGCAGTTGGCAGCCATTTCATTCTGGACACATATGTTTTTCATCAATAAACCTTTTTTCTTTTTTTGTAAAGGTATATTCTCCCTTAGCAAAGATTTTAAAAATGAATGGAATTATTTCTCAGGAATTTAAAAAAAAAAAAAACACTACCAAAATTCTTACCATTCAAATTGGAATGTGTACAGTCAGGAGTTGTTAACATGCTTCCCTTATATAAAATAATCATTTCCTCAGTTCCCTAATTAGAAATTGCTGCAGTATTAGCAATACACAATGACTAATGGGAAAATTAAAACAATCTATACCCAAATAGAACCTAATTAATGCACATTCTTTCAATGGTTTTGGGCAGCTATCTAAAATCAGCATCCAATCAATTAAGTATTACATGCAAAGGTGTTGATAGCAGCTACTGACCCACAGAATAGGGTAAAGAGCCATTGATGTGTGCACGGGGAGATGACAAAGTCAGAGACCGGAAAACAGGATGTCTGAGGATTATTTATAAAAATAATATCAAGTATCTAAAGATGACAAAACATCAAAAATTTTCAAACTTGAAATTTAGTTTACAGCAACATTTCAACAAATTTTGTGGAGAAAAGAACGAGCAAACTATGTACATAAATGTGCATACACAACCAAAGCTAAAGAGGTGATGGGGGTGAGGTAAAAGAAAGACGAACAGACTTTCACTAGGAAACGGTTCACATGGTATAGGCAGATTACTACCACACTATACATACTAAATTAATACAATTTGCTTTGCAAAACATATCCCTAGAGTAAGGGTAGACATTTTAATGAGTAAATGAAGTAGTGAATTAAGTCTTACTGAGAAAAAGACAAATTCAGGGGGCTCAGAAGAGTCCACTGAAAGTGAAACGGGGTGTAGTAATGTAGTATTTCAAAGTAATAATGACAGCAAATGGTCAAAAGGGCCTCAGGTAGGGGGCATCATATTTAAGCTATTTTTGAAGCTGAATATTTGAGGGAATAAATAGATCCACTGTCAGTGATCAAAGGCATTATTTCATCAGGAATGATTAAAAATAAAATAATTTATCTGTCTCTAATACGTACAGAGAAGTGACATATCAAAAACAATGAAAGGCAATCCTGCTTTTTTCATATTGAATGAGTATCTATTTCCTTATGTCAACCTTGTGTAATTAATGGCTCATCACATGAGAAGGGGGTCCAACTTTGACATGAAGGTGGAAAAAAAAAAACTTGTCCTTGGTTGTCCCCAGCAACAAAGGAGCCCTGTGCTTGCCTTTCTCAGGTGGTCCTAAATAAAAAAGATGCCCTGGGAGAAAGAGAAAAGGAGAAAAAGAGGGAAATGAAGATGTGGACACACTGGGCAAGAAGAAATATTCTCATTTGAAGAACACCTGATCACATGCACATTTGGGAAAAGAAGGTCCGCTGCCTCTTAAATACTTTATGTTCATTGAAATACAAAAACCAATGAGGATCTGGGACATTATTTTCTATTTTCTAAACTTTCCCCAAACAAATGGAAGACACAAATCAATCACCAGGAATTGATCCTTTCACCTTGCTTCCTTCCCCTTAGCTGAGGAAAGAATTCTTAAAAGATTGACGTCCCTCAAGCTTTCCTCCAAGGTCGGCTTTATCTGAGCAGCTAACATTGTACTCATCGGTAGCTACATCATCTTCCAGGAGGTGCCCCTCAATGACCTGGAGGTACAGTCTAGTAAGGGACAAGGCCACCTATGGGGCAGCCAGAAGAGGCTCTCGGGCTGCTATAACCACTGTTTCATCCTGTGTTACACAGCAGGATTTAAGGCTGCATGTGCTATGTATCCAACAGTATTGAGTAGGGATTTGGGATTCAGTAAACACAGCAGTGGGCTGAGTTTCTGAAGTTAACCACATCTGCCTTTGAAATGCACGCCATCTACGCATATTGTATAAGAAAACAAGTCTGAGCCAATACTCTGGCCTGGGTTTTACTCCCTTAAAGTAACAGTTAATTTCACACATGAGGAAATTTGGGGGGGGGGGGGGGGCTTATTTCAGATTTTTACCAAAACGAAAATTCAGCAAGCAACACATGGCCGTTATTTACTTATTTATGATGCAGTTTCCTAGAAATCAAAATGTAGCAGAAAAAGCTATATCCATAAATCTTAGAGATAAGGAACCCATTTTTGAAAGGAGTTGTATTTAAAAAGGATGTTTAGGGAAATCTTAGGGGCTGGCGCTCTGATTGAAGGACTAGCAAGTATTTCTTCCAGCACACTCCATCACTCGCCTCTGTCTTTCATTTTGAAAAGAGAGGTTACAGATTGTTGTCTCTCAAAGCCATATTCTTTCGGGCTTCCGCCTTTGGAGCACTCCATGCTAAACTGCTAACACATACAGATGCTATATATGAATGCTACATGATGAGATGAAGTGGGTGCCTCCACTGTTTCCTGCAGCAGCTGCTGGGTTCCTTTATCTCTCAGCATCCATTTCCCGGATGCACGGATCTCAGAAAGTACCTTTAGACCGCAGACGGCCAACTCTGTATCTATGATCTCACTGTTGGGAATAAACAGAGCCAGCAGCACAGAAATGTAAACTAGTATCTTTTATCAGAGATGGTGCAAAGACTTCCATGGGTAGTGTTTGTCAATCTTCACATCTCTACGACATGGCTGCGAGTATCAGTTGTGTATTTCTTATGAGCAGGTGAAACTCTGGCTTCTGTTTAATTTGATTGTCTTCATAAATAGGCAGTACGTGTTAAGATAAGATTAGAAGGCAGGTTGGCAAACTCCTGAGCTGAAGCCTTTACCACGAGTTCACAGGTGACACAATGAGGAAATTGCTCAGAAGATATCTGTGAGCTCACTGATACAACCAGTTTTTTGTTTTGTTTTGTTTTTACAACTTCTGCCTCTCTTTCTCGTGGTTCTCTGGAAGGGTTCCTGTCTGTCTTAGGATCTCAGGGCACTTTGCGTCCACACTTTGCATATCATCCTCCTGAAAGATATGGCTGTTGTTCCTTAGTATATGTATATCTTGCTGTGCATATCTACTGAAAGGTCAGCTGTATTGGGTTGTAATTTAGCTCATGGAGAAGATGAGCAAGGATACCTAGGCTTCAGATTTAAAGAGATCCACAGACACGCACTGTGACTGGATTGTCAACACAGGCTAGTCATATATTTTCAATACAATCTGAAGGTGCCAGGAAAACAGAAATCGTCATAACATATGTGTAGCATTAGCTGGTTTGATTGTGTCTTTCTCTGTGTGTACATGTCCTCGTGTGTCCGCCTGAGTGTGACCACAAGGTAGGCACATGCGTATATACATTAAGAGGCCAGAGACAGATGTTGACCTAGCTCTCTACTCTATTGTGGAGATAGAATCTCTCATTGAAGTCGCGCTCACTGAATTAGCCCTGGAAGCTGTTCAGTCTCTTAATTCTTCAGTCCTGGAATTACAGGCTGGGGATGAAATTCAGGTCTTCATGCTTGCTTAGCAGACATTTTACCTACTGAACCATCTTCTCAGCCCTTAGCTATGATTCACAATGACAGACAAATGCCATTTTCTTGCCCACCCCAATTACATTCACAAGGTTTGAGCTATACAACATGACTCTTATCTATGAAGCAAACACGCAAAGCATGCGAGACTTAGAGATGTGGTAGGGTAGACGTGAGTACAACTCACAGCATAAGAAGAAAGTGGTACTGTAATATTATTCCACATGAGAATATGCTTCTTTAGGTCCAGCTTTAGCTACCAGAGGGATAGGCTCAATATTTTAAATCCTGAATAAACATGCCTGTTCCTTCAGACTATGAGAGAAGTGGAAATTGTGATCTTCCACAGAAAGTCGTTCATCATGTCAGAATCGGATTTATGGACATAAAAGTCAAAGTGAATTTACAAGATTTTCCACTTACACTTCAACATGCCTAACATTTTTGTAAAAATGGACGGCATTTTGTATAAACACAAGCATCTCATCTTCATTATTTGCTGGAAATGGGGTACTTTGAAGAAAATGTGGGTAAATTAGCATTTAGATAAATCCCTCCCTTGCTCTGCTATTATTTTGCAAATGATGGTTAAAATTTCACAAAAGTTGAAACTCTTTTGAAGTTTGACCTTTTTCTATACTTAACTAGAGATTTAAATTCCTCATTTCCCGCTAGGAACTCAGGAAGTAATTCGTGCAATTAAACTCCATTTTCTTCATCTCCTCAACCTTCCCCCTATATCAGGCAGAACATCACCTATATTCACTTTGAAAAATAAAGTATTTGAAAGATTTGCCCCAGGTAAATTACTCTTTATTTTTGTTTCCACCCCCTGTTGCTCCATTAAAAGCTAAATTCCTCTTAAAGGCAGTTTGACTTTTCCAATTAAGTCATTGACTTAAATTACTTCCTGCAGACTCAAGAGAAAATTCTGGTTTTTCTTTCAGTACTTTTGAGTTTAAGAACTTGTCCCTGATCAGCATCTGTAGTTTATGTCACAATTGACAAACTAATACTATAGCTAGTGACAAAAATAAAGTGAAATATCGAGGTTCCATCAACCCATCAGGCTCTTCTCTAGTGACTGATTCCTCTACCAAACTCTACTACAAATACAGGAGCCCAAGCAGAGCTTGCTGATCCTTTCTTGCAATTGTTTTTAATTTGGGGGAGAAGTTTGAAATTTTAAATTCCCTACAATATGAAAGTCGCCTTTAAAAAAGGTTAGCAAAGTTGGAATTCATAACAGAGACATTTAGACTTATAAAAATACAAACACATCAGCACTATTTATCTAATTTCATGGCCAAAGCACGAAAACGTTGTGGATCTGTAAATATTTGTCCATCAGGATTTACTTTAAGATTTCTGCTTCTGTTTTTAAATTAATAACACGTATTAATAATAGTCTAAAGAGTTCTTTAAGATATTTTCCTTGAGATCCTTTCTCTTCTCAGTCTTCATGAAACAACTGTGATGGGATTCGGTCTCATTCAGGGAAAGAGAATACGATAGATGGAAAAATGGCTGTTAGTCTAACCCTTTAGTGCAACATCAGAGTCATCAAGAACCTTCCATGTGTAAGGAACACTTCAATCTTTAGTCTCTGATAAAATTTTACATTTCTATAGTCAATCAAGATACATTGTTATTTCACAGGCATTTTATCAATCAATGAAACAAAAGCATAAATATGTTTAATAGACCAAGATCACATAACCAAGAAACCAGAACACTTTGTTCTAGATCCAAGTCGTTGGTCTATAGTAATTACAACCACTGTGTAAGATGATTCACCCCTAAAAGATCACGGTGCCAGATCTAATATCTTGTCTAGCAAACTGTTTCTCTCCACTAATCATCCTCAGAACTGAAACTTGCTAAAACTTAGGTTTAACAGGTCACAAACTACAGGTATTTCTGCCAAATTTAAAACAACAACAACAACAACAAAAAAAAAAACCTTAGAGCTCTTCTCATAAAGTCAATCAGTTAACAGATACCTCTGGAGCACAAACAGGCAACCTAAGTGCTGTTGAGGAGCTGAGAACATAGCATTGTAGAGGCCCCTGGTCCCAGGGGAATTCCAGTGACATTTCTCCACAAAAGTAGAACTACTCAGTGCTTGTCCTGCATTCTTAATAAGCTGCAGGAGTCATCACAAATACTCTACATATTGCTATGTCTTCACGGCCCCCACAACACAGGCATAAGCATCCGGAGACAATACTGAGGTGCAGAGCAGTGAGGTCAATGGTTCCTAGGTTTTCTATCTATGGTGTCTATAAAGGGAAGACTGTCATAGGCAGCTACATCTTAATTCGGAGAATTCCAAAACGTATACTTTTCAGTCATTTTCTTTGTCTTTCCAGAGATGTCACGGAACAACTGTGTGTTTAGGAGTAAGCTGTTTGTTGAGAAATCCATGTATATCATCCCAGAGATGTCACGGAACAACTGTGTGTTTAGGAATAAGCTGTTTTGTTGAGAAATCCATGTATATCATCCCAGAGATGTTTTTTACATAGGATCACTCACACTCTGTTACTGACTAGCCCTTAGGGAGTCTGCTGTCACAAGTGCATTGAGCTTTGTGTTATTCTACTTAGCCACTGTGGAGGGAGCGACCCTCTAAACAGTTTTCCCTGAGTGTGCAACTCAGCTACTCCTGTGTTCTGTTCTCTGGGTTTTTCAGCTTAGTCAACTACGATCTTAAAAATTCAGAAAACAACGATTCAATCAGCAACTTCTCTCCATGACTTTCTAGAATGTTACAGGAAAGGACCGTCAGATTTGGCTCTGGATGGCTAACTGATTTTTGTGCATGTTTCTCTTTTCATTTCATTTCTTTCTGCAATTTCTAAATGCCTATACCCATTGATTTAAAAAAAATGAACAACTTCCTAATTTGTAGCCCATAAACAATCTTCTAGCTGAGAAGGGCTACTAACTATCAAAACTTGAGAGAAAATTCTTATCATGGCCAAAAATAGGCTGAGAAAAAATAACCCTGAGGGTGACAGTCAATATCACCAGAAACAATACAAACACAACATACACACCCGACATATAAGCATAACCCCAGAATCATTCATGAGTAATGATTTCACATAGCACTGGCATAGGGTAATTTCCAGTTCAAAAACCACCCCTCAGAATAGTTCTTCATCTCTAAGAGTCTCCCGATTCACTGTCCGTTTAATATTTCATTGCAGAAGAAGTTTTTATTTGTCTGCTTTTGAAGATCATCTCCCACATCTGTTGATGCAGTAAACAGTTGGCATACATTATAACAGCAGAGGCCACTTCGAATCCTGTGTTTCTGCCTCTAGTTCCTGACACCCATTTGAAACGTTAAGCACAAAGAACCCAATTTTGGGGATACTATGCAAAAAAAAAAAAAAAAACGCTAAAGAAATTTGCCTCCAATCACTTGGTTATGTTGTTTTTTATTTTCGGTTACAGCTACAATACTCACTGATGCCCACAGCTGTTACGAGCTTGATTGCAAGTTCAGGGATTTCACATTGAACAAAAAACGGTTCCAGAATGTAGCGTCCAAAGGCCAAGGATATCACAGCCGTAGCTCCGGGGCTAAGAAGGAATATATGTAGGTTAACTACAGGCAGCAATGAGTATCAGTTTCACTAAAACATTTTTATCTTCAGGTCTTACTACCTAACATGTGGAACCTATCTACACAGACTGTTATGTGTAGTTATGTATCTAACACAGACGTCTATTATGCTTAGAACTTGGTCTTTTATTAAGTCACCATACTTTCCAAAGGAAATACTGTCTACTCCAGAAATGGTTAATTTCTAAAAGTCTTTTTGAAAATCAGCACTTGTAGGTGTTCATTGCCAAAATATGTCTAAATCTTGAGTGTTGACTCTTAATTTTCTAGTTCAAAAGAAATCCCAAAGTCAAGAAAATATTCTTAACTTCTTAAGAATATGTATAGAGAGAGAACCACAGAATAAGCAGACAAAATCCCAGCCTGAGGAGACAGAAACCAGACAATAAGTCATCGCTCTCTAGTTCTTCAAAGGGAAAAATGAATATTCCATTTCATCTTCAATATGCGTACATATTGTTGCCACACACAAGGAAATCACAGAATTGCTCAAGTAAGAGCCCCTTTCTGCTTCTCTTCCTTCTTGTGGTTACCTAATATCCAGGCTTGATCCCTGGATTACCAGAAAACAGCCACCATTATCTGTCTCCAACCTTGGTCTCCTCCCTATTTCCAGTCACCACCACAAACATTGTAATGTTCTTCTCTCCCTTCTCCAAGGCGGATGCTGTTCTTAGTTGTTTTTTTTTATCATTTATAAGTCTTTCATTTGCATGACATTTCAGTATCCTTAAAACATACTTAGGCCTTGGTCAGGTCTTGCCCATATACTCAGTCTAAACTTCTCCTGCCTCTTCCCTTGCCTTCTTCCCAGAATCAAGATGTGAATCACTTCCGTTCAGAGCCTTTTCAAATAACTACCTTTGCTCCTGCCATGAGTGGAACGTGTAGGGCAACTTGATTGTTCTGTGTGCATAATCAGCATCAAATAGCTGCTTTTTGTACTATCTGGGTTCAGTCTTGGTCCAGAGAAGTGTCCTCAACCCTCCGTCTGGGTCAGATCTGTCCAAGTGTCCTCTTACACAACGCCAAACCTGTCCCTTCCACCCTGCATATCACAGTAGGGTTTCGTTTTTTTGTTGTTGTTGTTGTTTTTTGTTTGTTGTTTTTTGTTTTTTCAAGACAGGGTTTCTCTGTGGCTTTGGAGCCTGTCCTGGAACTAGCTCTGTAGACCAGGCTGGTCTCGAACTCAGAGAGATCCGCCTGCCTCTGCCTCCCGAGTACTGGGATTAAAGGCGTGCGCCACCATCGCCCGGCTCACAGTAGGGTTTCTATTCTACTTCTTGTGACTCCCAGGTTGAAACTCTTGACTTTGAGTTCTATCAGAACAAGACTGTGTCCATTGCTAATCAGAACTTTATTCCAGCGCAGTGACTGTCACACAGTAGTCACTGAATATTTTGTAAATGAGTGAACCTAACTTTAAAGTCCCCATTGTGTTCTGTCGGGTGAGTGTGCCTGGATTCATTTTGCAGATTATTTCTAGCAGTACAGACTTAATTCTCTAGTATAACTTTAACATTAGAGATCACAGATATTACTATTTATATGTTATGAGTATTACTATTAGAAGAGAAGCATTTATGTACTGAGGGAACCATGTCCTTCTTCATGTCATTTGTTATTTCGTCTGTTTGAAAAATTACCCCAGCAGCACGAGTCCAGTGTGAAAAAGGGGAATACAAATGTATCTAAGAGCTTCCAGAATTTATTCCGGTAGTTGGACTACACACACACACACACACACACACACACACACTAAAGCAGTTGTTTCACAACTAAAGCAACATCTGATTATCACCTATTTAGGAGCAGGAACTGTGGTTCATTCCAATTTAGATCTCTTTATCTTGCCATTTGCCATTTGCAGCAATTTGTGGAAAGAATAAATTAACGAACCAGCACCATATCTGTCCACTGCGAATGGAGTGATCGTACCCACGGCAACACTGAGCAATTAGATAAAGTTACACAGCAAGCGCATGGATGAAGATGCAGTGAAGTCGAAGGACATCAGGCTGGGAGGCCCAACAGCCTGACAGGCCAGCATTCTAAATGTTCTTATTTCAGTGCTGAGCATGTTACACTCAAAATAACATAATCTTGGACTTCCTGACGCTTGTTAAGAAAGGATTCATAGCCAGGATTCACAGGCAGCTGATGTAAATGGTGGGAAAGTCATAAAGGTGTAAGACTGCCTAATGCAACATTGGTAGCTAACGTAGTAAATGAAAGACAGGGTGATGAGTTCAATGTTAGTGGGCTGCAGAGGCTACTTTCGTTTTTCAGAAGGATTAAGAGATGAAAGAAATGTCATAAGCTAGGGATGAACCAAAAACTGTTTTCTCTTTTTAAAAAAAATTAAAAGGTGTGTAAGGATAAACTTTGAAGAGTACATGACTCATATAAGTATACAGAATTACATCCCAGATAAGAGACCTTGGGGAAACAGAAAGGACGCTCTTTTATCTTCATTTAATTCTAGCAATTTCTAAGCAACAAAGAACTGTCATTACCAATGAAGTGTGCCCTACTCTGTAGTTTGTCATTAACGCCATAACAATCACTCCTGCTAATGAACACGTAAGAGCTCTGCCTTTGTCACGTGTGTTAAGAGCAGAATGAAAACTCACCTGAGATGTCAGCCCTGCGGGCCATAGGTTTACAGGGTGAGCAAAGTCCCCTGAGGATCCCTACTGAATTCTGCCATCAGAAAGTGCAAGTCACATCCTGTGGAGGAGTTAGCACAAAGCACCTGTGACACAAGCCACACACATAACATCACAGACTCCCCACAATGCTGAAGGAAATTTGCTGTTCAGAGTGACTTGGCGCTATTCCGTGCCAGGAGAACAAGGAAGGGGGACTGAGTCTTACAGCCGTACAATCAAAAGACTTTCGCAACTGCAGATTGCTTGTGTGTTTAATGTGAGGAAATGAATCACTCGGGCTGTGTAAACTCGATCTTGTTCTTACTTTTCGTGAAGCGTAAGACTTGATAATACACTCAGTTGTTTGGCACAGATGTTCCTTAGTCACAAAAGTAAAGATAAATGGCCTGATGACATCATCAACAATAAGAAAAAACTCAGAATGCTGGCACATTAAACTCTGTCTGGTCAGTCAAAGGGCCAGGGTGTCAGGGGGGATTTTGAAGATTCACCTCCTCTCTAATAAATACCTTTCCCATGAATTAAATTTGAAGTTTAAAGAAAACTGTTTTTATGCCTTAGGGTCTTCGTGCTTCCAACAAAGTCACATGACACATATTTGTCATTAGTTAAAAGTAGTAGAGATGAACCTGAAAAGCGATGAAATGAATAGGGTTATTCTCCCTGAATCGTTGCCACATCCTTACCGTATTATGAGCAGTTCCACCCAGACTCGGACAAAAGCTAGTAAAGGGCCGAAGACCTCCAGAATGTATGTGTAATGGCCACCAGATTTCTTTATGCTCGTCCCCAATTCAGCATAGGACAAGGCTCCTGCGAAAGGTTATAATAAAAAGTTATGAATTTGACGCATAACCAAGCAGTCTTGTGACCGAATCACACAGCAGCATTTGGGTTACATTCTTTTGGTCAGAATGACGTCCTTCACGAGAACAATCATCATCTCATAACCAAGACCCACCGAGTTTCTCTTTTAACTTCCTCACAATTGAGACCTGCCTCGTGGTAATAAAAAAAAAAAGAAGGAAGGAAGAAGAAAAAAAAAAGAAAGAGAGAAAGAAAGAAAGAAAGAAAGAGAAGGGAGAGAAGGAGGGAGGGAAAGAAGGAAGAAGGAAGGAAGGGAGGAAGGGAGGGAGGGAGGGAGGGAGGGAGGGGAGGGAGGGAGGGAGGGAGGGAAGGAAGGAAGGAAGGAAGGAAGGAAGGAAGGAAGGAAGAAGGAAAAGCCAAGGACTGGAAAGATGGCTCAGCACTTATGAGCACTGACTGCTCTTCCAGAAGACCCAAACTCTATTCTCAGCATCCACATGGTGACTCACAACTATCTGTGTCTCTAGGTCCAGGTGATGAAATGCCCTCCTCTGGCCTCCTCCAGCACCAAGCATGTACATTGTACATATATACGCACATAGGCAAAATAGCCATACACATAAAAACGAAATAAAATGAACTGAAAATAAATGTAAGGAAAAGAATTTTGTTCAAAATGGTTGACTACAAACATGGTTGAGAATTTGTGGTCAGAAACCAGAGGACAAAGGCAAAAGACAAGGCAGATGTCAATGATACTGACCTATTCTATGAATAACAACACCACTTCATGCTAAGACAAGCTATGCACTCAAACTGACCTAATTATGGCATTTAAAAAATTGTAAATAAACAATGTTTCTGTGGCACATCAAAATATGGGTTATCTGTTCTTTGGACCAGAATGGACCGCACACCTTGTGAGATTTCCGTTAATTGATTTTTCAGCAAATTGAATCTTGATTCAGTTGCTTGGTTCCTGCAAATGGTTATTGTGGATGTTTTCAAGATGTACATACAGGAAGTTGAAAGGACAACTGCTTTTACAATGAGATTCCATATGTATAGTCACATATGAAATGTAAAATCAATTATAAATTAAGTTATGGGTACAAACAATACTCAGATGAGACTGGAGAAGCTATTTTAACTCCTCAAATACTAATTTTCATCCCCTTTGAGGTGAAAAAAATGCATTTCATCTCATAAAAGACTTGTGCATATTAAGATTGTAAAGCATAGCACAGGTAGGCCTGATTCTGTGAACAACACACAAAAACACAATACTTACCAACTAACTCATAGTCAATTACAAAGGACAAAAAAAATAAATTCTAATTTGAGCCAAAAAAATATAAAAAGCACTGAATACATTGCTTAGTGCTCAAAGGTAACAGAGTTCTGCCCAGGAACCTAATGACATTCCATGTGGAAAGTAATTCCTGATCAGTAGTGTCTCCTATAGAACGCCCAAAATAAATATAATTTGGAAATGTAGTGAGGTTTGAGTGTGACCTTACCTGGTTCCCACACATAGCATTATCTCAGAGTCACTTGGAGAATTATTTTAAAGAGGAAAGGAATCAGGAAAGACTTTAAGACCACACCCTCGACTTATTCTCAGAGTCCAGACTCCACCCCAAAGAACACTCCAAGCAGTTCTGGCGTTTCTTAATGCCCAGGGATGCTAAAGTGTTGAGTCTGCATGTCATTATTTAAGAATTTTAGAGTAGTTCACTAATTTGGAACTAAAGGTTAACTAGCTACAGTAAGCTTCTTTTGAAAAAGTCATTACCATGTTGGTAGGTTGTCCAGAAAAGCAACCAATATAACCTAGTCATTGGAAAGAGTCTTGAGCGCCTTGGAATTTACTGTGAGGGAATCAATACCCAGACCTCTGTACACTTTGCCCCGGGTTTAAATTGAGTTCTTGGAGAATGGAATTTTCATTTAAAGGTCTCAAACTCCATAACTATGTGCCCAGATGAAAAGAAGTTCAAAGCAGGCTATAAAAGTCCATGTGTTGACCTCAGTGCTCAAAAAGTAGTAAACCAAATACAGATGTTGCTCCCCTTAGAGAGGGTGACTTTGTCCCCCAACATATTCAGAGCACTAGTCAGTGGGAACTTCATGGGCAACATATAGCCTAGGGATCACTCTACACATTTGCTTTGAGCTAGACAGAAATCATTCTACACAAACTTCATTTTATAAGTGCTAAAATATCTCAAGGAATTAATTGAATGACAAATTCTTATCACCTCTTACTGGAAGGTTAAAAAAAAAATCACATGCTGAACCCAGTGTTGGGGGCTCTCCTAGTCCACATTCTTGATTTGTATTCCCTGGGTTCTAGAGCTTCAAGGAGAAGAGCTCTCTTTTTGTATCTCACTTGTTTCCTACTTGTAAAGACTTTATCACCAAAAAGCTCCCAGTAATTGAAGTGGAAACAATGTAAGAGTTCATCTCTGAAGTCAGTGCCCAAACATCCACTTCAGCTCACAGTACCCGCTCAGGTGTTCTCTACTGTTTCCTGAGTTTCCTCTAAAGATGGCAGACTAATATACACAAGCATATTTTTACTGTGCAAGTCAACTAGCCCAGCCTTCAAAGTAATTCATTTTACCGTGTCTGAATAACCATTGATTGTGTGTGGAAATCAACTCGCACAATGGGAGATGCCTATATGAAAGTCTGCAAAGTCCAAGAAACTGGTTGTAGTTTCTCTGATTAGATATTGATTTATTCTAAATATATCAAGTACTGGAAGGCGCTGAAAGCCTGAGGGGACGCTGTCATTTAAGATCAACAATTGAGTTTCTCTTTGTTTCTCTGGGCCTGCATATGCCAGAACCACTTTAATATTAATAATGTAAGGATCCTGCTGGAGATTGGGACAACTGTATTACTGCAAAGAATGAAGAGAACTGGAAAGGGACCACACACAGCTGTCACCAAACATTTCATAAGGCATAATCTAGTCACATAAATGATGTCACCAAGGTTTCCAGGTTCTTAATTGAGCCATAGATCTTTCTATAGGAAGTCTACTTTTAAAAGTAATTGAAATGCCTCCATCCTAAAAACAGATATTTGGGTTCCCTCTGTAAGTAGCTCTCCCCAAACAGCGATTTAAAATATCATAAGACCTTAGCAGAAAGAATGAGTGGAGCCCAAGTTAGCACTCAGTCCCAGAGTAACTTGGTCCCAGAGTAACAGGTTAACAGAATAACTTAAAAGTATGAGCTACTTTGGGACCAAAGTATAAATCAAATCAAATAAATTGACCATTCACCACTTTCTGTCACCTTTACAATGAACTCGGGGAGTTTTCTGCTGATTCGCCCTCCTGATCAAAAGTCAATTATTTCCTCTACAGTATTAAGCCTCAAACCAATCAAAGAAACAGAACTTTTGAAGAGAAAAAAAAATAATAGCCAGTGAACGGGTAGAGAAATTATGTTTCCCTAGAGACGGAGTAAATCACAGATGAAGAAAACAGATCCAGGCAAAGCAGGGAAGACACATCCAGTGAAGCCTGGAGGCTCATGCTGAGAAATTATGAGAACTTTTCTCATTTAAAGCTATTAAAAAGGGGGGGGGGAAGAAGTTCAAGTCATTGCCATTCAAGAGACTGAGTCACAACAAACACCTATCTTTCCAAGGACTTTTGAAAGCATAATATTAGGAATGAACAAGTCTATGAATTAAAAGTATCAAAAAGGCAAAGAGAACCACCCATTTGTTAAGCTAATAAAACGTCTGTGCCAGTGTTCTGAACATCCAGTTCTGCATGTAAATAGGCCATGCGGGCTGCACCTCACAGGTGTTTCAGCCAGAGAGCCAGCTGCCACAGCGCCCTAAGCATGCCTGCCTCACAGACTCCGCAGAGAAAGCTTGCTCGGCTTTCTGGGTCATCAAAGTTAGTTTTTGCCCTCCTCACACCAGAGAAAAGTCAGAGAAGTCTGTCTCAGACAGGAAAAGAAAGGAGTGTAGCCTGAAGGAAAGAATCCAAGAGGATTCAGTCTATGCCAACAGCAGTGTGTTTGGGTAGTGCACATACCTGAACAACAACAACAAAAATTCATAATATTTCCGGTAATATTCGCCATTCATTTCCTCCTCAGAAATAACCCTTTGCTCTCCTGGAGAGCCCCACAGCCACACCCCCCAGAGAAGAAACACACTCACCAAAAAGTGACAGTACTCCACAGGCCGACCAGAAAACCAGGGACATGCCCACGCTGCCCGTGCTCTGGAGTATGCCCTTGGGGGAGATGAAGATGCCCGATCCGATGACAGTGCCGATGATGATGGAGACCCCCCTCAACAAAGTGATCTTCTTTTTCAGAACCACCTTCTCCTGCCCAGGTGGCTCTTGGTCCCCCATGGAGGGCAGCCTCCCACTCACATTGCCAGGCAGGTAACCTCCTTTGGAGATGGTGGCCACAACTGGCTTTCTGACCATGATAGTGTCACACCAGGGGAGGGGAGTGAAGAAAAAAGAAAAAGAAAAAAAAAAAACACAAACAAACTTTCAACTTTGGTTTCTCTAGATGTGACTGGTCCCTGCTTCCTCTTTGCTTTCACTGACTGGCTCGGCACTGTGATGTCCACAGGTGAAAACACAGAGGTGTGTAAGAGCCTTCGTGGCGATCTAATTACTCCCTTGCCCCTCCGGAGCACCTGTGTGTGGCACGGGCTCCAGGAGCGTCAGTTTGCTGCAGCCGCGGCGGCTGCCCTATCATTACACACCAGCTCAGCTTCCTCGTGGGCTTGTATTTATGCTACCGCCTGTCACACCAACTTACTGGGCTACAATGATGATGCAAATTCTCCAGGTTTGCATCAGCCACATGAGAAAGCTCCAGCTTGAGAAAGCGCCAACATTACTCAGCTTTTTTTTTTTTTTTAACAGTAGCGGGTGTGTTGCTCAACTGACCTAAAGCATTTCCCTGAACTAAGCATACTCTTAAAGAGGGGCTTAACCAATCCAAAAGAAGTAAACTGAGAACAGACTTTGTCCTAGCGGTGGCTTTAAGCAACTCAGCTCGCACAGAGAAGAGAATATGGAAAATGAAACAGGAAACGATTACTTCATTTTAAGGAGTTGCTTCTTAACTTTTAACGCGTGCATAAAAACGTTGTACGCACAACTGTTTTGACAATAGAAAAGTGCCTTAGGGCTGCTTCGTTTGCAGCAGCAAAGTTTAGACTTTATAATTTGTATTCTACTTACTTCCCCGGGTGTGTTTCCTAGCAACACTGTCAAATCTAATATTTACAAAGCTAGAAAGTTTCTGCACACCAGAGCCGTGGCCACGCACAGCTCCACATGAAGAGACGCAATTATTTCTTAAGACCTCTAATGCGCTGGTGTTTAAGATCGCCATCTGAGTTCGAGAAGCTGAACCACCGGTGACTGGAGAAAATCGTCTCTTTGGGATTCTCGTCAGCACAGCGCGATTGCCTGAACTAAGTAGAGGACTCCTTCATTTGCATGTGGCTCCGTCAAATTAGAAAAGACTCTACTGTGAATCTTAGGCAATACTTACAATTGCAGGAAGGCACACCTAGAGCAAACGCTTGAGAAGGAATTCACAGCATAATAGTTGGAGAAAGGAAGGGGATTAAAGGGCCTCTTTTTGGATCTGTAAGCCATTATGATTAAAATGTGAAGTGTATTCAAATCAACAAGTGCTAAGTTTTAGCTAGCTCGAAGTCCTAAGTTCTCGGTGACTATTAATAGAAGTACAGTGTCCATTTCATAAAACTAAAAAGATTTTTTTTACATTAGGAAATACTGAAATTTTGAGGAGATGGAAGTATTTAATCTGATTTAGTGTTCTACAATGTGCACATGTACTGAAACCTAACACCCTATTATAATATACACAGCTTTTATTTTTGTCTGTCAGCTAAAAAGAAATTTAAACAGATAAAAGTGCATTGAGATTGCAAACTAGAGTTAAAATGTTTACATTGAAAAGATCAAAAGTAAACATTTAAACTTGGAACTTTCTCCTTCTACCCAAGTGTCTTATAAAAGCCAAATAAATACCAAGAGAAAAGGAATCTCAACTATATCAGCTTTGGCTCTGGTTCGCTGCGGTTTGAATTTAATGAGAAGAATCCGATGCCATCATTATCCTGAAGCTACGTTCAGACCCATGATCAAATATGCTTTAGAATCTCAGAACAGAAACAACAAACAAAAACTCTCTGGAAGGAAGGTTGAGCTGAGGGGAGAGAGGGGAGGGAAGAGAGGGATGGAGAGATGACAGAGGCAGGAAATAACCTGGCAGGAGGGACTTGCAGGGACGGGTGAGATTGGGGGTTGTGGGGGTGACAGAAGCAGGTAGCAACCATTGGAAAGGAATCCTGGAAAATCAAAGAAAATGTCTATGACATGATTGCCTCATCGCACCAATAACTGAGGCCACACCATGGCCCTTTTACATGACCTACTCAAAGTCTGTATAATTTGCTTTGGATATACCAATCCGCGTTCTTATAAAGCCAAAATTAATACTTTTCATCAGCTGTTATTTATTTCAAAAAATAATAAATGGAAAATGGTCCTCATTAAATCTTGTCCAAATTCCTCAGAAAGGAAAACAAAGGCTCTCCTGCCCTCTGTTCTATTTCTCTTGCTTTTGGCCTGAATTACCACTCACATAATCCTCCTGATGAATGAACAGAAGCAGGGAGGGGAAGTTGTGGTCTCCTCAAAAGGAGACGTTAATTCTGAAGAAGTAAGAGTTTAAAATAAAACACTAAGCCCCAGGCAACTGTGTCCTCTCCTTGCCAAGGCTTCATATTTGATGACTAGATTATAAATGGGTGGACTAGTAAGACTAGGGTGCTATTCAGGCAGGATGCTGGAAATATTCTAAAGGAGAAAAAGTGTTCTTCCAGTTTTAAATAACATTCTCCTCCTTAACAATTTTAATAGGCATTTATGGGGAAAAATTCTGAAATTATACTAATAGCCAAGAAGTGGGACTCCCCTGTAGGGAACTAAGTCGGAAACTTTTTTAGTACTGCACACAGCTAATAAAAGCCTTACTATATCTCTTTGAACCACCCACAAATTTTCAAAAAATACAGGTTTCAAAGTGTTGAACTACCTCTAAGGTTAACAAGACTTTATAATCACCAGTGTTAACCTTATAATCTAAGAATTTGGTTGATGTTCAGGTATGTATGTTATAAAAATAAATTCAAAGTAAATAAGCTTATTGCCTTCCTCCTGCTTTTGGTGTTATTTTGAGCATTTTAGAGATTGTTCATGAACACTTACTTAATGTTTTCTATGCTCAAGGATGGTCCCAGTTCCCTAAAATCATCTCATGTGTTGTGGTAGCTAACATGTTGTGCTAAAGATGTTAGCTCCATGTGCATAAATATAGTTTATGATTTAGGTGGGGCCAACCACATAATTATTTTTCAAGTTGCAATGCATTGGAATGTGATCTGAGCTAACAGATTTCTAATAGAATTAGAATTACCCTTTCTTTTTTTTTTTTTGGTTTTTCGAGACAGGGTTTCTCTGTGTCTTTGGAGCCTGTCCTGGAACTAGCTCTTGTAGACCAGGCTGGTCTCGAACTCACAGAGATCCGCCTGCCTCTGCCTCCCAAGTGCTGGGATTAAAGGCGTGTGCCACCACCGCCCGGCAGAATTACCCTTTCTTATTTGTTGACAGTTATAACGACAAGGACGTAAAACAACTGGCCGACATATCTCTAGCCATCTTGAAAAGATCCCCATGGAGATATTTAAGAGTCCCAGTATCACAGCACTATGTCCTCACGGTTGAGAAGCCAGATTGGTTGGTTCTGCACCCTGAAGATCTTCCATTAAGCCTATCAACTACTGGGGTTTCTTACTAGGAATGCTGACTGGTACCCCGTGCAAATATCAGTCACACATGGGCGGTGGGGATGAATTTGAGGCCCCTCATTAGAGCTTCTAGGAGCAGATTGGACCATGTGATATCCATTAGCCAGGTGTGGTTCTCAGTTCTGGAAATCATTTGCAATTTCAAGTTCCATAAAAATGACTTCCATAAAAAATAGATTGTATATTTGGTGAAAGTTTGGGGAGTCTTCAAGATAAAATAGATGAGACATGATTTGATTTTTTATGTTTGAAACAAAATCATTCTTTTTTTTTTTTTTTTTTTTTAGTTTTTCGAGACAGGGTTTCTCTGTAGCTTTGGAGCGTGTCCTGGCACTAGCTCTTGTAGACCAGGCTGGCCTCGAACTCACAGAGATCCGCCTGCCTCTGCCTCCCAAGTGCTGGGATTAAAGGCGTGTGCCACCACCGCCCGGCTACAAAATCATTCTTGATCCTTCAAAGAATCAACTCTGAGTGTGATGACCAGAGAAAAAAGCTCAACTAATTATTGTGCATCTCACTTTCGCGCAGAAACTGACTGTTTTTCCCCGGTGTATAGCCAAGAAACAACTATTTTAGGCTTCATGTCTGCTCTTCGTCTCTGTATATTGTTCTCCACTCATGTATGGAAGTGTGTGTGCACGTGTGTCACAACCTTTTAAAAAGGTAAAACTCATTCTTAGCTTCTGTACAGTTCTCAGCTGTCTGTCCAGCGGCATCTTGACTGCAGTCAGGATGAAACAAGGCAAAGCCACTGCAATGGCTTGCAGGAGGGGTTTTATCAACATACACCCATAGACATTCACTAATGGTTTCCTAAAGCTGGTTTCACGTCTCAACAGCTGGCCCATTGTGAAAGAGTGGAGTGGACTCCGACGTGAAAATGGTTACTTGCCTCTAGCTGAAGAACACACACATGAACTCACACATGAACACACACATGAACTCATCAGGCTTAACTTCCTGTCTTCTAATGCCTGTCCTTCTCTGTTCATTGCTCAGTAGTCCTAAAAGGAAGGTATGTCCTGATTTGATCATCCACTCTGTCTGAAATTCCATTATTTAACATACTTAATTTGCTAACTTAGACACCTTAGCAGTTATAATAAATTAATATTTGTCAATTTTTTCTGAGCTTCATTAGATTGGCTATTCCCTGTTTTGGAACTGAATTCACAGTCCTGAAATGTTTAGTGTGCTGTGGAGTAGAAATCACTGAGCATACCTTGTAATCATTCATTCCAATACTATAAGCAACACTAAGATAATGAGAAAGGAAAAGGTGGGGCTCTGGGGCAGGGTGGGGGAAGTTAAAGAGCTAAGTCATGATTGATTGTGCTAAAAGGTTGATGTGTAACATACAGAAATGAAAACTATAACTACGGCAGGATATTATTTAGAGATTTGGAGACAAACAACAGAGGAAAAAAAATCACAGTAGGAAGAAAAACTGCTTTCCCTGAGCAAGAAGAAAGAGCACTTCCGGGGGGGGGGGTGATAAAAAGCAAGGACATCTGTTCATTTCTTAATCCTTTAGAATACCATGTCCTTACTGATTGATAACAAATAACCCAAAAGTGGTATTTTGGAAAGTAAGACAAAAATAATGCAAAACGAAAAGGTGATCAAAGTGATTTCTAAGGCCCTTTTATTTGGGGGAAAAGAGAGGTGAGACATTATTTCCTTAGATAGGGTAGTTATTTATATGTGTTAACAGTGGAAGAAAAATCACCAAATGGAAAAATGCAAGAGAGGACAGAGGGATAGAAGATGAGGATGAAGGAAGGAGAAAGAAGTAGAAGGAGGAAGAAGGGAAGAAAGGGGAGAAGAATGAGGAAAGACAAAAGAATGAGAGAAAGGGGAAAGAGGGAGAGAAAGTATATGAAAGAAAAAGAAAGAATGGAGAGAGGAAAAGAGGGGAGGAGATGGGAAGGAAAGAGAGAAAAAGGGGAAAAGGAGGAAGGAAAGTAAGAGGGAGAAGAGGAAAAGGAAGGAGGAAAGAAGAAAAAGAAACAACCAAACAAAGAAATTAATGACTCCCAAGCCATAAAAAAAATATACTAAAAACCTCAATAAATCTAAATTATAATCAGCAAAGTTAATAAAAGAGGTTAGGAAAAAGGCAAAGCAAGTTTTGAAATGGTTAAAATAAGTATACAAACATATAAATCATATGCTAGCATAATTCAGTGGGTTAAATTTACCCATTATAAGGCATAATCTACATAGGTCTTCTTAAAAAACAACATCCATCAAGGGTCCAGTTTTAAAAAAATACATGAAATTAAACAAGATAACTTTGTCAAAAAATTGTCAGGGAGGAAAAAAGCCATTGGTCAGGTAACAAAATCTTTATGCATCGAGGAACACAGACTCAAGAGGTCTGGAAACAAACACGACCAAATTACAAGGAACGTGGATTCATAATTACTGCTGCAGCGTTCCTTACGTTTCCCTCAAACCCTTTAAACCAAAGAGACAAACAATCATGGAGTCTAATAAAGTTCTTGTTTGACCACATCTGTTCTCCCACCGCCCACCATTTTCCTCTTATTCTCTAATTTATGGTCTGCTTTGCACTGGTATATGTATTTTAGATCTTCTCTGAGGATGAACTTGGACTATTGGGGCCACTATTCCATCCCAGCACTTGGGAGGCAGAGGCAGGCGGATCTCTGTGAGTTCGAGACCAGCCTGGTCTACAAGAGCTAGTTCCAGGACAGGCTCCAAAACCACAGAGAAACCCTGTCTCGAAAAACCAAAAAAAAAAAAAAAAAAAAAAAAGCAGTAGAACTTTAAAATAGCTCAGAGCAGACAGCCCTAGAAGAACACTAGCCACTGAGCTCCTGATCTGAGACTGTAAAAGTCTAACACTCTCGAATGAAGCTAAAACTTAAGGCATACTTTACCTTATGAGTTCATCTTGGAGGATCACACTGCTGAAGTTAGACATTTGTTCTTGTCTGTTCCCACCCACTCCATCCTCACTCATGCCCCTCCTGACTGGTGGTCCTGGAAGTATTTCTACCGATGGCCATGTCAGAGGAACAGCATGTGGTGGCCAATTGAGGTTCAGGATGTCGGTCCACCAGGAGGCAACCCCTTATTAGATAATTCTCTGGTAGGCAAGGCCGGCAAGACCAGACCCCAGAAAGCCTCTTGCTTCTGCTGTGGCCTTCACACAATTGCTGTTGCTATCCTTCTCTAAGATCTGGCATAGTTGAAGTGGGTGTGGGGAGATTCCCCACTGCTTGTAAGGTAATAAATGTGTTTATCTCATGGACACACCCTGTCCTACTGGGGCACTTTTACCTATGGATTATTATGAGTTTCTCCCTAAGCTGTATCATCTAATTGATAATAATGTTAGCTTACCCAGAGCTTTGATGAATAAAAACATATACAATGATACATTTCACAGTGAAGGCCTATGCCTTATGCCTAAATTCTAACTTAGATCACAGTCCAGGTTAGTGATTAAGGAGAACAATTGAACAATTGAATTAGGAGCCAGACTGGCCTTAATTCTCTTAATGCTCAAAAGATATTAACCCCTTGTACCAGTGGAGGAATATCCGCCCTCATTCTCCTAAAATAAGAAACTAGCAATAAATGGGTACACATCCTAATGATCTAAAGTAGAGCCAGCGGATTGTCTTTCCTGTACAAAGAGTTTAGGCTTGGGATTCCTTGTAAGATTAGCAGTCTAGATAGACAGCAGAATGTTTGATTCTTTCTTAGCAGCCATGGTGTGCAGTCTGCTGGGAAGAGAGTGGCTTTGAAAAGGCGCTTTTAGTCTGCTCCTGTCCTGTTAACTCGCAATAAGTTACTTAGACCTATGTGTGTATAAGGGATGTGGGGGCGACTTTGTTTTCAATCATGCAAGGGCAATGAAGACCATGTTACTTATACTCTGCAGGAACTTAGCAAAATCACTGTTTAGGATAGAGATTAGAATGAGCAGAGAATTTAGCAGGACCTTGACCTTGGAGAATCCTTGGGAAAACAGTGATTCTCTTACTGAGGGACCTCACGGCTGTACCGTGGCTTTGGTCACAAGACATCTCAGAAAATCCTGTATTATTGTGTGTTGAACACAATGCGTAATGAAGGACTAGAGTCAGGGAAGCATGTGTTGCTGCCCTTCAGTAAGACATGGAAATTAAGGCTGGGGACCTTGGTATGAGGAAACACTTTAAGCAACAATCTGTAAATATGCTTGGCTCTTCTGGTGGAAGCCAAGCCAATCAAGTCCGGCCCTGTCAGTCCATCAGAAGAGGTTGGCGAATTTAAAGGGAAAGCATCAAGGGTGTGTGTGTCTGTTCCTTAACCCCCCTCAGATAGAAAAATCTTAGCTTATGCCGACTTCCGTGGATTCCTACCAAAGCCCTGTGCTGCAGGAGGCTGGTCCCCCAGAGAGCAGTGCATTTCCTTAGCACGTCTTTCACAGGTGATTCCTCATCTTATCGTCCTTTCCTAGAGGACCCTGCTCAGGGTGATCCCTACTGAGGTTGTCTCAAAGGCATCCTCAAAGGAAAGGAACCCGGGTTCACTCACGCGCTGGTCACAATGATGCCCAACTCACAAAGGATTGCTGCCAGTTCTTACTAGACTGTGGTGTGACTATTTCTAAGACTTTCACCTGGAAAGAATGACAGGCTAGATTTACAAAGGGATGCATTCCTCGGTGTCGTCTCTTTATTTGGGAGTATTAAAGGCAATCCCTTTAATATTAGCAGACAAATCCACAGTCAATACTTCCCTTAAAGTAGTATATGTATGCACTGACTAGCCATTTGATTAGACAAAAAATAAAACTAAAGCATGGAAATGTGATGATGTGGAGAAACATGGATGAGCTTTGCTGTAAAAATAAAATTGAATCAATGTATATGCCATACAATAGGCATAAAATCATGGTAGACCAATTTAAAAATGAATTAGAAAACATTCTTTTATAAAACAGGGTGGCGTCCCACTAGAATATAGAGTGCAGAAGATTTATCTAAAACACTCTCAGAAAAATTTTACCATGTTTTATTCCAAATCCACATAGCAAAAACACAAGGCAGAAATAATACAGGAGCGATACACTTAGCCACACAGTCAAAAATCCTCTAATCTCTGAATTTAACATTGTCACACAATGTGTTCTCATTCCATTCTGCTGCTGTGACAAATACCACGGTCAAAAGTAGTTTAGAGGAGGAAACATCTTAGTTCAGCTGACTAGAAATAGTTCACCACTGAAGGAAGTCGAGGCAGGAGCTAGAAGCAGAAACCACGGGGGATTGCTGCTTGCTGGTTTGCGTAAAGCTTCATGCTTAGATAGATGGCTTTCTTATATAGTCCAGGACCACCCATTCAGGGAGTGATGCTGCCCACACCGGGTTGGGCATACTCTATCAATTAAGAATCCAGACATCCCTCATTGGCATGCCATATTCAGACGTAAACTAGGCAATTCCTCAACTGAGTTTGAGTTTGCCTTCTCAGATGACTCTAGACTGTGTCAAGTTGACAGTTAAAACTGAGACACAAGGCAATAAGCAAACAGCCAACAACTCTATACAAAACGTACTCGACCTTATCCATACTGAGAGAAACATTAATTCCACAGTTATGTACATCCTCAGTCACCCATGAATGTGGCCATAGAGATGTCCTCTTGAAGCTGGATCTATCTGCCAGACATCATGAGCGGAGCATCTATAAGACAGGGACTGAAATAAATTCTTACACGTTACATATTTTTAATGATGGCTAAAATTTACTTAGGGGAGAGAGTAAGGAGAGAAGGAAAGTTTTCCAAAGGACCACAGTTTATACACTTAAACTGAACTAGAGAAACCATGTGTGGTGGCTTACCATATCAACCAGGGACTCTAGGGGCTGATATAGAAGAACTTCACCCAGTTCAAGACTAGCTGATGTTATATAGCAAGGTTGTCCTGGGCAACAGAGAGAAAACAAATAAGCAAAAGAGTGAAAGGATTAGAAAATGCATAACTTTTTATATCAATGCAATCACTGATTCAGGTAAAAAAAAAAGTCATCATGAACATCACAGCCCACTGGGTAAAACTTAGTTGAAAAAGAATATTTATGTAATTATAAATATCTGTGCAGAGATTATCCGTAAGTTTTCAAAGAGAAAACTCAACTTTACAACAGAGAGACCTACTTATTTGTCTCAGGTAACTGAAGAAATTAGTTGACACTGATAGTTGACATAAAAATACAAAAAACAAGTAACATCTATATACAATTTTGTCAAAAATGTTGTGCCTGAATCAATGAAAGAAAGCAATAGAAGAAACTCAGAACACAAGGAAATTTTGCTAACAGACTGTATAGCATTTCAAAATACTCATTATAGAGACGCACAGAGGCGGCGCGGCGGACAAACGCAAAATACTCATTATAATGAAATACGAAAGGGGAAAGATAATCTAGATTAAAAAAACAAAGCTGGCAAAACAAAAACGAACTTCAGAAAACTTAAACTTCAAATATTAAAAATATAGGCCTGAGGAAATATTGAATAAGAATTATAAAATCAGATTATATGTGGAAAGTACTATGAGTTTTCCTACATGATCATAAAATTGCAATTTCGTAGGAAAACACTGTTTCAGATGTACAGATGTACCTATAAAATAAGTACAGCATATACAATTTACTAACAAATGCCTTTCTTAACCCAATGTGTAAGTGCAGAAGAGTCAAATGTCATACACTATTATAGTTTCTACAAAGGTTTGTAAATAGTGCTAATCATAATCCAAAAACAAAAGATTTATTGTCAAAAGTACAATGAAGTTCTAAGCAGTTTATTTAAAAACTTAAAGATCTAAGAAAATAAAAAAATAAAAAAAAACTTAAAGATCACTAACTTATAACTAAAGGTAAATTTGTGAAACATAATGTGCACTAATACTAACTAATAAGAGAAGGGTAAAAATGGCATGTATGCATGAGCATGACTGTGTATGATCTCTGCTTAGATGGGGTATTATGTAGATACTTCCTGTAAGTTGAAACATTGCCTTCTGTAAAAAAAAAAAAACTCACAAGACTCAGGAAGCTAACAAAATTTACAAGACTCAGAAAGCTCAGAAAGTTGCAAGGTTTACAAAGGCCCTCCCCAAGTCAGTAAAACGTTGCTGAGAAGAAGCAGTGTTCAAGCGGGGCCCGTCTCCCAGTCCTGCAGAGACTTCTAGGAATGGAGCTTCCATGAGTCATCAGCCTGGCTGGAGTGTCCTTTTCCTGGACAGAGCGGCTTTTGAACCATCAAGCTCCTGTGCATAACATTTTAACAATCCTATAAGTCACCCCAATAAATTCAGGGGCTCACTGATGATGGAGGAAGGTCATTGGTTAAATAAAAAGAAACTGCTTGGCCCTCATTGGTTAGACGATAGGTAGGAGGAGTAAACAGAACAGAACGCTGGGAGGAAGAGGAAGTGAGCTCAGATTCCACAGCTCTCCTCTTGGGAGCAGAGGCCTCAGAGAGACGCCATGCTCCCGGCTCCCAGGCAGAGGCATGCGATGAAGCTCTGACCCAGGATGGACATAGGCTAGAATCTTCCCAGTAAGCGCACCTAGGTGCGCTACACAGATGGTTAGAAATGGGCTAAATTAATATGTGAGAATTAGCCTAGAAGAGGCTAGATAGAAATGGGCCAAACAGTGATTAAATGAATACAGTTTGTGTGTTGTTATTTCAGGCATAAGCTAGCCAGGCAGCCGGGGTGCTGGGGACACAGCCCCGCTGCTCCTATTACTACACACTGAGTCAGGCTTGAGGGAAGCACTTCTTTGGTCTGTCATCAGCCGTATCTTGGGTGTGAGTAGGTGGTTGCCCAACATCCCAAGGAAAAGTCACACAACATGGGGATAAGAAGAGAAAGCTTTTGACTTGATACAGTATTTGTTCTATCTGATATGTAGCCATTCATAAATGGCTAAATTAATAATTATTTTTAGCAACAAGAAATAATTTTGAAGAGAGCAAAGAAAAGTGAAAAGAACAAAGGAAAAAGGGGATAGGATAAACACAAAGACAGTATAAATATAGTCAGGAGAAATCACAAGAGCAGCAGCTCCCTTTCTGAAGGCCAGCAAATCAGTCATGTGTTGGGCAGGGTAAATCAAAGCAGAAGGAGACAAAGCACAGCAAGTTTTAAACAAAAAATGCACATAATAACTAGCAACAAAGTATAGATTTGAAAGTATAATTGCTACAAATGCTACAAAACTTATTAGAAAACCAATTTAAAATAATTTTTAAACCTATCATTACTAATATGAGCCAGAATAAATAGAAAAATTGAGTGACTTTCCTTACTGGTTAGAATTAATCAATAGTTCAAAATCACATTTCACAGCAAACGAAGATTGGGAACTTTCACAGGGTCTCTACAAACACTTCAAGGATATATAATTCTTAATTTATGCAAACTGCTACTCCAATAATACACCAAAAAAGACTCCTTTTAATACAGGCATGTTTAGTTAACTATCAAAAGGTAGAAAGCTAGTAAAAGCAGGGTCAATGAGAACCCAACTTTATTTAAAATAAACACAAATGTATGCTATTCTGCTAATAATAAATAATTTTCACATTAAAGAGAAAGTCATGAAGTCTGTAGTATAAAGACATATGTGCAAAAATGTAAGGAAAGTGACTCAGGTGAAAACAAAGGAAGGATTATTCACAGATTAGTCACCAAAAGGAAACATAAAAACCACCTTCAGGTATAAACCACTAGGCCACATTTCTCAATAATAAATGTTGCCTGAAAGAACAGCGTGAAAATCAAACGGATGGACCTACCTGAAGCACGGAGAAAGGAACAAGCACAGTCAAGATGCCCCTCAGCTCTGTCAGCCACAACCTTCAGGTTCTCCTGTCAGAGACTCTAACCCATGGAGATGAGTAAGGTCCGTGGGAATTCTTTTAATATACCATGCTCTTACCAGATCTAACCTGACAAAAAGAATGTTGAAGCAATCTGTGTACAAGCTAGGTCTGGGCATACGCCAGCCAGCCAGCGACTGCCCTTCCACGGGCTTATCTCATCCACCCCAGACTCCTGATTACAAGGTGCAGTACTCTAGTCCTAGACACCAACAAAACAGCTCATCTTCTCTCTTCAGCCCTCTCCTGGCTAACATACTCCGACTGAAGACGGAACAGAGAAAAAGGGAGGTGTGGGAAGTTCCAAACATATGTAACATGTCACACGCAAGACAAGACCATATGGTATTAACTAAGACATATCCATCAGAAAATATTTCAGGGGAGAAATATTGAGATCATGTTCTCTGATTACACCACCACCAGAAAACTAGAAGGAAGAAAATTAGAGTCCCCATTCAATCTCAGGTCAAAAATACATGGTGATTGATTTAATAATTCTTAGAGGCGAAGGAAAAGTAACAATATTACATCTCAATTTGTGAGCACTAGTTACGGGCATTTTACAAAACAAGAAAAACTAGTAAGGAAGGAAGGAAGAAAGGAATAAACTTCCAATGTAAAAACTTAGAAACAATGAGTGCGGTGATTGGAGTCAGTTAAGAAAGTGAAATGAAAAACGAAAACAAAATATAGAAGCTCAATAAATTCTAACTCTTTTAAAAATGACAAAATAAAAGTAAACTTAAGCTATATTAGTATTACTGAAGAGACATATATTATCAATAATAAAGGAAACTTCATACTAATGTGATTAAATCAAGGGGTTGGGTAGATGACTCAGCAAATAAAGAGGCTTACACCAAGTCAGATGACCTGAGACTACTTGCTGGAAGGAGAGAACCAACTCCCAAATAGTCCTCTGTCTTCTGCACGTGGAGCATGGAAGGTACGTACCTGCAAGGTCTCTCTCTCTCTCTTTCTTACTCTCTCTCTCTTACACATACACACACACTAATAAAAATAATTAAATGTTATTAAAGTATTTAAAAAATAACAAGGAAATGCTGCTCGACCCAATCTTTTAATTTTTTGAAGCAGGCATGGGCAGCCCGTATATGGCAGTACTGTTGAACTTGTCCATATTGGGTTTCATGGTCTAAGCTGATGAGGGCGACTGACTCTTCCTCAAGAGGGCACCGGATCTCATTACAGATGGTTGTGAATCACCATGTGGTTGCTGGGAATTGAACTTAGGACCTTTGGAAGAACAGGCAGTGCTTTTAATCACTGAGAGAAGAGATAAATGTACCAACTGTTCAAATGTCACCAAATAAAACAGACTTATGAAGATGTCAAATGTTAAGATTAACCAGCTTTTCATTTTCCTTAATAAATGTAAAATTAACACAAGATCAAAAAGCTTCATAGCAGAGGTTTTTGTTGTTGTTGTTGTTGTTTGTTTGTTTGTTTGTTTTGGGTTTCGAGACCAAGTTTCTCTGTGTAGCAGCTTTGTAGCCTGTCCTGGAACGTAGCAGAGTTTTATAATGGTTCTTAAAGATCAGTATAATGACAATCTGCATACTCTACACTCTTAGTTGTAACTTCAATAAGAGAATGTCTTACAGGAAGGGATGCTTGCAGGAATGATCAAAAATGAATAGATCACAAACAACCCAAATCCCTCCCAACTGGAGGATGTGAATTGATTGTGCTTTATTCACACAGTGGAGGTGAAAACACAAACTACAGCTTCATAGAACACCATGACAAGTCTTACCATAATGTTGAGTGAAGTGCAACCACTATTCACTATGAAACGCTCTTCACCCAGCTGGTAAAATCAAGGTATTCAGAGAGACACATGAATAATTCCTAAAAAGAAAGGAAAATTACAGGGGACAGGGTACAAAAAGAGAGGACAAGTGGGTGTCAGTGACATTGTTTACAAATAGGAAAATAAATATATGGCTACCCATCTTGGACTAATCTTCCTTTTGCAATAAACCTAGAGATAGAATCCTCTGTGTCAGAGATTCTAGAAAAAAATAAAAGTGACTGCACTGTGTTGGTATTAGATACTTTTCTCATTGCCCTGGCAAAATTTCTGACAAAGGCAAGTTAGTAGGTAAGAGTTTGTATTGACCCAGCTTAAGGCAATGCAGTGTGTTATAATGGAGAAGGCAGGGCGGTGGAATGTGCGGTAAAGGGTCACAGTGCATCTATACTCAACTGGTGCTCTGCTCACTTCCTCTGTTCTTTCTATTTCATTTTTCTAGAATCCAGATCCATGGAGTCATGCTTCTGACATTAAAATTGGGACTTCCACCTAGGTTAAATCTCTTTATAAACAATATTCCTGACATGCTCAAATCCAATCAAGTTGGCAAACAAGATAAATCATGAAGTGTATCTTTTGGTTCCATAATTACTGAATTTTTTTTCAGTGCTAGACACAGACTTTAGGGTCTCACACATGCTACGCAAATACTTTAGCACCAAGCCACCACCCTAAACTCTAGCAACAAGTTTTAACCAGATATTTTACACAAGAAAAAGAAAAAAGCTAGGCTTTTCTTTTTTTTAATATTTATTTATTTATTATTTATTATACAATATTATGTCAGTGTATATGCCTGCAGGCCAGAAGAGGGCACCATACCCCATTAGAGATGGTTGTGAGCCACCATGTGGTTGCTGGGAATTGAACTCAGGACCTTTGGAAGAGCAGACAATGCTCTTAACCTCTGAGCCATCTCTCCAGCCCTTTCTTCTCACATGTTGACAAATGTTTAAGATGGATGATGTCCATGTATTTGTAAGAATATGGAGGAAAAAAAAATTTGAACATTGACCTAAGAGAATAAATTTAATACAAAGATTTTAGGAAGCCGTTTAGAAATATCCAGTAAAACTAAAGTTGTATATGTACTATAAATTAGAAATGTCATCAGAAAAGACCATTTAAAAGTTCTATATAGTTGTTCAGGGCACAAAAATCCTTGTAACAGCAAAAATAGGGAAACACCATAAAAGATTTGATGCACTATGATTTGCCCCTACTACCGAAGCCTATAAACTAAATTCACATGTGTTAATATCCCAAAAGAATCATGTCAAATAGAAAAGGCAAGTTACACTTGGCATGGCCCCATTTCTGTTAAAGGCAAAAGCACACAACTTTGCATGTTGTTTATGAATCCATAGTAAAAGGAAAAGGATTTTCATGAGGATTCATCAGCTCCCAAAGGATGCTTATCTTTGAGGGGGGACAAGACAAGAAGGTGACAGGAAAAGGTTTTGCAGTGATCTGTGTTTTTTTATTTCTTACAAGTGAAACGTACGTTTCACGTTGAAGGAAACGTGCACACTCACTGCTGTCAGTTAAAGCCACATCCTGTGTTGGCTACATTATCTGTAAATGTTTTTGTCTATGGTTTTTGATTACATCATCCTTAAACCTGAATTGGATGGGATTGTATGACAGTCTAGTGTGACATCTGCAACTCTGCTAACGTCCCAGCAAGTGTGTCTCCCTTCCCGGAAGGACCGTGCACACCAGCAGAGCAACCACTGGAATCCATGGAATGGCTCATGTGTCCAGTCTTGCCTGAAAATACCACCCTCACCTAAGCCTAAATTCCAAACTCTCAAGAGGAAAGGAGCTTGGAGGAAAACAGGCCCTTGGGGAAGCAAAGAATGGGCTCTTTTTTTGTAGTGGATTATTAAGATTATATTAAGCAAACCCAAACCATCCACAAGCAAGCATTTCAGAATCCCTTCAGCACATAAGGATGCTTCCTTAACATCTTGAAAGGCGAGTGCTATCATTTTAAAAGGTGTGTATACTCCACAAAAACATAAAAGAGTGATAAAGAAAACTATGAAGAGGAGTACGGATGAGAGCAGTGTGGATATTTGAATACCATAACTCCTGTGGTGTTCCTGTCTCACAGCTTCAGAAAGCTAAGGAAATGCGGGTCTTGATTTCCATCAAAACACTGAGTCATCCCACTGTAATCACAAGCAAGTCTCAACCGGGACCTGCAGTGCTTGTTCGTAGGCAGCAGGAAATCGTACAATCTCTGGAAGGGGCCCGCCCTGCATTGCTGTGAGCAGCAAATAGACGGTGTGACTAATGGGGTCATTTGTCAGGGCCTGGTGCTGCATACTTCCTGCAGGCAAGATGCTTTCCCAGGGAGTTAACTGGAGAGAATGGCTGCAAATAAAAGCATTACTGGAAGGGGAAGGATTGGGGATTGCAGTCTCTTAACACAGATTCCTACCTATTATCTATGAAATGGCACAAAACAACTCACATTCATTGTGAGCTACACGCAGACAACAACAACAACAACAAAAAAAAATCCCAACATGAAACTTAGGACTGGAATTCGCTAAAAGTGCTTAGTCATGTGGCAGGTGTTTTAAAGAAATACAAATCAATTCTTAAGCCTACAAAAAAAAAACTATCCATTTGTTTCTCTAACCTTGGATTATTTTAAATCTGCTTGTGTTAATAATTAATGGATGAATTAATTTGACTAAACAAAGTTTTGTCCAGCTTGAACATTCTTTGCATGGTATATAAAGTCCTAAGTACCCTTAGAGGGAGCACTCACTGTGGAAGAGCAGGATGAATCCGAGCACCTCTTCAGTCTGTGCTCCTCCCCTAAGCACCTGCCCGACTATTTTTTCCTTTGGCAAACATCTGATGCCTATTCAGGAATTATAACAGGCGGGATAAACAGTGGTGCCTAATAATGAGTCTGTGTCATATACCTGACACTACATGAGAACTTCACAGTTCCTATCTTCATGAACTTCGTATGTATTAGGAAAGACTCAAATGATAAATTTATTATAATTGTAAAGAAAACCTACTGGACTTGTAACAGCAGACTGAACGGCAGCACCACTGACCCTAATACTGGACAGGAACACAGTTTCCACAGATCTTCCTCATTTGCCCAATTCTGCTTCTCTCGAAAACCCAAGCTGATTTCTTGAGAGACTTGTTCAGTCTTTTATCTGCTCTCCACATGCTAATGGGCTTTTCTGTAAGGAAATTGGACTCGTGTTGTGTAAATGAAGATCATCCCATGCCTGTACCAAGATGCACCCAGGCACCGGCACACAGTTCTTCCCTACAGGGTTCCAAGAAGCAAAGAGAAAGCAGGCACTACAGAGTGCTCACCTCCAGACAATCCCAGTCTAGCTTCTGAACAGAAAAATTTAAACAGAAGGCAAGAAATGGGAAGGAGGGAAGAGAGAAAGAAGATAACGGAAACAAAAGAATGTGAAAGAAAAGAGAAACGGGGCGAACCTGCAGAACATTGATGGAGCGTTTCTCCCTTCTTTCTCACTCTCTGTGTTCCCCCTTAGCCCCTCACACTCATGAATGAACAATTAAAACTAATGTCATCAGAGTGTCTTGTAGATTACCTGAGATGCAAAGCAGGGCCCCCTGGGTGCTGAAAACACTGAGGCCATTATAAGTAAATCTAAGAAAGCTACAGGTTTGGTTTGGGAAGAGCATGGTACTTTCGTGTCTTCCAAGCACAACAGCCCTGGAGGCAGGGCAGCTTTGTTTCTGCAGTCATTGGATACCGGGGCCCCACCTCTGCTTCTTCCTTAGGCTCTGCCTGTCTTACCTTTCTTTTCTTCTTCTTCTTGCACAGCTTCAGCTCCCCTCCCCCCCACCTCTCTGTCTTTCATGCGCGCGCCCACACACACACACACACACACACACACTGAAAATTGTATAACTAAATGCCTAACACATTCACATAATTTTTTAAAAAATTTCATACCAGACTTTCCCACACACACAGGGAACAACTCAAAACTGAAAGTCAGATGTGTCTGCAAATTAGTCCATTATGTGTTGATATAATAAAATACCTGGTACTGGGTAACTTCTATACTAAAAACAACTTATTTTTCCCATAGTTTTGGTGTCTAAAGACTCCGAACACGTTGTAACAGCATCCTGAAAAGAGTTCCAAGCCTCCTTCACAGCACAGTAGAGAACTAGTTAGAAGCAGAAGGACCCTGAGCAAGCACAGAGTGGGGAGTAGGTGGGCGGAGTCAGAGAGTGGGAGGAGTTCCGGTTCCCCTGGTAAACCTGCTCAGAACCTGTCTACTCCTGACAAACCAGCATTAATTCTTTCTGAGCAGAACCTTCCCACGATCTACTCATCTTCTGCTAGGTCCCATCTCTTGGAGCTTGTTCCCACGGTGGGAACAAGCTCCCAGAACAAGATCTCTGGGGCACAAATCCTTCTAAGCCAGAACCTGTCTGCCCAGTCTTCCAGCCGCTCCCGATAGCAGAGACTTCCACCCAGAATAGCGAACTCTCTGTCTTTGCTCATTCCGTCCTCTTCTCCAAGGTCTGATCTTCCAGTCGGAAGAGTCAGTTTTCCTCTGCCTCGTACCTCGCCCAGCTTGTTCCACCACCGAGAGCCATCTTCCTGGCGACCAAATCACCCATCTTGGTACTCGTCTCAAGAAACACATTTGTTGCACCTTAGAAGCATTCTTTCCCTGTTCCCAAATTAACAGACTATTTTTCCCTCTTTATTACAATTTAGGAAGCATAATTGCAAAATGAAAATGCAAAAGTAAACAGAACAAAGTCTACAAGGAACATATTGAAAGGTAAAATACGCCATAATACAGTGTTTAAAAGTCCCACCCGGTGCCCTGTTCAAAGCTCTATTGAAACCATTAGACAGCTTTTTGTTATGGTTTCTCTGCAACTACCAACTCCTTAAAATAGTAACAAAAATCTAATAAATCAAAACTATTTTGTAATACAATACACGGACATGGGAAAAAGAATGCTAAGACTTTGGCCAATAGGCAGAGTGTAATAGGCATGCCAGAATGCAGGCATGATTGTCAGGACTCCTGAAAGTCTGGTAGATGGTGTTTGTCTGTGAGTGTGTGCCGGAGAGAAGGGGAGGACTGTGCTGGTAAGGCACCCACACTGAACCTGATTGGTAAAGACAGAATCTTTGGGCCACAGATAGTAACATTTGTGAAGTAGAAGCTGGAGGTTCAGAGTTTAAGGTTATGATTAGACTATATAATGAGTATTAAGCCAGCCTGGGCCACATTCTTTCAAAAACAAACAGTCAAAACATAAATGACACCAAAACCCAGGGCAGGGGAGATAGCCCAGGGAGTTTTTACCGTGACAGCAAGAGAAGCTGAAATTAAATTCTAGAGCCTGTGAAGAAGGAAAGAAAGAAAGAAAGAAAGAAAGAAAGAAAGAAAGAAGAAAGCCTATCAGAACTACATGTATCTATCCCCAGAAGCAGTGATAAATAGATGAATAAACAAATAAAAGGCAAGGATAATAGAGGATGGTTTATCTCTGAACTCTACATTCTTGCATGTGGGCATGTGCCCCAGACACGGACAGACAGACAGACAGACACACACACACACACACACACACACACACAAATCTCTCAAGAATACAGTTCCCAATTAGTTATTTTTCTTCCCCCGGATAAAAGAAGCAACTCAAGTGAGGAAGGAGGCCATCTTTTGGCCTGTGATTTGAGGAAAAGAATGTTGCCAGAAGGCAAAGTGGCCATACTGAGGGCTGTGTCTGCAAGAGTTTGCTCGCATATGGATAGATCAGGAAACAGGAAGCTAGCTAGTAGCAGGACCAAGGAAAAGCCGGGCTACACTCTCAATGTCTATTCCTCAGTAGCCCACTTCTGTCAGTGAAGCCCCATCCCTGAAGGTAAGACAAACTCTCAAAACATCTGAACCAGCTAGGGACCAAATATTTAAGCACATAGTCCATGGACCACATTTAAACCATAGCTGTGACCTTAGAATAGAGGCCTCACAGAACACCTGGGGGAAGGGACCAACAGACAGGAAATAGTACCTCATTAGACAGGAAACTGGTTAGTTCCTTGGTGATGCTCCTCTCTCATTCTGGAGCAGTGGAACAGGGAGGAGCTTACCATGTGTCAAATACTCAGGCTCTGGAACTTCCTTACAGCATCCCAAGCATCCAAGTATGATAACTCATGTTTCTATGACATGCTTTTACATATGAAAGAAAGACATGGGAGCCAGCCATTTTTATGCGTTTGATTGAATTGTTTTTTGTTTGTTTGTTTGTTTGTTTGTTTCAAAATATAAAGTATGGGCATCCATGTCATGTGAAGTCGTCATCCAAAGAGGAAATTTTCAGTCATATAGTTCCCAAAATGCCAAATTAGGAACGATTTCTTGCTGGCATTGATCTGCCATGCTCCTTCCCACTCTTCAGCTGAATCATGTTGTTCTGGTTTCTACCATCCAGTTTCCTCCTATAAATCCACTAAGGACCTCTTCATAACAAATAGCCAGTTCCTCAAAGAGAACACATTAACTTAACTTACCAAAATCAAAAGAGCAATTGTGTCAGAGAACTGCATGGGGAATGCTAAAGGCTCCCAAAGCCTTAATCTCAAAGGAGTCTTTTCTGCTAAAAATCAATTGTGGAACACGCAGGCTGGCTTGCTGTTTGTTTGGCTTGGCTTGTTTGTCTTTGCATGGAGCATTGGAAGCACACAGTGCTCACTGTGATAGAGGAGCCTTTCTTCCCAAGTGTTTTCAGAAGAATTACACAATTAGGCGGACCGTCTAGCAAGCTTCCAAACCTTGTTAAGACATGGATACTGCTCATCCCATTTGAAAGACAGCACCATCCTCTTGCCTTCCCACCTTCCTTCTCTCTTTCTGTATTTACTAGCATCTGAGAGATCATTTCTCTCAAGCCCCCCATTAGGTAACAACAAGGACAGGTAGTGAACTCCCAACCTCATGCAATCAAAGCTTGACTTACTAGAACTGTCCCCGTGGCAAGAGGCCGAGGTTACCCTCTTCATTTATATGCCAGCCCTATGATCACTAATTCTCTCCCCGCCACCCAGTGGCCCTATGCCTACGAAGATGTTATCGCTTGGGTTTATCCACACATCTCTCCTCTTGTGACTACTGTTTCAAGAAGTAGCCAAAGAAGCATGACTCTCCTGCTCCTTTCTTTCTGGTCTCTCTTGCCTCCCACTTCCCGGTGTCTCTGTGGTGACACCAGGCCCACGCAGGTAACCAACAGGAATCCTGTCATCTTAAGATCCTCAACCACAGCTGCAGAAAGAGAATGTTTACACCCTATGATCTTTTGTCGGAGTTTGACGCCATAATTGTTTGAAAGTCATTTGCATTGCACAGAGACTGTGCCTCAACTTGTCATCTGTTCCGAAGGTTGCGATGTGACATAGAATAGAATTATACTCTCCCAGAGTAGCAACGGGCAGTACCAGTGAGCCATAGCTCCAGGTGGGCCAGAAATCACAAGGATGAAAAACTGACACCCTAAAGTAGACTGTGTTGCTCAGCTTTGACCTTCACAGGAAAGGTGTGCTTAATCCATTTGCAATGGGGATCATTTCAATTTACTATGCATTTGTCAAGAAATTACCCTATCTATACAAGCTAACATAGCTACCAGTTTCAGGAATTGAAGTACAGACATCTCTGAATAGATATTTATTCATCTTACCACTGAGAGCAAGTGAAAAATGAACCTCTTTAAATGAAATGGATACAATTTTAAAAATCTAATCTGATGTCGAAAGGGAAAAGACACATTAGAAGTTAACTCTAATGTCAGATTTCTTCAGTGAGACTCCTAAATCTGGGGTCTTACACAAATTACTTAACTTCTATAAACTCATTGCCCCTATGCAAAATAGAGATAATACATGTAAGAACTCTTATACTAGTTGTAAAGAATAAATGAGATTATACAGTACCAAATCTGAGTAGGGATTGCCATGCATTCAAGCGCTCAATAAATGCACGTTATTGTTTGCTATGGCTTGACTGTATGTCTAGAAGGTAGGTATTTGGAAGCCGGCCTTTCCAGGAGTTACTTAGGTCATAAAGTCTAAGTTCATAAATACCAACTGCCATAAACTGATAAATACCAATTATAAAATATCTTCAGACTGCAATCTTCCTCTTTCACTCTATTCTATACGTGTAGTCTTTCTCTTCTTCCACCTTCATGGAATGATGCAGTTAGAAGTCCTTGGTCAGATTCAGATCTAGACCTATAGACAGCAAAGCCATACAAGTGGGATGCCCAAGGCCTCGAGAACACAGCCCACACCTCCTTGTGACCATAAAGCGGCAACAGAGGTTTAAGTAGGATTATTATAAAATTTAAGATTTAATATTGTTTCCTCTGTTGAGTTTTAGGCTTTTCTAGAACCGGTGACTTCTCTTTTCTTGCTTATTTCTTACTTTTGGATGGAAAGTGTCCTGTGTCTGTCCTGCATTGAATTTTATTTATTTATTTATTTTTTCGAGACAAGGTTTCTCTGTGGTTTTGGAGCCTGTCCTGGAACTAGCTCTTGTAGACCAGGCTGGTTTCGAACTCACAGAGATCTGCCTGCCTCTGCCTCCCAAGTGCTGGGATTAAAGGCGTGCGCCACCACCGCCCGGCCTGCATTGGATTTTAGAAGGAATAACTTGCTTTGTTCCAAAGCTCATAACTAGGGCGAACATGCCTTGAGATGAACCGGGCCTTTAAGATTACCCCTAAGTTAGACTAAACTTTCCACACTAAAACATGGTGTTATTACCAGGCTGTTTTGGAGCTTTAGAGTGAAATAAATGTATAATGCATTTTGCATGTGAGAAGGACTTTAATTTGAGCAGGAGGATCGAAGGCAGGAATAATACCAGGCTATAAAGTTTGAATGTGCCCTCCCCACCCTCAAGCAGGTGTTGGGAATTTAATCAACATTATAGTGTTTAGAGGCAGAGACTGATGAGGATTTAAGTTATCGGGGACCCAGGCTCATAAGTGGGTTAGTGACAATCTTGAAAGGCTTAAAGCTCTAAATTTATATCTTTATGGTATACATCTACCCTCTACTGGGGGTTGACTCAGCAGGGAGGCTCTGGCCAGACTCCAACTCCTCAACTTTGTCCTTCCTAGCCTTTAGAACTCCAAGAGACATCCTTTTTGCTCTTTACACACGACTCAGTCGTGGGTGTCCTGTCACGGGAGGGCAAGGTGGACCAGAGACAGCATTCTTACTGTTCACTGTTCAGCTGCACATCTGAAGGTTTCAAACCATCTTCCCTTTCATGTCTACAGATCACTAGACCTCACAGCATAGATGCCGGAATGAGTTTTCGTTTGAAACCCAGAGTCCTTTTAGCTTTCTCGTCAGCTTTCAAGTGCCCTAGAAGGTCCCTCAGTTCTCCTCTTGCCTCACCGCTCCGCTCCTCGAATGCCTCGGTGTGCCACCCGTGATGTCTATGCTGCTCTTGGTGGATGCTTCCTCCTTCCTGCCCCATCACACCCACTTTACGCTTTTGGTTTTGATCTAGAACACACGAGCATCAGAAATATGCTGGGTGCCTCTCTTTGCCTGGTTTCCAGTGTTAGGGATTGAACCAATGATGCCACACATCCTCTCCACCCCCTGAGGGATGACTCAACACCCAGCCAAGTCGTGAGCAATACAGCCATCCCTGCCCACTCGGAATAAGCCAGCCTTTACTCCATAGACAATCCCCAATGACTCTGCTTACATAGCTTCTCCAAAGCACTTTCTTACCTCCTGGGATGCTTTCCTGGGATGCTATTGTATACTTTCTGCATTTCCCCACCCAGATATACACTCTAAAAAGTCCGGCCATTTTGTTTTTTTTTTTTTTTCATTGCCATATCCCCTTTGCCTAGAACAGTGCCACAGAGATGTAAGTTATTCTAGCTCCCTTGTTTAAATTGATGCTTTTCCTTTATTTCTCCTAAGGGAGAGCCTAACCAGAGCCTATCAGTCACGGCAAATCTCTCCTCCTATCCTTCACACACCATATTCCCCACTGTCAGAAGCCAGTAGTTTATGAAACCTTCCTCCTAATATTTCTTAACACATCCCTAGCTCACACACTTAAGCTCATAATTTTCACAGGGAAAGGCCAAATATGGCTCGGAAATATACCGTAAAAGTAGCAGCTCTGAAATTTGATAAAATTCTCTCTGTTATAATAGGTCCTCTTCCTCTCCTGATGTTTTACTTTGCTCACCATACATCATCTCATTCAGGGTTTATGAGACTCCGATGGGGTGCACACCACAATCACATTTTACAGATGAAAGAACAGAGTATTGGGAAATTTAGGAACCTCATAGATGGCTACAAATCCTGTGAAGAGTCACTTGAACATTGAGCTGCCCAACCCCAGGAGGCTATGATCTTGCCCGTTCTTTCTGTCCAGGAAGAATGTGGCATCCATTACAAAGTTCTTGAAAGCTAAAAACCATACTCTCTTTTCCTATGATCCCTAGAGAAAAATTAGTAGCTGAAGTATATACGAAAATATTTCTGCTCTGTTTCTACTCCAATCAAGACAAATGCTTTCTTGAAACGCTTCTTATGTGCAAACTCCAAATATAACCCCACAGCAAAAGCTCCTCTGTGTCACAGTAGAAGGCAGCCATCGCTCCTGCAGAGGAAACAATGGCTTAGCAATCATCCAGATAGCCATTAAGATTTTAGTCAGACCCCAGAAGACACACATTCATAAAGTTGACTAAGTAATAGAAGCAAGTCATTCTCCAAAGAATGTAACATAAAAAAAGAAAAGGGATGAAACAACAAAAACATTTAAGTTACTCTAGGTTCTCTGTGCTAAGAAATTAAAGTAAAAACAGGGAAAACATTCTGTACTTGGCTTTTAAAAAGTTGTATCTTCTGGATGAGCAGTACCAGATGTCACATAACGCTCTCCATGTTGGAGTCAAGTTGCCATCACCAGGTCCTAGAGGGGCTCATGTTCCTGTTGCAGTGTACAGACTGCAGCTTCCTAAGCAATAAATGTTCATGACAAATGTTCATGCCCAAGGAGTGTCCCTCAGAGCCCAGTAAGGGATTACCAGTTTAGAGGAACATGGCCTATATCTCATTCCTGCCTCTCCTTGAGATCATTATTTGAGCTTCACAAACGCGTTTTTAAAAATCTATTTTCACCTCTGTTTTTCCTTTATCTGAGAAATGTCAAATAACCAAAGGTATCAGGTTGACGCCTTTATTTTTCCAATTCATATTTTGAGTTAACGTATATCTTTAACACTTAACACATGGAAATTCGGAACCTAATAAATAGAAAAATGTCATCTTGTTGAGTTGACATGGAAAGATAGATCACTTTTGGTGATTTTTCAAGGGTACTTTGTCCCTAGAATCCAGTGTCATCCTCCTTTTCCAAAAGCATCCATCTGTCTGTGCCACACTACCCAGAAAATACTTGATCTCTTCAAAGACAAGCAACTAACATTTATCCCTGAAGTTTGCCTACTTTAAGCTCTTGGAGAACAGTGATCATATGCCTGCCTGGCTGATCACTGCACTGTGCACTGCATGTTGCTCTTGTTGACTAATAAGTCTTTTAATTGACTACATTGTAATATGCTAATGAAATATTTGAAAACAACATTTAATGATCTTAAAGTATTAGATGAATCATAACCCATAACATTTAATAAAATGTAACTGTTTCTTATTTTATTGCCCAGAGTATATATTCAGAAGACGCCGATCTCGCTTTTGCCCTATTTCTAACTGACTCAGTTCCCATTTTAGGCTGCTCTTCCTGAGGCCCATTCACAGTGTAGCCAGGATGGAGAAGAGAGAGAAGGGGCAGGATTCTACAGTCCCCTTTGATTGCACAGCTCCAGGGACCTCATTCTACATGCCATGTCCCAGTGGACTTCAGAAGACATTTCAGATACAAAATTGTAAGCAGGGTAAGCAACAAAGAGCTCCCTGAAGACAGTGAATCAGTAATAGCTGGTTTCTAAAGGTAAGTCTTCATAATAAGTATGGCACGATTTACTTTTCTGGTCTTCAGATACTACTAAGACAAGGTTTAGATTCACAAACAATTCTAATGGTCACTATTCATTTGGTATCAACATTGATGACCTCACCACAAACCTACATGCAACTGGGTCTTGCTTAAATTTACATTCATTTAATTTGAAGTCATATCATTGAGATGATCCCAATTATTAACTTATGGAGGGCTTGCTATGTTCCCTTGAGCATTGCAGGCTCCATTTGTCATCAGAAGAGCATTAGAAGTTAACTTAGTGACATCCGATGAATTTTCTATATTTCTTCTATTTAAAGTGCTTGGTCCCTGTCCCATAGTAAGAATGTAAGGAATATTAAACAGGTATCAAGTGCCCACTCACAGTTCACAGAGAGTTACAGGTGGTCCATAGTCATGCCCTCATCTGCCATCCTCTGCATAACTGATACGACACTGGAAATGGTAAGTATAAGAGAAAGGGCGTCCTGTATTACTAGGTTCTTTTCCCATCAATTTCTTTCCCCTGCTCTCAGTTTTGTGACTCTTTCATCCAAACTGAAGCATTCACTCTTGGAACAAAAATGCTTCTAAGACTTAGAAAGGTAACTAAGAATTAGAAGATTCTAGAAGTTGTCGAAAGTTACAAATTGTGGAAGGCCTTACCTAGGCCATAAAAGTAGTAAAGTTTTGTTCAAGTTCTTCAGGGAGCATCAGGAAGGTATTTTGTGTAAGCTGGTCTCCATGTTTGGGCAGGCTTCCTCTGTAGTAATAGGCGGCGGGCTGTGTCCCGCCACCCGGCTAGCTTTACACCCGAAATAATTACACGGAAACTGTATTCTTTTAAACACTGTCTGGCCCATTAGTTTTAGCCTCTTATTGGCTAGCTCTTACATATTGAGCTAACCCATTTCTAATAATCTGTGTAGTCCACGAGGTGGCTTACCAGGAAAGATCTTAACCTGCATCTGTCTGGAGTGGGAGAATCATGGCGACTGTCTGACCCAGCTTCTTTCTCCCAGCATTCTGTTCTGTCTACTCTGCCTACCTAATTTTATGTCCTATTAAAGGACCAAGGCAGTCTCTTTATTTAACCAATGAAATTAACACAAAACAGAAGACTCTCCCCCCCCCCCCATCATTCCTCAAAATGCAGCTGCTCTTGGCTCACTGATCCTCCTGTAAAGAACTTCATAAACGCATTGGCTCACCCAGGTGGACTTGGGTAGAAGCATTTCATCAGCTTGCCCTAGGTGACTTATCTGGGATGAACAGATTTTTTTTTTCACATTTCTACAGAAAAAGTCACAGAGCTCTCTCCTCCCAAACCTCTACTTTGTGCTCTCTTGGGCATGTTGCCTAGTTTGAGACTGATCACTGGGTCTCAGTACAAGATTTGTCCTACCACTGGAACAATTTCAACTGGAATACATTGCCTCTGATATCTAATTGTTTGCTTCAAGGTCTATCATTTTTTTTGAAGCTTTCTTGAGTTTGTTCCATCTCTTTTCAATCTCTGACATGCCTATAAAATCCCTGACCTCTTAATATTCTGCTTGTTTGTCTTTTATATTGACAAGTATGCTTAGAAATACACCTGTCTCTCTCTTTATTGGATTCCAGGGAAACAGCAAGGTAAGTGGAAGTCTTAGGTGCTGCCCTGTAGCACAATTTACGGTAAGTCATAAGCTTTAGGGATATTTGTATCAGAGATTGCCAGCATGTGTGAAAAAAAAATAAGGATCCTATCACTCAAAACTATGTTTAAAAATTGATTATATGGTTCAAATTCTTAAGTAGACTGAGGATTGCATAATGGTGAAATATACCTCCAAGATTCAGAATTCTTCTATAATAGGAGTGAAGTTCAAGAATACAAACATACACTTCCACCTGCTTAATAAAGTTCACGTTGTGTTCAGTAGAATGTATAACTACTCAGGGAGCCCATGGTACTCAAATAATCAGTTACCTTGGGATTTAGAAAGCATTGTGCCACGATTCAAAACCTTTATTGGAATCATGAGGAGTTTTAATTATGCTACATCAGAAAGACTATGAAATGTTACATGGGCTTTCAGTACCAAGTAATATAAATTTAATATATAAATCTGCATTTCCAAACACTAGATTTTTACTGGAAAAAAAATGATAGCATAGTCTTACACTCTAGAAAGATCCTTACAGAAAAGTACAAATATGACAATCTAAAACCACTTAAGTCCAGCTCTCTCTGTCCATCTTATACTGCTTGTAAAAGGAACTCCAGGCAAATTATTTATCATGCCTAGGTCTCAATTTTACTATTTGAAAAATGAGTAATTTATTTCAATCTAGGCTTCATTTGAAATTTTATCATTTTTGCTAATATTTCATATAATTAGAGACTGAAAAATATACTACATATGAATTATTAGTTGAGTCATCACATCCTATATTTAATCCACATGACATTCAGACTTTATAATTAAAAATTAATGCTCCTATGTACATGACTGCTACAATCACTTTATAAGCTACACTTTGCTGAGCAGTGTTATGATTTATCACACTTAGGAAGGTTTCTGGAATAAGCATTCCCTTCACCTGTAAGTAAAAATATTCTCCATTATGCAAGCTTTAATAGGAAAACAAAATACACATACCTTTTAAGGTGTGAGTTTGTTTTAAATTAACAAATGATTTAAAAGAATTGTGAAAAGCAAATACCTATTCTGAGAGTCAGGAGTAAGGATGATGCCACGTTGGGGTCATTTGTTCCATTCTTAGGATATGAATGTTGCTGTCAAACTCTCCCTTCTCGACCTCTGTTCTGTTTTTAACCTAGAAATGCTAGGTGAACTCAGAGAAATGCCTGAGAGCAACCCCAGCACCTTGGTAAATCCCACCCATTTCCATGTGTGGATAACGGCACAGATTTCATGAGCGCCATGCTTCTTTGTGCTGATTTCTGCCCATATCACCTCTGCTATTTAATGGTTTGTGCAAAACATATCCGGACTAGAGAAATATCAGCACTGAGGACCAAGATGCCAGGGAAGAGTGCTGACTTATGATAGATAACTTATTTCAGATAATACCAGAAACTTGTTCAGCTGGTCCTGGTTTCTGATGCCTGTCAGCTGTGTGAGGGTGCAGACATGGTAGCTGCTTCTTCAGGAAGAGTCACAAATAAGAGCTTTGAACATTTTTTCCCCTTCAAATGACCCTTTGTAATGGGAAGCCAACTACCAGGGAGAGTGGAAATCAAATTATTTTGCTCCTCCCTGCTAGCCACTTAAAAACAGATGTAGAGTTTGTCTTGCCACGGAATTTCCTAGCAACTACAAGTAACTCCGTTTTTAAAGTAAAATGAATGTGGACAGTATCCCTATAAACATGTCAGCTCCTTTCTGGGTTTGTCCTGGTTTAGCTCAGCACCCAGCGTCTTTGCTTGGCACAAGCTGGAGGGGTCTTGTGAGAAAGTATTAAAGGAAACATTGCTTGATGAAAAAGTCAAAAGGCCCGAGACATAAGGATTGTAAAGAAAACCTACATGTGACCCCATTCTTCCCTTCTTTGGCTGCTGGACTCAGGTGTTTATAGGCAAATTCTTACTACTAGACAGGAAATGACATAATTCTCCATCTGAACTATTTCAAAGCAAAGGAATTTTTGTTTCGTGGCTGAAATGCGAATATCATCAGTGCACTAAAATAGTCCAGTAGTGTTCATTGAAAATTTCTAGATCCTATCTCTAATATTACTATTTATTCTTGAAAAAACTTTTCCAGGGAGGTAAAATTTTGAACTTGTGTGGTAACTGGGTCTTTTTTAAAAAATATATTTAAAGCAATGCTATCCAGTATTAAATCCCTAGACTTAAGGACACCTATATAATTTTTAGAAAAATTATCCAGTGGCCTGAGGACAGGACACAGTTCATCAAACTGGACGTAAACCAGGCCTGCTGAATCAATTAGAAGAGACATAAACTAAGATCTAGGCTGTGACTGGCAGGGATGGAAACTCGGATGCTGGGCCAGTTATTTAGTGTGGTGCACACCCTTGATCTTCAGCTGTCAGAGCAACTTGGGGCATTGTGGGTTTTTTTTTTTTTACATTTAACAAATATCAACAGGTATCAAAACCAAATTTTGAAAAGTACTTCTTCCAAGCTAAATGCCTTTACTCTCGTATTATTATCCCCGGGCTATCTCATCACAAAAGAGCCAAGCGGAAATCAGATATTTTGTGGTCATATGTCAAAAATAATATGCATGACTATAGTGTACATGGCAAGTCCCCAGTCATCTGCAGCACACGTATGTATGATGGTTCTAAACCATGCAGCTAAACATTACTACACAGTTTAGAATTTTATCTTTTTTTTTTTCAAAGTATGTGAACCGAGCACAAGGTTGGCAACTTGTGGGGTCATAAACCACAACCTTCTACGTTCAACAACCAGAAATAGAGGTAGGTTTTCCTCCTGCTTCTGGGATTAATTCTGGGGAACTTGAAACATCAAAGCAAGTCATGTTTAGAGAGAAAAGAGAGCCCGTAAGTGCTAACATCTGTGACCCGTGTCCCCATCACAACACGGGGTAGTCACAGCAAGGAAAGAAAGCACAAGTTCACGGTGCTCTCAGGCAGGTCTTCCTGTTAACGCCGATCCCCTGCGTGTAGTTAAGGCTGCAAGGAACGCATCTCCATTGGCCTCTGTGCTTGCTCCTCAATAATAACAACAAACTCTCCAAACATTACTTGCCAAGATATACATTTGTCCAAAGAAAATCATTGTTAGAAAATGGCATCCTATTCAGTGAGTACAATTAGAAGCACAAAGCGCCCAAGCCTTCTACAAATCCTCCTCCAATATTGTTGAAATGTTAAAATAGGAACTCCTGACATTCATGGATTATTGGGTCGCTGCGTCTAAATGGGAGAGAGAGAAATGGAAAAGGCAACGTAATTATGTTTGTCCACGGCATTTTCCATTCTCAGAAGTGTTTTAACTCGTTTCACTGTATTTAGCTATGGCAACAACGCCATATCATAACTTATTTATTAGCATACACACAAAGCCTTCTCTGCATAGCAATCTTCCCCCGCCCCTGCCCCCTCCCCTGCTTTCAACTTGTCTCTGTTTTTTACTTTCCACACACAGCAATGAGAACGCACTCAAGAGTGGCCACTCACAAGGAATTCACTTCTGTGCATCTCTGGTCCAAATCAAGGTTGACATGTCAGCAATTTAAATTGATCCCTACTGCTGATTATCCAAACACCCCAACATGTCCAGTCGCAGAGGAAGAGCACCCACCACAGGCTGAGCCCATACCGTGTCTGTTAAAATGGATCCTAGAAGACTTCTTCACATGCAAACTCGCATCCATAACACAAATCCATTTGTGTGTCCATGTGACCATTATTTATATTACAAACTCAAAAGCACCATATAAGCCGCATCAGGACTCAATGTGGCAAAAGGACATCTTATTCCCCTGATGGAAAAGAGGCCTTCCCAGCTAGGTGGTTTACCCTTAGTTAGGAAGACTTAAACAGGAATTCGAATCTGAAGTTTGTCTACTGCTGGCTTCATCTAAAACTAGAGGCATTAGCAGCTCATTCAAGGGCCTTTACAAATCTCCAGAAGTTCAAAAGTAATTTCAATATTTAATTCCTCATCTAAATGAATAAGCATGAAGTGAATATCAAACACACCCAGTTTTAAGGATTATTGCAGCCGAGAATTTTTCATAAGGACAGAGACTGCCCCAGGCATCCTTGTTCAAGGCATCTTGAAGTTTCTCTTGGCTCATCATGTATGTGGACCCTGGAGTGCAAGTATATGTCACATATAGGTATGTTCACCCCAAAAAACCTGGATGTACATGTTGATTTATACAGGGCTTGAGGTATGTTTTGGAGGGAAACATAAAACTTACAGAAGTCTTTCTAAGTACTGCCCGAGCCCTCTAGGTCTAAGTGAGAGAGCCAGGTGACCCTGAGGTTTTAGAGGCAAAGACAACTGGGCTAACAGAAAGACTTCCTGTCAAAAAAAAAAAAGAAAGAAAGAAAAGAAAAACAAACAAAAAACAAAACAATCCCCACCAAACTCACAGGCAGCCATGAGTGCTTTCCAGAGAAAAAGAGGGAAGAAGAATGCACCGTTTGTTATAAATGTAGACAACAACATTTGAGGCTCAGGGACACCCACTGAGCTAAAGAGGAACAAAGGAAAAATTACAGGGTCACAAGATTCTGGAAGTTTAGCAACTTACTGATGCTATCGCTCCCAACACTAAAGACTGCCCATCCCTTCCCACCAAACCAGTGCAGTGTTACTGTGAGTCATAAGACAAAGTTCAATGGGGGACAATGTTTACTAAACATCTCTATAGTTTTCAGTCGGTCATCTGTGCGACTGCCTTGTGAAACGCTGTGGCAGACTTTTAGGAGTCTACTCAATGGCTACTACCCTGTGATATGACACTTTGGTGGATCTGATGGCCCACTTACAATGCAAGCCAGTTTTGTGGTCTCTGGATCCAGAAACACGTAGTGGAGAAAAATGAAGGCAAATATGAAGTTTACAGAGGCAAAAGCTGGAATGCAGGAAAGTTTGCCAATCGTTAGACAAGCGTAGAAGTTGTGGTTCTCTTGAGGAACAGAACAGGCGGAATCAATATATGTTTGGGATTGATTATGGTGCTGCTAGTTCAACAATGACTGTGTCCCAAAGGAAAGTCTGAGAACCCAGGAACTGCTCAGTCCATGAGCCTGGATGTGTCAGCTGGTCTTCAGTATGTGATGGAGAAGTAGGCTCTATTGCCAGTGAGGGTGAGGTCAAGAAGGCAAAAGCAAAGGCTTCTTTCTTCCTTGTCCATTACATAGGCTGCCACAAGACGGTGTGACCTACACTTAGGGTGGGCCTTCTGATTGCCTATGGTCTGGATTTAAGGTAAGTCTTCCAACATCAAAAGATACCCATCTAAGGTAGGTCTCCTAACCTCAGGTGATCTGGATTTAAGGTGGGTCTTCCTACCTCCAGTGATTAACTAAACATCTCTCACAAGGATGCTCTTGGGTTTTTAATTAGTTCCTGGTGTAGTCAAGTTGACACCCAATAATAGCCATCACTTAGCTGCTGCTGCACAGCCCTCTTCCCATATCTGTCCCTGGCTCCAAAAGTCACTTCTTCCTCTGGTGCTTCAGGCTTGGATAGCAATAGCAGTGTGATACAAAGGCTCTGATTCAAGACTGTCCTATGCTTATATTCTTCCCACACTGGTTTAATTCCCTTCTAAAACATCTTAAATCTCTTTTCATTTTGATCTTTTATGAACTCAATCATAAAGATTGATAAACTTCACCCATATTTATGGCACCCCTCAAAATCATTTGGGGATAAAGGGATCAGGAAACTTCTACATACCAAATCTACATACAAAATGAAAAAAAAAACTTGTATGTACCTAAAGGGAAAAAGGGGGGATCTCAAATGCTCAAATGTACTTAGACTTCTGCTTAATCCATAGATTTTCTCAATTCACCCCTCCATTGTGAGGTCTCCTGCCAGGGTAAAAGCTGGGGGGAAGTCCCACATTCCTTGAACAAGGACTTGAGCTCTGGAAAGCCCCTGAGAATCTCATTCCTCTAACCTTTCTGTTTCTGTTCTGCTACAAATACCAACTCCCATGAGAAAGACTCTAATGTAGCTGCTAGAATTTTGGTGAGTAAAGGCAGAACATTGAGGGCAATGGAGTGGGGCTCTCTTATGACTTTATGTTCAGTTAAGCAAAATCATTCACCTCTTTCCTTTCACATTTTTCCAATTCCAACTTCCTGTGACTATGCAAATAAGATTATGCGATAGAGTATATAAGACTCCCTTATATTTAATCTTCAAAGAAACAAAGAAAAGTATGTTACAGATGATTGGAAGTATACTAAGGTGTTCATTATTTGTCTGAAATTCAAAGTTAACTGGGTATTTTTTTTTATTTCTTTGTTTTTGTTGTGTCTGTTTGTTATGTCTAAGAAAATAGGGATGGCTTTTAAGATTAGAGGCTTTCTAGTCCATCATCCCACATATAATTCAGAAGTGACCAGCAAGGGGAGGAGAGAGTCCTTGATAAGAAAAAAAACTGAGATTCTAAAGTAGCCTGCAGCAGACTGCAATTATCTCCAAGAAAGAGTGACAGTAAGTTCAGGTGTGCCACAAATCTCATTAAAGGGTGGCACAGAGAAGACAAAGTTCCAGGCTTTTCAGTGCTTCCTGTTTTGGATGGTCTCAAACTACAACACATTGTTGATACCACGATAACCAAATGCGAGCACAGATTGCCTTTAATTCAACAACAGACACACCACTCTACTTGCACGCCAGTCACTCTAACCCCTATGAACAGATGCAATGAGATATTTTTGGAACAAGAGCCGTGACATTCTTTGAGGACAGATGCAAAACTTTTAATATGAATTCAGAAAGATCAGTGTAGGCTAGAGACACACCCAAGAGCCAAGTTGGTGTCAGAAATAAGGACTCTCACCCCCTTTTTCAAGGCTGCCCTGTGGACACAGATACATAGCTAGATGTTCAAGTGGGGATCTTATGCCTACTGCCTTGATGGAATGTGCTGAAGACGCTGATGCTGATGCTGCTGTAGTCTCTAGGAGTTTTTCTGTGAAAGATGAACGTGTAGGGAGTGATACTTAAACACCAATTCACTCATCACTGTGTTTTTAAACTGAATATCATTTTAAAAAAGGAAGAAGAAAACATATAAGAGAAGACATAGCTGATAACTTGAAAGTCTTCTCTAAAGAATTTGATAACAGCATAAAAACAAAAAATAAATAAATAAAACAGCAGGCTCACCACCTGTAATCATTATAACAGGTGACACAAAAATATAAGAAATCTTGGATCTGTGACAGGAGATAAAACTTTGGACTCTTGGTTAAAATGGGTCACTGAGAGAACTAAAGATTGGTACCAAAATAAGAGAAATGCTCTTTTCCTCTGTGCCCCAGGGAATGACATACACTAAAGACGCCTATAATAAAATTCCATATGCAAGATCAAGACATACCCAATTTTAAAAACAAATGACAAGACAACGAAATTCTCCACTGAATTATCACATTTTGATTACTTAATCTAAAAATAGGTTTAGAAATCATTTAGGTGTTGTAGAATCAACAGTCAAGGCTTATAGGAACAGAGCACACAAAGGAAGTCCTTAACTTCCAACCATTATCACCTGCCAATATTGGGCTTAGCCTCAATAACCTTAATGGAGGTCTGAGTCTCAGTGGTTTACCCTGAGACAATACCTGGTTGCAGGAAGGACCACAAACTGAGATTACCAGAGCACCACTCAAGAACAGACCATCCAAAAAAATTTCTACCGTTCCAGCCATTGTAGATAGGATCACCAGCCAACACACATTCACCAGGATACCCCCAGACAAATATCAGCCAATCAGGAGTCCTGAACCTTAGAAACCCCTTACCCCCACCTTTACTACTATAAAAACCCAACTCTAACTGAGCTCGGGGCTCTCCAATTATTCCAAGACTCTGGCTCAGCAGCTAAAGATGCTTTCTTGTCAAGCCTGAAGATCTGAGTAGGAAGCGCACAGTGGAAGGCGAGAACTGATTCCTGAAACTGTTCTCTGACTTCCGCACACTTGCTGTATGCTGTGGTGGGCATATGCACATGATACACACTCTCGTAATGAAATAAAGGTAAAAGCTTACTCTTGAGAAAGAAACTGTGTGCTCTGTTATTACAAGAGGATGCCAGACTAGAGGATGAGAGTGGTTGCTATGAAGAATGAATGATTGAATTCACACATCAGGCAATTTCGGGGAGAAAGGTTGCTTTAGGTACAAAGAATAGTGGCAATTTTTCAGAGAAAAGGAAATAAAATAAATCCCCAGAACCTTCCAAAAGGAGAATACAAATAAGATTTAAAGTATTGTAGAAAGCAGTATGGTTTTGAGACACAACTAGGAGACCGAGTTCTGTATGTAAAAGCAAAGAGCCTTTATTCTTACACAAGTTTACAAACTTGTAATGAAAGACCCCCGGTGTGGGGAGACTGTCACTCAAGTCTCGGAAAAACACGACCCCTCCAGTAACTCACGAGAGACTGTCCTTGCTGCAATCACACGATGTTTATTGATAGGTACCTGTGCACTGGGGCCAAAACTCATAACCCACGCAAAGGAGGAGCTCGATCCCCAGTAACTGAGAAAAGGGGTTTTTAAGGGAAGAAACCACAGCGCAGTCATCCGAAGGGGGTAAGGAGGGCGTCATAGAAAATTCCGAAAATACCAATGATGATCACAAGGGGGCAACTCCCTTTTCCTCAAGATTATAATCTAACTTTATCTTCAGCTAGTTCCTGAAACAGAGTCACTGAACCAGCTAATCCAAGATTTCTGATTCTTCTCTCCCTGCTTAGATTTTTGGCTCTATTTTTTCCTGCTAGGAGGGGAGGGTCTGGATTTATCCAGGTCTTTCAGTACTCTCCATGTATCTAACGTCTTGGAGTGATCAGAGAGCCCCAAGTTCAGTTGAGGTTGGGTTTTTATGAAAGACCTGGATAAATCCACACCACTCTAGCAGGAAAAAAAGAGCCAAAAATCTAGGTAGGGGTCCAGGATTACTAGGGTTCAGGACCCCTGATTGGCTGCCTTGATGAGAAGCATGAGTGTGTGCTGGCAGGTGATCCTACCTACAATGGTTGAAATGTTAGGAATTTCCTTTGGATGGTCTGTTTCTGGATGGGGCATGGGTGGTCTCAGTTTGTGATCTTTAATGCCTTACGGTAAACTGAGACTCAGGCCTACATTTAGCTTGTCACGCCTGGGTCCTACACTCTTAAATGTTTCATTGCATGAACTAAAGACAACAAGCTAAATAAATAAAATGTCAATGAAATGATTCCTAATGAATTGATTCTGCTAAACTCATAGGCCAGTCATCAGAGAGGCTTCATTCAGCAACTGAAGGCAGCAGATACTGAAATCCACAGTCAAACATTATAGAGCCCAAGTTGGAGATCTTCACTGGGTTCCTCCTCTTGGTGCTCAGGGAAGCCTGAGGGAGAAGGAAAGGAAGAATTATGGGAACCAGAGGGATCAAGGATACTGAGGAGAGCAAGGCCTGCAGGATCAACTAATCAGGGGACACAGGGACTCACAGAGACTGAACCGGCAAACACAGCACCTGGATGGGTCTGTCCTAGGTCCTCTGTATAAAGCTTATGGTTTGGTATTTTAAGATAACTCCTGACAGTGGGAGTCAGGGTGTCACTTTTGATTGCACTTGGGACCCTTTTCCTCCTACTGGATTGCCTTGCCCAGCAGCACTGATAGGAAGATTTGTGTCTGGACGGCTGGTTATGTAATCTGTTTCTACAACTGGTCATGTGGCCTTAGCTGGTATTTATAGGCAGTTTCCTCTCCCACTCATTCTGTACTTCCTCCACCTTTTACAAGCACCTCAATAGGCCTTGGTTCTCTTTCTGGTGGAGTGACCCACACTTTCATTCCTAAAGTGTCTGTGCCCTTTGTCATTCAGTCTATATTATATAGTTGGGTTTTTTTTTTTTTTAAATCACAAGATATGGTAACACCAAGAGATGCCCTAAAGGGTCTCCTGTACTCCAAGCATAATCTTTTTTACCTCCATTGTGGAGAAGCAATCCAATTTCCCCAAGGTAATCTGGATCAATCACCCCTCCTAACACTGTTATTCCTTTCTTATCTCTTGGTTTAAGGGTGTCAAAAGTCCAAAGTAGCCAAGGGGAAGTCTTAGCCTCCAGTTCAATAGATTGTTTGTTATAGCTCCTGGCAGGAACACTCTCCACTCTCCAAAACTTCTAGGCCAGTAGAACTTAAGGTCGCAGGAACAGGAAGCACAACTCTCTGTAATGGTTCACTAGAGGTTATAGTGAGGGCGACTATTATTCTCTTGATTCCTGGATTATTACAAAATGAACAATAAACATAATTAATATGCCGGCTCACAATGAACTAATTGTATCCTTATAAGAGAAGACTGTCAGTCTTTTATCACGTTACCAAATCTTTCGCTAATTGGAAACTCTATTTTTTATGTCAGTGTTACTGTTAGCGTGTGGAGTGCATGATGTATGTGCGCACAAATGTCAGTGCTACTGTTGGCGTGTGGAGTGTATGATGTATGTGTGCACACATGTCAGTGTTACTGTTAGCGTGTGGAGTGCATGATGTATGTGCGCACACACGTTCCATGTGCATGTGTGGCACCGGAGGACAATTTTGTGGAACCAGTTCTCTCTAATTTTGCATGCAGGTTAGAAATCAGGCTCAGGCCTCTAAGGTGGCAAGCACCTTTACCTACTGAATCTCATTACCAGACCCTCATCAGAGGCTTTTGTTTTCATAATTGCATTTATTCTGGTATGCTCTCAAATTACAAAAGAAATCCGTGCTGATTTTAACACAAAGGATAATACAAATATTGTAAAGAAAGAATAGCAATGTTTACATTCTCATCGCCTTCTCCAAGTTGAGATAACTAGTATTTGTAACTGTAAAAATTCACGTGTTTTGTTTTCATAGACAGATGTGATAGATAAGTTTGCAACATATATACATATATTGGTGACACCTTTCACAGGCATTTAAAAACTAAAAACAGTTAAAAAATAACGTGTCAGGGGCTGGAGAGATGGCTCAGAGGTTAAGAACACATCCAGAGGTCCTGAGTTCAAGTCCCAGCATCCACATGGTGGCTCACAACCATTTATAATGAGATCTGGTGCCCTCTTCTGGCATGCAGGCATACATGCAGGTGGAACACTATACATAATAAATAAAAACATTAAATTAAATTAAAAAAACAATGTATCAGAAAAAGAAAAAAATATAAACGTTAGTAGTAAAAATCTATTATTAAGATATGGTCTTAAACTAAGAATTGTACATTAAATAATTATATTTTAAATATGAAGCCATTAACAATGACCCTTTATAATTCTTTTAATAGTCCCTATACTTTATATTATTGATAATCCAACAATGTTCTTTTTAAATATTTATTTATTTATTTATTATGTACACGGTCTTCAGCCTGCTTGTATGCCTGCACGAAAGGAAAAGGCACCAGATTTCGTTATAGATGGTTGTGAGACACCATCTGGTTGCTGGGAATTGAACTCAGGACTTCTGGAAGAGCAGCCAGTGCTCTTAACCTCTGAGCCATCTCTCTAGTCAACCCACCAATGTTATAATAATCTTACTTTAGCAAAGCAAAAACTTTGTTTTATTGCTTTTATAATAATTCCTATTTCAAGCATCATCAGAGAGAATATGTGAACAGTGAAGGTACCATGTGAACATATCTTTTCTTTCAAAATCATGGCTTTCTTCTAAACAACAATAAATGACAAAAAGTGAGAGGCTATAATTTTTCATTCTAGTTTATATCTAAGGTAGAGCGTAACAAGAGGTGTCGATGTTCAATTATTCAAATCTATTAACTTTTGATTGCTGGCCTGACATAGAATCACTATTGCACAACAATCTTTGAGGTGATATCTGTGACCTTAAGTCATATTTTAATGAGACTTGGAGAAAAAAATACAACATAATATGGTTGAAATGATTTAGTGGTTTTAATGAGGAAACATCACAGTGCCAAACACAAGCAAAGGTGTGAAATTATCTTTTCATTATTAAGTGTGAATCTTGAAATTCAGGGGTCATCTACATGCTTAAGGAACTCAAGAAGTTGAGAAACCTAATCGTTTATAACTGAAAATGTAAATAGTTATGATGAATTACTCCAAGATATGCGGAGAAAGGTCTAGAAGACATCTCTCAAATCTGGTCTAAGAAAACAGCCAGTCTCATCACAAAAAAACAAACTGAATGCTGAAAACTTCATTTATATGTCTTTGAATTCTTCAAAATATTTTGGTGTCGTTTTATGACTAATAACAAGCAACATGTTAACCCAAATTTAAATATACATCACTGTCACTTTTTGTTAGTTTGTTTAGTTTGGCTTTTGTAGAAACAGGGTTATGAATCAGCAAGTACATGGGCATTGCTAAAATGACTTATTGCTAAATTGATTACACTGACTTATTGCTAAGTTGACTTGCGCCAAGTTCACTAAGTTGACCGTTGGTGAGTTGGCTTATCCAAAATGGTCACACTGACACATCATACTTCTTTGTTTTCCTAGAACACTGAAAGCAGCCCACAGGCAGGAGCCACAGCTTATCTGAGGCCCATGCCCTGATACCTCAACACACTCAGCACCACTTGTTGAGTGAACCTGGGTTGTACAAGGAAAGTCTAGGCTTAGGGGTGGCTCAGTAGCTAAACCTTAAATTACTACTAATTTACTTTTTGTTTCTATAATATTAACTGACTTTGATCCCAACTGCATGAGTCACACAGCACAAATAAAACCCCATTATCTGATCAATAAAATGAATTGCTGATATATACTACCATTAAGTCAATGCTCCATAAGAGGAGCAAATGTTGGCTTAATATAGATTGTCTTAAGACACGAGAAGCCGGGCAGCGGTGGTGCATGCCTTTAATCCCAGCACTGCATCGGGAGGCAGATGCAGGCGGATCCTTGTGAGTTCGAGGCCAGCCTGGTCTACAAGAGCTAGTTCAGGACTAGCTCCAAACCTACAGAGAAACCCTGTCTTGAAAAAAAAAAAAAAAAGACACCTGAAAACCAATTCTGTCACCTCCACTCAACCACATAAAACCCATTACTCTGCCATATACACAGCTGTGAATTTCTCTCTCCTAAAACAACAGAGATGTGCCAGGAATTCTATCAATATTTCTTAAGAGAACATTTCTAGATTGTGGACCTGTTTGTTGTGCACAGAGCCCTTGGAAACAGCTTGTGCTGGGAGCTCACCAGCTCATTCGGGCCTCTAAACCATTTCTTCCCTACCTCCTCCATCCTTGTGTGACTCGCAGAAGGAGACGGAGCACGAGCAAGGAACTCAGGACCACGAGGGGTGCACCCACACACTAAGACAATGGGGATGTTCTATTGGGATCTCACCAAGGCCAGCTGGCCTAGGTCTGAAAAAGCATGGGATAAATCCGGACTAGCTGAACATAGCGGACAATGAGGAATACTGAGAATTCAAGAACAATTGCAGTGGGTTTTTGATCCTACTGCACGTACTGGCTTTGTGGGAGCCTAGGCAGTTTGAATGCTCACCTTATGAGACCTGGATAGAGGTGGGCAGTCCTTGGGCTTCCCACAGGTCAGGGAACCCTGATTGCTCTTCGAGCAGATGGGGGGGGGGGGGACTTGATCGGGGGAGGGGGAGGGAAATGGGAAGCGGTTGTGGGGACGAGGCAGAAATCCTTAATAAATAAATAAATTTAAAAAATAAAAAAAAAAAGAGCGTCTCTCATCTCTGCAAGTCTTGATGTCCTGGCTTACCACCTGAAACTGACCCAAGAAGACTCCCTGTTTCAGGATGCACCTCAAGCTGGAGTGCATGCACCGAGCATCGCCAGATCCTTAGATCTGGGAAGACTCTAGTTTTGCCCATTCTGCTTCTTCCGTTGCTGCTAAAGCTTCATTAAGTGTTGGCTGAATAAGCAATGCGTAAGAAGTACACGGAGTCCAAATGCACCATTAGCAAGTGAGACTGGAACTTTCTGTTCTCTACATGGCTAGCTCCTTTTGGTACGCCTTTCTTCCTAATCTACCTGCCTACCAGCCCCACTGATGTGCATGCATACGATTGTATTGACTGTATTCTTCCCCCTTATTTCAAAGGCAATTTGAAGTACAAGATATGCTATTGCTTTGTGTTGACTTGTGCTCCAGGCATGCCGTTGTTCTTTCAGTCTCTGAATAACTAGGTCACTATTTTTTTGTTACTAGGTTCTAATAAAACAAATGAACAAGACACTCCAGTACTTTCACATACTGACTGACTGGATGCAATTTCTGGGCTTTTACTCTTGAAGAAATGACTGCTCATAAGTTAGGATTTTGACCTGCCTCTATGAAAGGTGGTTTTCAGACCCTTTAACTATGTACCAGAAGGTGTTTATTGAGCTTTTAATTGCCAAAACTATCCTCACAGTAAGAGAAACCTCGGGTTAAGCAAGTATAAGCAAAATTTATCTAAGATCTTAAAATTAATTAAAAGTTGTTATTGAGTGCTTGCCGTATGAAACAAAACGCCAAGGATTGTGGGACATATAAAGATACATGAGATATCTGTCAGTTTCAGAAAATCAGCGATTATAAAGGGTTCAAGACAGCTACTAGAAGGAATAAGATGAGTTATGGTAGTTACATACGACACACAACGATTTCCTCAGCTGAGAAGCAAGCTAAAAGAAATGTAAATCATTTAAAAAAAAAAGAGAGAAGCAGCTGAATGTGAAAACATTTAAACAAGGTAGTGCAATAAATCAAAAAGCACCTCATATATATGTTTTTTCCTTTCAAATTATCAAAAATTAATTTAATTATCACACGCAAAGTTATATGAAAACTGTGCTGTAGTGACATGGTAAATTGTTTTTAATTTTTTTTTTTTTTACGTTTATGTGTGTTTGCCTACACAAGAGTCTGTGTGCCACGGGCATGCCCAAAAAGGGCATTGGATACCTTAGGACTGGAGTTACAAATGGTTGTTAGCAGGGGCTGGGAATCTAACCCAGGTCCCACAAAAGAGCCTCCAGTATTCTTAACCCCTGAGCCATCTCTCCAGTCTTCCTCCCCGACTAACTAAAGTAGGCTAATGTTAAATACACTTAATAAGTTAAGCTCTGCTGTTAAATTGGAACTGGGAATGTAAATATAAAATCCTACAAACAAAATAGAGATTAATTACAAATTCAAACGCATTAGCACTGGGTGAGTGGTCAATTAAATAACTAATTATGCTGAGAAATTAACTGTCTGCTTCAGTGCATTATCACACCCACCACCTACCCTCTCTCAGCCCACACAGGTGTCCCATAGCTCCTAAACTTCTCAACCGGCTCAGTCTTAAACACACACACACATATCCTTAAATATTCAGTTGGTTATATATTCACTCTATAAGCACAGGAAAGTGATAACTTTGTGCCAGGGACTGTGTTAACATTTATAAAAAAATTAAGCAGGAGCTGGGCCGTGGTGGCACACGCCTTTAATCCCAGCACTTCAGAAGCAGTGGCAGGAGGATCTCTGTGAGTTTGAGGCTAGCCTGGTCTATAAGAGCTAGTTCCAGGACAGCTAGGACTGCTACACAGAGAAACCTTGTCTCAAAAAACCAACAACAACAGAAAATTAAAAAAGGAAAGATATATACTTACTGTCCAGTCACTCTCCCCTTTTTCTTCACTTGCCCCCATCTTGGCTTAACTTATTTCTTCTACTTAGACTTAGTCCCAGGATGATATCATTAAAATTAAAGGAAGAAACTGAATTCCCTTGAGAGCTGTCAACTCCACAGAGTTAAACAAAAGCCACACCTTAAAATGATGTTCCCACAGAGATAGGTAGGAGTTCTGTCTTGCAAGTTTCTATCTATTTAATCTAAAACCAAAACGTAAACACACACATGCACACACATATATTCAGTACCTTGAACAAGAATGCAAAGCAGATCCATTTCCATTCCTAACCAAGGACCTTTATTGAGTGCCTCTCCAAATGTTATAAGAAATGGACACACAGACACAACCAGCACAAACACACAAAATATTCAGACTGGAAGCATGAAGATGGTGGATTAACGTGGAAGCATCAGGGTGAATCTACTGGCTAAACTGAAGAGACGGAAGATCATAATAGCCTGGATGAAAGATGTTGGCTCTCCTAATCTCAGGGCTGGACGAGAGCTTCTGAATGCTCCTTCCTCTGTAGGAGAAAAGGTTCATTAGGAATCTGTGACTTGAGGAGAAACTCAGAAGAGATCTCGCTGAAGATAGTGGGAGCCAACTGAACGAGGGGAGCCTTGGGAGTGGTAAAACACAGGCAAACAGTTGCAGGAGACCCCGTGGGGCTCAGGGAAGGAAAAGTTATTCTGCTCAGTGGAATGTGATGGAATGACCCTGAGAGCAAATCCCAACTGGGGGACACACAGGCACTGATGGCACTGTGGTCTCGAAGGTCCCATATGGACATGGTAGACCAGATTTGTGAGGGTTTGCTGGTGTTAATTAAATCTCTCCCTACAGCCCCTGGTAACAATGCTTGCTTGTTAGGCTGTGTATTTTTCCCCCTCTGGGACAAACTGGTGGTTGCTGTTTTTAATCCTTTCATAGTGCAAACTTGTACGGTATGTCTCTGAAGTCTTGAATGTAAGCATACAGGTATAATTCTGGATTTGAGTGAAGCCCAAACAAGGAAATGGGGACCACAAGAAGCAGCACCACAAGGCATACATTAGATATTTACCTTTCTTAATTTTTTTTTTGTCTTTTGCCGTATCTACACTGAGCCAAAGAACTGATTTAGAAAAAAAGATTTTTTTTTTGCTTTGAAAATAATATGTCTTTTTTTTAAAGAACCGAAAGACACATACCTGAGGCAAAATAAAAAATATTTATCTTTCTCCTGGGCTCTGATCATTTACAGCTCTTACGTATGATTGCTTTCCCCAGGTATAATAATTTATTGCCTATTAGGTCACTATGTCGAAGGCTCACTTTCTCTCTTTGACAGCATTAGGGGTAATGAACTGTTTCATGGGTAATCACACCATCAAGACCTATCCACCTAAACCCTAAAGCCTGAAACCTCAGCTGTTTGTCCTGCAGAGAGAAACAGAGCAATGACCTGCCCAAAGAGATCTGAGAACCTCTGGAGATATTAAGTTTAAGCTTAATAGTGAATCATTAATAAGTAAGTTGCAGTACAATTATCAATATGAGGCCCATTTAATAATTAATATCTTGCAAACAAAAGAGAAATGAAGTACTAGGTAGAATTAGGCAGAGGTTATATTCAGTTCCCCTTGAAGAGCCTGCTTTGAAGGGGAATTCACAAACTGTTTGGAATTATGAAAGAAGCATTTCCCTGAAGCCCCAGTGGAAAATCACTTTGCAATTGGGACTCTGAACACTAGTCTAGGTCTGTGCTCACAAGCATCCTCCGTGCTCCATTCTGAAGGCACAACTTCTCCCATTTAGTCACAGCTTTCTCGCTTTCGATGAAGTACCGAAAGGTTCAGGTGTATGTGTGTGTGATCAACGAAAAAAATTTAAAATTCTTAAAATATGTCACCTTAGGTCTGTTATTCTTACTAGCTTGGATTTTCAGGGCAATGTGTGTTGACAATAAGTTCCAAATCTACTGGCAATTCTATTTTTCAGTGGAATAAAACGAGACAAGTAATATTTATTATTTATCACAGTAGATTGATTATCATAGTGGGTATTTCATGGAATTCTCTAAATGAGCCCTGCTCCTAGACCAGAGATTTTATCTTGAGATAATCTAAGAGCAACAGTTGTGGATTGTGAGTTCTGAGAGATTCATTTCTGATATCCTGAGGCCTAAGACCATCACCCTTGAATCCCAAGTAACTACATCTAAAGTGATACATTTATTTAAATGTCGTTTTTAAATAAATTGTCCACAATATTTGGCAGTTAAGCTGCCAGTAGTTTGGAGACGAAGGACAGTAGAACATCCCAAGTCATGATTCAGAAAGGTTTGGTTACTGTCTGGCATTGCTGGCCAATCAATTCTTTCACCATTGTTTATGAGCCTGGCCCTTTTGCCAGCCTGTGACTTCTGTAGGAGTCACTCAGCTTTATTGAGAGGTTGACTGACAGGGTCTTCCCATTGCTACCATCCGAGCAGGAGTTCTTCGAGCCTTCAGCAAGGTATGCACTGGCATTAGACTAGGATGAAACCAAGGTGGTACCTCAGGATCTGTATTGAGTTTCTCAGCTCTAACATGTATACGTGAATGCTTTCATTGCTTGATCTTCTAGATGAGCAACTATTTACTAGACCTATGGTTTCCTCAAGAATGAAATGGTCAAGCAGTCCTGAGTTACCTTTACCACCCATGTTTCCAGGGGTAAATTGGATATTTTTTTTCTACCAAACATGTTCTGGCTCACTGTGAAAACAATAGGAAGTTCACTTGTTCCACATTAAATATATGGATTTTTGTTTGAATTTCAGAGTCTATTCACAATATTCATAGAGTCCATTTACACTGCCTAAAGTTTACAGTTAAATGTTGCTAAAACTACATTGTAAAGGAACAGTAATAAAATTAAATTCATTGGAAACTATTTTGCAATAGTAAAAGCTTTCAAACTTCAAGGTTTGCAACTCTATCGAGTAAACCTTTTTGATAAACTCTTAGTAAGTACTGGAGACTAGAAATTAGGTAGTTTAAGACAGGGAGGATTCTTAGAATCTAGATTATAATTTTATTGAATAGAGCTGTATGAATGGGATTTTTCTTTTCTTTTCATAATTCTCTTTATTCTTTGACAATGCCATACATGCAACTAATGAATCAGTCATGTCTTCTCTATTACTGTTATAACCCACTGAATACAGTTGGTGCTGCCTCCTGAAATGTTGACTGATCTTGGCCTCATCTTGTACAGTAACCACAGCTGAATAGTTCACAAAAGTGGTCATGCCACGCCCCAACATACCTTCCAGTCCTCCTGCTGTTACGTTCCTGTGTAGCCTTGACTGTCTGTAGACCAGGATGTCTTCAGACACAGAGATCCACCTGCCTCTGCCTCCCCAAGTGCTGGGATTAAAGGTGTGTGCCACCACTGCCCAACTGCCATTATGTTCCTTATGCCTCCTCTTCAATTATTGGGAGGGAGTTGATAGAGATGATTTATTTACACCTGAATACTCAATAGTAACTTCACCTGTTATGAATCTCTGCATTAGCTACTGACCACTACAGGGAGAAGTTTCTTTGGCCAAAGTTGAGGGTAGCACTAATTGATATAGATAAACATAAATACTTAAGAGACAGTTTAATATCCTGTCTATTTAGCAAAACAACAATAGTAAACTCCCTTTTAGGGCCTATAGCATCCCAAGCTACAGGCTTTCAACTAAGTTTAAAGTATCAGCCTTCTATAGAATTCCTTCTGAGGAACAACCCTTAAATCTGAACCAAAAGCAGTTGGTTACTCCTATGACATTTGTTCCACTATTACACCAGTGAACACATCTTGCCTGGCAAGTCCAGCATCAAAGCATTCAGGGTTCATCGATGTAGTACCATTGATGTGTTTTCTCCTTCCGCAGCCTGCCACGGCACTTTCTGACACTATGAAAGCTGACCAGCAAAAGGAACTTTTCAAGTCAGTTCCAGCTTGACTGCTCTAATTACATGCTTTGATGAAAATGTCTTCAGGTGTGGGCATCTCATTATGGGGGCACCAAGAGCAATGACTAGTGATGGCATGTTTATTGTCAATCAAGCATAATTTAAATTGAAAATAAACAGATGAATATTGCTGTAAATTTTAGCAGTATAATATCTTTTAATGCTTAATTATGAATAAACAGACATAATTTTCTATCATTAATAATTTCTGCCTAATAAAGTTGAACAATACAAAGAAGTCTTAGAGCTTAGAAATTCCCTTCTCAAAGGTCAGACAGGCAATTGGTGCCATCTACTATAATCAGAAAGAAGAAAGACAAAATCATAACTGGTGATATTGTATAAACTTGGTATGAAGAATTTACTGCTCAAAACAAAAGAAAGCTCAGGTCCCTATATTTGTATTCTTTCATCAGAATATCCACAGAACACCACATTCAGCTTCTTTCGGGAAATTCCCTGTGCTCTGTGGCGCCAATACTCTCTCTAGTCATCTCTCAGATCTCAGTTCCTCAATTTTTCGTCCTGAGGCAAGTGATACTAAATTCTATGAAATGTACAGATGTATCCCTAACAACAAAATGAAGACCTCAGCCTTTTATCCACAGACGAGTGGAGTTTTTACCTCTCATTGTGAAAATTTCTCTTTGCAACAGAAGGAAACCACTACAGAAAACCACAATGAATCAGATTCACAGTTGTGTGGCCCAGTCCCAATTGCTGTATCTACCTACAAAACATTCCCCCATCTAAGGCTTGGAGAACATGCCGAAGATGAGGTGGAAAGGTTCTAAGAGCCAGGAGATCCGGAAGTTTGCTAGAAATTGTTTCCTAGTAATATTAGAAGCTACACTCATAAAGTCTCACCAACATGACTGCCCAAGTGTGAGCTGAACAAGGAAGATACCCACATACATGCCAAAGAGGATGGGGAAAAAACCCACAAGGCCTCAACCCTACGCAAAGAATATAAACAATTAAAGATATTTGGGAGTTGGAGATGTGGTCTTCCAGAGGAGAGTGTTGGGGGAGGGTGCTTGTTTGTTTCCCAGCCTCCCAGCATCCCAAAATAATCACACAGAAATCTGTATTAATTGTAATACCATTTGGCCAATAGCTTAAGCATATTTCTGGTAACTCTTATATCTTAAATGAGCCCATTTCTAATTTGTTAATCACCATGTGGCTGGGGTTTACTGACAAGTTTCCGGTGCATTGGTCTCCTGTGGGCGACTACATGGCTTGTTTCTGGCTCTGTTAAGTTACTGGTCGAAAGCAGCTTTATTTGTTAACCAATAAAAGCAACACATATATAGAAGGACTTCCTACACCAGAAGAGCAGACCAGTTGGTTGTCTAGTACCTTATGGCCAGCCCTGGAATTACAAATACATGAATCCTTAAAAGGACTGAAAGGGTTGTATTTAGGAACATATATGCATGAGGATATATTCTTATAATATCAATTAATAAAAGAGGTCAAGAATTTGAAGAAGTGCAAAGAGGGTATATAGGAAGATTTGGAGGGAGAAAGGAAGGGAAAAAATGTTGTAACTATATTAATCTCAAAAAAGAATTAGTACCTAAAATGTATGCTTGTATTGTGAAAATCAATCTAAGGCACAAGCATCCACCTTACAGTTCAAGGTCATACAAGTGAGTCCATACCACAGTCTCTTCTCTTACCCATGACTCTGCGCTTTGTGAAGGCAGACATGTCTTCACACAGAATTCCTCTGTGACATGGGACTAGAAGCAAAGTGCTCTCAAGTCTATGGATTGACTACTAGGACAACACGAAATGATTCTCTGTTTTCATAAGTGTGTTCTGCTTCTTCAGTGTTGCAGAATCATTCCCTTAGATGTGCTTTGTAAGCTTGTCATTCAACTGCGGTGGTTTTTCTGGTCCTGATAGGCAAATATTTTCCACTAACTACTGGGTGATCCATAATGCTACATTTCATTAAAATCGGTCCTTGATTGCCACCTTGTCCAGGAAGTCCCACTGAAGCTCTTGTCTCTCCACACCTGCCATTTCAGTGATGAGATCATGTCTTAATATTAATGCCTTAATATAATGCCTCGTAATGTTCTTCTGTGTTCTCTATCAGATATATTTTCTCTGCAAGATGTGAGGCTCCCTTCAAGGCAGGGGAGACAAAAACTCCTGTCTTTGTATCCTCCACAATGACAATCATATTGAAACTGAGGAATGTGGGTTGTTTGGTATCTTGCTGTTACGTTTTGGCACAATTAATCACCTCTTCAGTCCTCAATAATTTGGATTATTTTGTGCTTTATCGCCACCCCAGCTAGCTTATTTTTTCTTTAAAATTTAAATGCACTGAGAGTCTATAAATAACTCGACTTTCTTAATGTGTGCCAGTCATTTCCCTTTTTAAAACAACTTATTTTTTTGCATATGAATATGTTGAAACCCAGAAGAGGGTGTCAGATTCCCTGGAACTGGTTGGTGGTGAACTCTATGACTTGCTGGGAACTGAACTCAAATATTCTGCAGGAGCAGTAAGTACTCTTAAGCACTGAGCTGTCTCTTTAGTCCCCATTCTCTTACCTTTACAATAAAATGTTTTAAGAGGCTCTCAATGCCTGAGGACGTTAGAGTGTTTTCTTTTAAACTTTTCTTCCTAAGTTTTGCTAATTCGGATTTGGCCACAGTTCTCTTTTCTAAAATCCAAGGTACCAAATAGTATGCTATGCCTGTCTGTCTCTTTCCATAGCGGCAAACGTATTTAGATCAACTTCATCCTGATGAGAGGACAAAGCCTCCACGTTGACTTTCTGCTACATCCTTTGTTCTCTGTAGACATATGCCCTGACATATGCACCAAAGTATGCACATATACACCCTTCTTTCTCTGAAGACGTATGCCCTGATGTATGCACTGAAGAATGCACGTATACACCCTTCTTTCTCTGTAGATGTATGCCCTGACATACGCATGGAAGTCTACACGTATGCAGGTTCTAAAAATCCCACCCAGAATAAGCTGTGCCTCCAGAACTCAGAGCAATGGCACATCAGGGTGCTATTGTCTCCCTTTTACACCTAGAGATCATCCTAACAACTATACTTTCTGTTTTAAAATTTGCAGTGCAGAGAAAAGCAGAAAAGTTTTGTTCTTCAAAAAATAGGATTACAAGGAAAATAATAACTAAAGACTTTGTTTTGCTTGTTTTACCTTAAAGAGATTATAAAACTGAAAACATATTTAATATAAGGCAAAGGAATAAAATTTGAGGGTTCAGGGTTGGTACTGGGTATAAACTTTGAAAAGGAGCATTAGAGTTTGTTAAGAGAAGGTTTTTAGGCCTGGGGATATGGTTCAATGAACATCATAGTAAAGGAGGACCTGCATTGATTTTAGAACCCAAGTTAAACAATACCGTGATAATATGCACTTGTATTCCCAGAATTGGGAGGGCAGAGCTGAATAGATCCAAGAGACTCACTAGCCTGTCTGCCTAGTCCCTATTAGTAAGCTCGAGTCCCCAAGAGACCCTATCTAGCACACAGCTCGTATAGTCAAGCACCCAAGACTGGTTTCCGCCCCCACATTAATCAGTTCACACACACACACATACACACACACACACGAGCACCATCACTGTCATCCCCACACACATGCATATACACATAAAAACAGGAAAAAACTAGTGCATTAAAGATTCAAGTCATTAGAGGAGACAAAAAGATGCTGAGGAAATGCATCCGAGTGTGAGCATGGGCTTTTCAAAGAGAGATGCTGGGTACAAATTTTGGAAAGTTTTTTACTGTGACCATCATCTGAATCAGACAGATCACTATTTGGATATGTGTAATGGTCAAATTCTTAGTCTAGAAAAAAATAGACGTTTAATTTATTATGTGGATACCTGATGACAAGCAAGCCCTGTATAATACTGCCTGTCTCACTTGCTTTACTGCTCAACAACTGTATTTATCCATCACAAATATCCATGATTTCCACTAGGAAACTTATTGTTTACAATGGCACTTTCTTTGAAGGTACCACTGATGCTTTTCTTGAAGTAATTGCTAGCTCCAAATGAGAAAAACTGTGAAGCTGCTATTTATATCATGGAGAAAATAAATAGAAGCCTGAAGACTAGAATGCACTAATGAAAAGAATAAATATTGAAAGCAGTATATATGAACTATATGAAATGCTTCAAAGAACTGTGATACACAAACATGTATATTTATGCCTTTTCTGGATGAAACCTCTCACCAACGGAGTGTCAGGCATCCCAATATGGTCAACAGCCTTGGCTTCAGGCCTTTCTCTCTTATCAGCTCTAAACCTATAATTGTCTAGGAATCTTACCTGAATCCCTACTTACAATCTAAGACATGTCTCAAGTCCTTTGTACAATTCTAGTGACTTTTGGTTTTATTATATCAGATAGCCCTACCTAAGCCTCCTCTGGGGTCCCCTTATATTCACACTTCTCCAAATAAGAGAAAGGGAGAAACGTTTCTTACCAGTCCTTCGATGTGTAACTTGAGAGGCACCTAAACAGTATGTATGGTTAATGTTAAGACCTAACTATGACCCCCCACACACACCCAGAAGCCCTTGCCTACTTAGGTACATCTTATCCCTTCCCTGGGTATCTCTTTTCTACTCCCATAAAGTTAGTACTAAAAAGTTCTCTTATTAAGCCCCAATTTTCCAAGTTCACACCCATGCTCTCAGGTGTACAGTATCCTTTTCCCAAAAATCTTTCTTTAAATTTTAATAAACTTCCAATCTGCTTCCTACTTTCTCATCCTAAAATTCCTTTCTCCCCCAAAGCCAGGAAAGCAGAACAGAAGTCTCTGAGAAGAACTGGGGCTGCTTCCAGTGATGGGCACGAAGCAGGTCACTTCCCTTCCTGTGGCTGACAAGGTCATCTTGTTTGTTCTGTGTTCCTGGACACTGATCGCTCTCGGGGCTCACACTCTGCAATTGTCTGTTTATCCATCTGTCTTTCACACAGTTCTGATGCTCAACCCTGCCTCAAATTAGATGTTATCATGGCACCTGCATTCCCACTTTAAATGCATTCGGTATGAGAGAAAGAAAGACCGCACTCACAAACAGCTTCCTTCTCCCCAGCTGACGGCCTCTACTGGCCAGCTGCTCCCAGATTTGCCACTGCCTTCCTATTCCCCTCTCCCATGACTTTTCTCAGTTGTCTGCTCGCTCAGTGGTCCAGTCATCCAGGACTTCTCCTTTCTCACGCAGGCTGTAGTTTTCCACCTTGGGTCTGCGAGGGTCATTCCAATTAAAACACATTCCATTTGGTATGCAGAGAAACTCAAGGTCAGGCTTAAACGCTGCTACCCCTGTGCTCCCTGAGCTCTTTGATCATAACACTAATATAGCACGGATCACATTGTGTCGTAGCCGGTGATCTATCTTTCCCACCACACTGAACCCTCTAATGAGCTAGAGCCCTCTGGTTCGTCTTTGTACCTTCAGAGAGGTTAAGTGAATGGCTTAAGATCAAAACCCTGGTAAGAAAAGAAAAGAAAAGAAAAGGAAAACACAAACCAACCCTTTCATTCTGCCTCCAAATCCAGTGCGCTAGAAATATTTCTTCTAAGGTGCTTTCTGTTTTGACAAAGCACTGGAACATTTTACTAACGTCAACCATGGTAGCAGATACACACATGTATTTTTATTGCATCTTTTTAATAAAATGTCTGCCTCAGAAAAAACAGGGGAAAATAATATATGGGTAGGTGGTAAATTGCGAGGCTCCTTTTAGGAAAAACTGTCAGTGGAAACTTGTGTACAAATTTCTGAGGCATCATCTCCCGTGGCCATATAGCTTCCTTTGTTTTATTTTCTTCTCCTCAATAGAATTCTGGAGCACAAGATGAAGGCTAATGACAGTAGACTAAGTTGCCTGGATAGATAGTTATATGAGAACCTATTCTGGAGGAGAAGCTGCCTGCTAAGCAGTGAAGAAACCCCAGCAGCAAGCAGTCAATGCCTGGACTACTTTCTGGGCTGTACCCTCAACGCCCTCTGCACATTTGCTGACAGCAGTTCAAATGCTCACCAGAGGGCTCGGAGGGCAGCAGGGGAGCAGAGCTTACTTTAAGGAGGCCAAGCGGCTTGGAATACATGCAGTGGCCTGAGCACAGGTCCGGGAGTCTGAGGCTTTCAGAACTGTAATCCTAGCTCAGACACTGATCCCTCCTGCACCCAGGGATAAATTACTCAACCTCTCTGCCTTGCTTTCCAGATCTTTCTAAATAGGGGTAATAATCTTGACCTCAGAAGGCTGGCATATGAATTAAACATCCGGGAGGCCTCCTCTTCGAACCCAGCAGAACTAAGCAGCCCCGGTAACTCTTTCAATGCGGGTTAACAAGAACTGTTTCCGTGCTAGAGGTGAAAGATAGCTGAGCCTGGCAGCCTCCAAAGGAAGGCAGGCTCATAAATGAAAGAAACAGAAAGCCAGGAACAAAAACAAGCAAGCCATCAAAAACTTTGACTTCACCCCAAACCATCATTCCTGACTGGTTCATTCTCTGTCCATAATGAGCACTGAGTTTGGCTCTAACAAGCTGAGGGAGGATGACTGCCTTTCTGGGCATGGAGCTACAGACTGAGTCTCAGCAGATTTTCAGTGTATTGTGAGAGTTTATAGACATACTTAGTGGGAGAAAGATTCAATTCTGATCACTAATAAGAGAAAAACCTCTTTAATATCTCGAAGTTTTGTTGAAAGTGCCATTTAGAGCTATACTGAAAAAGATTATTATGTTAGCAATACAATTTAATACATAAAACCAAATTGCTTTCAGAGGAAGTGAGGGATGTAAGCTAGAGGATTACATGTAATTCCAATGTCACACTAGTGAAACCTGACTTTCCCATGGGGTGAGACATAATGCATTCTGGGAATGGTCGACTCCAAACCAGCATGATTGTTGGGACCATTTGGAGTCCTGGCCTCCAGTGGCTCTTCCCTGCTAGTGTCCTTTGCTTGCCCTTTTGATTTGAGTTTCTGAGAGTTTGTCAAAGTTGTTTAACAACCCTGCTTCCTGAGCACGCATTGCCCTGGCCTTGACTGAGGATCAGGCGATGAGGTCTTCACCTGTTGGCCCACCTGGCTGGGTTAGGTATAAAACCTCCGTGGTGCTGTTCAATAAAGGGCTTCTTCTACCAGCAGCTTGAGAGGTGTATGCGTGTTAAATCCTGACGTCCTTTGCGCAGATTCGGTTCCAGGCCATGCAGGGGCAGCACATGATGGCTTTGCTTCATTCTGTTTTGTTTCCCTAAGCATCATCTCTCTCATTCGGGTCTCCTCCCCTCAATTAACAGTAGAGCATAACACACAATGTATTTGTCCTTCATGTAGAGTTGAGGATCCTGGGACCTAATGCTCGTTAGTTTATTACGCTATTACTGAGATACGTCCTTGAATGGGTTATCCACTGCTATGCCATAACTTAAAATGTAAAGATGCAACCTAACACTTGTTATTTCACAACTTCTCTTGGTCAGGAATCAGGGTAGAACATAGCTGGGTCCCCTCGACTAAGACCACTCAAAATCCTGATATGGTCAAGAGGAGTTAGAATCATCGCCAAGCTTAGCAGGGAAGGGGCTGCTTCCCAGATGACCTGGAACACAGCCGGCCTCAGATTATCCACTACTACAGGGGGCAGATTACATCCAATGTCAAAAGATGGGGACCACTGAGGCCACCCGAGGGTACCACGCTACAGAGTTCTACATACTACAGACTGTAACTAACTCCTTTCAACACTAACAGTATTCTGGAGGAGTTTTCTTATTAGCATAAGATTTAACTAGTACACATTCGTAGAACATTGTTATAAGAATGTAAAATTCCCTCTTAAAGTATCATAGTGATGTTTAATAACAGCCAAAGGGTCAGTAAGACCAGAAAGTGTGTGTGTATGTGTGTATGTGTGTGTGTCCCTGAGCTCCTGCAGAAGCCAGGAAAGGGTGTCAGGTGTCCACCTCAGTCATTCCCTATTTAATTATTTGAAAGAGAGAGTCTTTCACTGAATCCATAGTTCACAATTTTGCCAGGTTGGCTTCCAGGAAAACTCTTCAATCCTCCACGCGTGGACACATGGCTTTTTCAAGGCTGCCGTGGCTCTCGACTCAGGTTGTCATGCTTGAGCAGCAGGGGCTCTTCCTCTCTGTTCTAGGTCTAGTGTTCATCAAAGCAGTCCTGTCACAGCAGAAACTTTTGTTGCTGGCAGTCACTTCTAAGATACAGTCTTTTCTGTCTCCATATACACTATGCTCACTGTTTCAAGACATTGGCTATTTGAGCACCTCCAGGTTAGCCATCTGCGGCAAGGTGAATTACAAAAGGTATATTTCTACTTCTGTGTCATCAGAGATAAGATGAAAAAAAAATAGGAAGTCCGTGCTTTCCCTCCAAACTTGGTGTCTTTGATGAAGGAGCTGCTGGCATCATAGAGAAAAATTCCCTTCTGCAAGGCTTTCAAAGTAACATGTTGGCTTCTGAAAAGCAGAAAATAATTCTGGGTCAATAATTAGAATTCAATTGAGGAGAGAGAGAGAGAGAGAGAGAGAGAGAGAGAGAGAGAGAGAGAGATAACAAATAACAAACCCTTTCTTCTCTTTTCTTACAGGACAATGTCGTATCAGTCTTGGGATCAACTTGAAAATGATCAGCCTGGTGCCTGTGCTCATCACCCACTAAGCTAACAGTGCTGTGAGGGAAACTTGAAGCACCTTTGGGTGGAGCGTTGGTTTATCGGGCTGTCACAAGTGCCACCTCAGCCTAGAAATTTAAGCAACAGGGATTTATTGTCCCTCAGTTCCAGAGACTGGATGTTTGAAATCTTTCCTAGAGCCGGGAGGGCACATCTACTCCATGCCTCTTTCCTAAGCTTGTGGATTGTAACCTCCCAGGATTTTCAGAGCACCACTCGGGGCATACCTGGGTCTACTTGCCCTTCTCGTATACCACTGTGCCAGATTAAGTTCCAGCCTTATGAACTATCTTAACTCAGTGACCTCTGACTCCAAACACACTTTCACCAAATAAGGTTACACCCTAAAAAGCAAGTGATGAGGATTTGCACACATGAGCTTAGGAAGAACACAGTTCAAACTACAGGAGACATTTGCTATTTTAATTGTCTTATTTTTGAGACAGGCTATCATGTAACCCCAGTTGCTCTCAAATTTGATTTTGCAGCTAAGGATGACCTTGAACTTCTGATCCTTCTGCCCTTACATCCTAAGAATTGTTAGTCACACACCGCCATTAATTTAAGCATTGCAGCTGGAACCTAGGGCTCTGTGCATGCTAAGCAAGCCCTCTATCAACTGAGCTGCTTGCCAGGCCCCCATAGGATTGCCGTAATCTAATAACAAAATACCGCAGATGGGATGGCTTATAAACAGTTCTGAAGCCTGGGAAGATCGGAATCAATGGACTGTTAGACTCTGGTAAGTGTTTCCTCCAGAGATGGTTGTCATGCTACTGGGTCCTCAAAAGACAAAAAGTACAAGAGACACCCTACATCCTTTTTTGCAAGGGAATTCATCCCACCCATTTAAGAAATCATTCTAAGACATATAATAATTATTTTCAAGTTTCTAAAGGATTGGGCTGGAAAGAAAAATGTGATTTTCTTTCAGGGCTATTCTAAAATACAAACCAAAAATGAGCATAAAATGTCAAGGAAACAAAAAATTTACATTACATATTATAAATGCATTCTTTGAGACTCTGTATACCATCCTATAGGATAGGCTTTGAGTTTTGCAGAAATATAAATAGCAATATCAAAGTTTATCATTAGTAGTAACTGCTTGACGGGCCTTCAACTTTTCTTCAGTCCGTCTCTCTCTTTGGCTATTATGGTACAGTGCAAGAAGGCAGTAACAACTATTTCCATTTCTTCTGTAGGAGCAAAACAAGATGATGAACATTCAAGACGTAGCACTGTGCTAGTTGCTAATATCGTTACTATTAACAATATTAGCTTGCAGTTTCCCAATTACTGTAAGATGTTGAGCTCACTCTTGCAGTTAAAACAGTGGCTGGCAGGCCACACTCATCAGATAATATTCTTATACTGTTGAAAGGTAGAAAACTTTCAAAGCAAGTATTTTACTGTTTCAGAAACACAGAAGAAGCTGGAGGTAGGTTGATTGCCTCAAGTTTTACGTCTTCCTATTCTGGCAAAACTGGAGTTGCTATTTCTTGATTGTATCACTCCTCAGATACTTAATTTCATAAGCTGCAGTGGTATTTTCCCGTGTCATGTGTTTGATTAATGTGGAAAAATACCTGTGCAAACAACAACATCAATTTTAATGTAATCTTCAGTGTCAAATATTATCACAAAAAAGCAGCGCTGAATTATATACTGAGGCAGCTACTTAACACTGAAGGTCTTTAAATTTTTATTACATTGTATTTACTGTGTGTGTGTGTGTGTGTGTGTGTGTGTGTGTGTGTGCAAGCATACCGTGGCACACCGTGGAGTTCAGAGGACAATCAGAATCAGTTCTCTCCTTCCATATTGTGGGTTTTGCGGTGCACACACAAGTTACCAGGCTTATCAGCAAGAGCCTTCACCCACTGAGCCATTTCACCTACCCATAATGCATTTCTTTAAATGTAAATCCCTTGAGGGCTTATTGGAAGAAGCATGAATTCACTCCTTCCTTATGTGAAGAAATAAGACAACACATCCCACCATTCATTCATTAATTTCTAAGCCATCAAAACATCTCCCCCTCCCCCAGAGAACCCTGCTATGCGTTCAGAGAGCAGTTTCCATTAAGAATATAAAATTAACACACTAGGTCACCGCCTGTCGTTCACCTGCCTGTTTTCTACTGAATACACAAGGAGATCCTGATTTTCTAAAGTGCAGACAAGCACAGGGCATTGAAGAAGTAGGCAGATGTGCTCCTAACCACATTTTCAACACAGGGGCCTAGCAGAGGAAGGGTTTCTAAGCTTAGGACTGAGGGTCAGAAGACATTCACAAAAGAAAAGGGGGGAAAGAAAGATGCAGAAGACATAAAAATGAATATAAGATGTTCAGAGAAAGAAAGGCCGTTGGTTTTAGAAGGCATGATGTCTGCAGGAATATCGCATGAGCCAGGAGAATGTTCGTTGATGCTCCAAGTCTTATACATGAAAGTAGACCGTCCTGGGTAACGTTTAAAATGGCAGCCAGTGTCAGAGGAGTCCACACATTATTTAAGACTTTTTACTCAAACAAATACATTTAAGACATCATAATACATCCTTATACTGAGACAAAAATCCAAATTTCTCTATGTTGTGCTTCGAAAAACCAAACTCTGTATTTCCTTTTCTCTGCAGTGACCACACTGGCCAGTACTGTGGAAATGTGTAGCCCTGGATCACGGCACACGTCTCTCCTCAAAAGAAATGAAGGATGGTGTTATTCAACAGGGAGTGGTTTCTCCAAAGGAAACGTGAATAGGAATGGACTTGCTTTATTAAGGAGAAAAATGAGCTCTCTGTGGTTCTCTGGAGAGCATCCCAGACAGAAGCGTGGGAATCTGATAGACTCTCAAATTTTGTTGACAGATGCAAGTCTGAACCCAGTTTTCTGTTCCTTCCCTTAGTTTCCAGCTTTCTTCCTCACTCCGGTGAGCACAGTCCAAATGCATCGGTTCATTTCACGCCAGTGTGCCTTTGTTATCAACCCTCCCTCTATCTTCAGTGTCCGTGCCCTTGACACCCAGGGCCCTGTTTCCCAGGTAACTGCCCACACATACCTCAAGACTCATCTCTTTTAAATTTCTCTCATGCCCTTAGTTCACACTTGGCCACTCTCGTCTCTTCTCCATGTTCTTAGTTTAACCCTTACCTGCTCTAAATCTGCTACTCATTTCTACACGATTAGAAAGACATTTTTTTTCTCCCATTACAGCATTTGCTATGATCAGTTCCCAGTGAACGAATGCATGAGGGTATGAATGAATGCATGAGGGTATGAATGAAGGCATGACTGTATGAATAAATGCATGAGGGTATGAATGAATGAGATCTCCTTCAGAGTTTTCAAGCATGGATTCTGGAGTTAGAGCTGCCTGCTTCAAACTCTTTCTCGACTCCTACCAGACATGTGAAATTTTGGAATTAATCTTATGACTCAATATCAGTTTTTCAATTATAAAAATGGAAATCATAATAACACTATATGAAAAATCAAAATGAGAGTTCAGTGCATACTTAATACATGCGCTTGGAGCCTTGGTTTTCAATATTCGTGTGCATGCACACACATACACACACACATTCATAAATATTTCAGTTAACATGATTACATTAAACACCACTAGTCCCTAAGTAACCTGGCTTAAATGTCAATAACTACAGTACATTCACTGTAATTCCCCTGTGCAAAAACATCAAAAATAGGTTGAAGGCCAGGTGTGGTATAGGCCAGGTATGGTGGTGTACCCTCTACCCACTTTTTCAGTTTTTAAAAATTTTCATTTTGAAAAAAAAATTACTTTTTATTATTTTATTACTTTAAAAAATACCAATCCAAATTCCCACTACCTGCCCTCCTCCCACTCCCTCCACTCACCCTCCCACTCCTCCCCACTCCAATCCTAAGAGAGAGCAAGGCATCCTGCTCTGTGGAAAGTCCAAGGCCTCCCTCCTACATCTAGGTTAAGCAAGGTATACATCCAAAGAGAATAGGATCCCAAAAAGCCAGTACATGCAGTAGAGACAAATCCTAGTGCCACTGTCAGTGGCCCCTCAGTTGGCCCCAACTGTCAACCACATTCAGAGGGACTAGTTTGATCCCATACTCGTTCACTCCCAGTTCAGCTGGAGTTGGTGAGCTCCCATTAGCTCAGGAAAACTGTCTCAGTGGGTGAACCCTTCATGGTCTTGACCTCCTTGATCATAGTCTCACTTCTTCCACTCTTCAACTGGACCTTGGGAGCTCAGTCCAGTGCTCTGATGTGGATCTCTGCCTCTGTTTCCATCTGTTGTTAGGCAAAGGTTCTATAGTGATATTTAAGATAATCATCAGTCTGACTACAGGGCAAAACCAGTTCAGGTACCCTCTCCTCTATTGCTTAGGTTGTTAGCTGGGTTTATCCTTGTGGATTCCTGGAAAATTTTTCTAGAGCCAGGTTTCTTAAAATTGGCCCTTGTAGAGGGTAGATAAGTGTTAGGCCTCAAGGGTCAGGGCTGAACAAAACTTGATCCCCATCCTGCAGACAAGGTCATAAGGCTGCCCCCTTCCTGATCCCAGAGTTCCCAGCAAGCTGGATATTCCTCCAGCTAAGTCTTAGCTATACACCATATTAGTCTCTTCCCCTAACCTATCAGTTTGGTTGACGCTTCCCAATCACTCCAAATGCCCAATTCCTGTTGCTCTTGAGACAGGCTCAAAGCTTTTCAGTCTTCTCTGTCAGTGATGGGGCCAGGAAAAGACCCCAGAGGTCATAGAGACCATCTTTCCCCACTTTGCTGCCCCCTCCCTACTTCTGACATCTTCTCTGTACCCTTTCCCCTGTGTCCTGCCACCATCCTCCTTTGTCAAGGCTACTAGGACCCCTGAGGAAGCTCTGCCAGGAGGGACATCCAAGGGGTTGATTGGCTGTTAACTAATTAGCATTTGCTAGATCTGGGAGCTTTCTCTAGTTAGGGACCAGAGGAAGCAGCAGGAGTGGATGAAACAAAGCAGAGCTTTGATGAAGGCCCTGTTCTGTTCTTCCCTGGCCTGGCAGAACGCCTCCAGGCCTCAGGTCTCACAGAGCAGAGGACAGGCAAGGGTGGGGTGGGTGTGAGGCCAATGGTCATTTTGCCAGCTCTTGGTCTGGGGCAAAAGGGTGGGGGGCATGACGAGTTGATGAACCATTGTGTACAGTGGCAATTGTTGACAAGGGAGAAGCAACTAGGTCCTAGGCCCTTAGTTCCTCTGGGCTTGGATATGAGAACATCCCTGGCTGGCAGCAGTGTGGCCTCATGGAACCAACCTTAAAAGAACTGGCCCACCCCTTTCTGGATGCTGAGATGTTCACAGGATTGTTCTGAGGTACAGTTCTGGGTCCTGACTTGGGCACTGTCGGGAGATGGGGTGGGGCTCAACCTCTTACAAGAAGGTACCCACACTGGTCTAGTCCTACAGGTCAGTGGCCAATATGGCATCCTTTACTTCAAAGAAGGGCTCTGGGGATAGGCAGCAAACACTGTTCTCATCTCAAGGATGCTGGAGGAAGGATGTGGCCAGGAAGGTCTCACTGAAGTCTCAGCTGTCAACAGTCTACTCTATTGGAGGTCACCAGATAGCAAGGCCATGGACAGTAAGGTCCATGTCTCCATGTGAGGCAAGCTCAGCGAGGGACTGAGCACCAGGGCCTCTGATGAACTCAGCTCCTCAACCAGAGTGCCAGCCTGGAAGATGGCTTTCCAGTCAAAGTTATCTGTGAGGTATTCTAGCTCACCCTGCTCCTCTTGGGTCAGCAGGACCTTGGGCATCCTCTTTAGCAGTGACTGTTGTGCTTATGCCTCAGCCTGCTCTCTCCTGTGTCCCAACCCAACTCCCCTGGTGGCCTCCTCAAACTCCTTCAACAGGTGCTAGGCCTTCATTTTCACAGTCAAAGGCCCACCCCAGAGAATTGTGCTGGAGTCCTGGACAGCATGGTGGGCAGCCTCTACCTCTTGAAGACTCAGCTAAGCTAAGCAGGCGCTCTGCATACTGAGGGTCAATGTGACAGAAGGCCCTCTTGCCAGGTTCCTCCTTCTCTCAAGGCACTTGGACGTAGCCCTTGTTCAGGGAAATGTTGTGGCAGATAGGATTCTGCCATATGGGATCTGCACGGCAGAAGTAGCAGAAGATGTTCGTCATCCACTTGAAGATGACTGACAGAGTGATCTGGGTGGCAGATTTGTAGGGCAGCTTGAACATATGTATGCCTTTAATCCCAGCACCCAGAAAGTAAAGGCAAGTGAATCTCTGTGTGAGGACCAACAGGACTACAGAGTGACTCCAGGCCAGCCAAGACTACAGAATGAGACCCTGTCTCAAAAAAAAAAAAAAAAAAAGTCTGAGTCATACCTGATTCCTATCATACAACTAACAATGTAAACAAGATCTTATCGTCATTAACCTAAGTACAAGCAAGCTTGCAATGTTTTGTTGTTTGTCTTGAAATATTTCCAAGAGAATGTAGTGTGAGGTTTCTTAGCCAGGGTCACTTGCTCCAGGATGTCTTCAACTCCTTCTTTTCATTTCTGTCAGCTTTCCTTTCAGTGACTCCTTGTGCCTTATATTGAATAACTCTCAAGGGACAACAATGTCCATCTAGCGTCTTTCTCCCCATCTCCCCAGTTAGCATCATTTGCTACTCCTGCATCTACTTAACAATTCCCTTTTTCCATTTTGCTCCATGTCACACACACCTATCACAGAAAGACACACAGGCAACACACTTGCATGGTTTGCTGTCTAGGAGACCAGTGACAGATGGGCCCTGAAGCAACTGTTCTTTGCACAGTGGTTCCTGGACCATCCTAATCTCACGGTGTGTTCCCATCATGTCAAATAATAAAAGAAGTTGGTCGGTTCAGCTCCATCCAGAGAAGCATCTTGCACTGTCCTCCCTTTCCTTCTCATTTTTCCCTCATCCCTCTCCTTCATCAATATTCTCTTTCCTACCTCCTCTCCCTATTTTATATTTATCCGTAATCCACACAATCCCAGCTATGGAATCTCAACTTGACCGAGGTCACTGGGACTATCTTCTCTGACATCCATTCACCCTGAAATGGCAGTAAGAGATCTACAGTGATCCTGTAGATTCTGAGGGCCCCACTCTTTTATGATCTCCAGTTCTTGAAAGTAGGATATCTACAAGAAAAATCTCCTTGCTGGTAACATTAATTATCTTTTATAATGTAACTGGAGATGCAGTATTTTCATGTTTTTCCTCTTAATTATGAGAACAGGGAAGAAAACAGATGTTAAATTATCATAATTTTTAGATAGTGACAAGGAATTATTCTAGGAAATACCAAAAATTAAGGATTGGGATTTTATGAAAAATACTTACTTTCCCAGACACTTTCTCACACCCATGACTTTTCAGTGAATTATGACTAAAGACCGTGGGACAGAGATAATCTGGGCTAGTGTCCCACAGCAGGTTTATGGGGTGATTCTTTAGAAGCAGATCCTTGGTTCCCATTCGGAATCGACCACAGCAGAAGCAAGTGTGGGGATGCACAGAGGCAACTTGACATTGAAAAATGGCATTTTAGCAAGTTATCTGGATGTTGCTAATGAAGTCTGACATTTGGGGATTACAACTGACCGTCTTCTTCCAGTTCTGAGAAGAAATACCAACAGTGTGGCTACTTCACATCTCTGTCGATGCTCTTCCTTCCTGGTCAAGCTCAGATGAGGCTTTTCCTTTTGACCAGTTTTTGAGAAAATACTCTCAGTTCTCCTATAGTCTGCACTGGAGAAAAAATAAAAGGTAGAATGTATTAAGCCCCTGAGAACTTGGCGCTATTTTTTAAGAGAACATAAGTACTCTGAATGTAAGGAGATAAAGTGTCCTGAATATATAAATTACTTTCTTATAACTTAAACAATGGTAGGCATGACCAAATTAAAGCAAAAGTTGTCTTTTGTTACGTCTAATGTAGTATAGTCAGCCAATACCAAAGGAGAGCAATGACTCATGTTTAGGCCAATATCTCTGCCATAGCGTGACTCTATATATCTCGAGGACAACTTCTCTGTCTTCAGAACAATTCGAGAAGGGAATATTTGCTCAAGTCTCTAAGCATACCTGCAGGTGAGCATTTCAAAGCACGTCTTCAAATCTATCTTTTCCAAGGCTTTCCCTAGTGACATTTTACAAATCACAAATATTCTGATCTTCCATGACAACAGGGCAAGACAAGAAATTATTAATATCCCAGAGTTGATATTCAAGCAATATGGTGCTGTTCAGTAATCGGAAAGAACTCCTATAGAAAATGTAAAAATCAAATTCTCTTTAAATATTGTTTTCTGCTATTTTTTCCCTGAATCTTTCCCCAAAACATGTTGGTGGGAAACTGAATTCACACTGAAAAGTGTTGTGTAGTGATGCTCAATGTTGGTTCAAGGCTACACGTACTCTTCCTCATAAGAGTATTAATGTTGATTATGACAATGTTTGAGAATGTGATTAATTTCTGAATCTTTTTGTCTCCATTTTCTCTTTTACTATGGGGCAATGCTTTAAGGAGGCCTCTACCAGATGATCTTGGTGTTCCTAACCTCCACAATGGTAAGTCAATTAAGCTACAATCAATCTAAATTACAGAATGCAATGTTCTCTTAAAGTAATTGTTGCATAGCAATTTCTTCGGAATTGAAATATTCCTTCCAGGAAAGTTGAGGGGGAGCAGTTCATGAGACTTGGAAACTAAACAAATGTCACATTTCTGGGAAAGCTGAACTCTAAAAGATTCACAGGGCCCTTCTCCAAAGTTATAGAAACAACAACAACTATTGACCAGTTACGTTGCCTAAAGGAGACTCTTGGGCCTGATCAGCTGCTCAAAGTCATGCAGAGAGCTCAGGGTTGCAGTTTTTGAGTCATTACCTATGTTGGGATGGGCTTTATGATGATAGAGCTACTTTTGAGTCCTCCCTGCTCCTGTAAGTAGCCTCTTATCCACAATTTTGCTAGTAATCCCAGTAAGCTCTTAGGTTCACATCGCTATAAGTATGTTGGTGTATGGTGGCTTGCATGTCTGGCATGGGTACACACGTGTGTCATGTCTCCCAGTAAAATATTAAGATTATTATTATTAAGTAGCTTATTAAGTAACAAATGAAGGCACATTCAACTGTGAATGACAGACAATCTACCCAAGCCTTTGCCAGATCTCTGATTTCATATTCCTGATGGTAGGGGTTAAAAACACAAATCAGAATGGAAACTAAGGTTTCTGGCTATGCCATCTCCAACTACTCATGAGGTACTATAAGTCAACAAAATGGCAAGACTCTGAAATAGTAACGTAAGTAGTACTGTGAATGCTACTTGGACCTGGGAGAGTTACATAAAATAGTATGGTGAATGCTCTTTAAGCCGCAAGTCTTTTACATGGAAAGGAATGTCCAGATACTTCCTAACTTACCTCCAGTCACCTGAGCAAATAAACACATATGTAAATTAAGTTGCCACAACCAGGTGCAACTAATATGTTGCAAATGTACATGGAAGTCCACTCTGTATCTATGTAACATCTAAGCTTCATGTTCAATAAAATATGCCACAAGCTTTTTGATTAATCTGTCATGGCCATGTTGTATAACAACAAACACTTCTATTTGATTATAATAAACAAGCTTTCTAGGCGTAATTGGAGCTATGTCATGGGCACATGATACTTTAAAATGGTATGAAGCTACCTTTAAAAGCCTAAGCATCATTAAATGTAGCTTCCAATTGTAGTTGAAGGAGCTAACACAAATCAGGCCTCTCACTGGTGTTTTAAATGTAGAGAAAGAACACTTCCACATGTAGTAGGGTTATTTACAAACCAGGATTAAACAGCGGAGAAAACCGAATATCCCTTCCATTATGGCTCACGTCAACCAAGTCAGGCAGATCACAGCAGCCCCTCACAGTACTAAACTAGCCGTGATGCTGTCCCAGTATTTATGTGTAACCATTCTAGGATCTCTGCATCCTCCTAAAGCTTGTGAATCAAGGATGAGCTACCCCCAGGACTACCGCAATGGGAATAGCTTTTCTGCAGAAACAGTAGCTAAGACACTGTTACGGGAGGATTCTTTGTTCTCTTCTCCCCTAGCTGTAAGAGTTAAGACATTCTGTAAGGGTTAGGAATGGCTCATTTGGTGTCAAACTTCCCAGAACACCTCCAAAGGCTGTCACACTGTTTTGTAATCTCAGAAAATATCCAGATCTGTCTGTCTGTCTGTCTCTCTCTCTCTCTCTCTCTCTCTCTCTCTCTCTCTCTCTCTTACACACACACACACACACACACACACACACACACACACTGACTTTGTTTTGGGTTGTATAATATACCCATTACTCAGACCTATATATGAACAAATCCTAGAGATTCACAATGTCAAGATTATCAGTCTTAATTCACTAACTGGAAGTCATGACCAGAAGCAACAAGTTGATCATCACTCCATGGGGGCACAGATGCCCTCCATTTCTCAGAAATTTTCTCACCTACAGTGTACTGTCTTATATCAATTCCTTCCCCATCACACTTTCAAAATATATTACCATAATAAGAACGCCATCTAGGCTGGTTAAGGCATTTGTTCATTAAAAAGCCAACTCAGAGCTAAATGAAGAGCCCAAGATCATTAGAGGTGACAGAGCATGGAATGTCTGAAATGAGTGCCTCCCACAAGGCCTCAAATATCACCTTGGCCATTTATGACTCTCTTGGTGTCTATTTTATACACCATTTATTTAAAACAGCTTTGGGAGAAGGTCATTCAGGTATTTGGATGTGGGTTAACATCTAAAATGAACCATGGTTTATTATTCTTCTTATTGTCCATTTACTAAGGATGGTATAGTAGACGGTTGAAGTCTATGGCCTCATTTGATGAAGTGCAAAAACAGCACTTTTTTGCCAGTCATATTAGAATGGCTATCTTGATATTTAAGGCCCTAACCCTGTAGGAAAGAGTGCTGATTTTGTGCATATAAATACATCTGCACCACATCTTTTTAACTCTGGAGCATAATATTCTAACTCAGGCAGAGGAGAGCAGCAGCGAAAGGACATTAGTGTCTACAGCAATGTTCTCTTTAAATGAATTGGATCTTTAAGACAATCTTATCAGGCTTGCTTTAATGTAAGTGGCAGCTTTATGTCGAAGCACGAGAGCAGGTAGTGAAGGGTATCACACCGCACCATAAACCTGCAGGAATTTTACAAGCCAAGGTAGACGTCGAGATAATGAGAACAGATTCACTTGTCAGGGGCTGCGATGCCAAAACCCGAGTTTTCCGTGATTTTCAAAGAGAATCCTCCCACAATGTTTTCACTTAATACAACACTCAACAGCATTTGATAATGCACAGAAAGGTATAGAAATTAATATTAAAATGACACATCTATCTCTGCTGGTCATGAATGCCTGTGGGTAACCTGAGAGACACTTTATATGCTGATTTTTTTAACATTAATATTTCTAAACAATCTCAAGTTTGTTCCCTTCATGGTGGAACTAATTGGAAGGGTAGACTAAGACTAAAAAGGAATTGGTGCAAGATTCTGAGTGATGCTTTTGTCTTTGTTCAGTTTGCTTTGTTTTGTTTTGTTTGATTTTGTTCAGGTAGTGACTCGAATTATCTGGAATGGCTCTGACATATGCAGGGGAAGATGGCTGTAAACTTCTGACTGTAATCTCCTGCTTCTTCCTCTCAAGTGCTGGGACCCCAGGCACATACTTCATCACACCCTGATCTTTCTGAGAAGAATTTTTATAAATTTCCCCACAAGGAGAATTCAGGAAATGTAGTTACCAAAGGTCAAAGGACCAAGCCCCATCATTGAAACATCTCTGAAACGAACTAAGAAGAGTTAAGTGGTTATGGCTCAGAATAATTGATAGTGGGTCACATCAAGAGCACAGTTTAAAATGGTTGATGTTTAATGAATTAACTAACCTAAAGAAAGAATGGCTTAGAGATACAAATGTGTCCACATGTTGCAGAAGTCCTCAGGAAAGTCAATAAAGAAAGAATTGTGAAGGTTGGTAGTGGCTGTCTGATTTCTTCCCACGATGCCCTCTAGATGATGGACAGAATCAGGCAAAGATGGGAAAATACCTTTGCACTAGAACCATGGCTAACGTTTCTAACCAAAAAAAAAAGGATTTAGGATTCTGAAAGGTCTGTGGAAGGTGGAAACTAGGAAACACTCAAGTCAGGACTATAACTAGAGAAAGGGAAGGTTCAGTGACAGTGATAAACATGGTCATTGGAAATGATGAAAATAATCTATCCAGCACATGTTTAGATTAAAAAGATTAATCTAGGACATTCTATCTGGGCTTATAAAGTCAAGAAATAATTATTGTAAGATTACAGTGTGGTGGAGGAGGCCAATGGTGAACACCATTATATTTTAGTTTGATAAGCAAACTAGGCACAATTTTACTTAAGAACATGGAGGGTTTTAAGCACTGGATCCTATTATTTCCCCAGAAGACGAGTACCCCAGCTGCTCCAAATGGTGCAGGAAGATGAAATTAGTCAATTCCCTGGAAAGTCTGTAGCATTCAGCTTCAGGGCTTTGTTAATTCACCTTCTCCTGGGCTTCCCAGGGAAGCCTGGGAACAGAGCAAGGAGGAAGAGAGAAAGGAGAAATTAACAAGCTTCCTAACGTATTGCTACCCCTACGTCTTCCGAGGGAATTGGTTAATTTCACTTTGTACCTCCATTCAGATCTGCTCAAGTTTGAAGAAAGCACCAATTAAATAGTTGGAGAAGGAGACAAAGGCAGTTGGGTAGGAAGGGAAGGATGGATAGAATTTAAATCAGTAACCACAGTCTGGGGTATTCCCCCACAATCCTCAAGCACAAGTATTTCTCTTCTGAAAATATAGCTAGAACAGAAAGTTTTACATTTTGTTACCTGTTATTCGGCCTTAGGCTATGGGTAGAACTCCTGGCTTTTCTTTTCTTGTGTAGCTGACTCACAGGCTTGGCAGTTGTCCTATTCATACATTAGTCAGCCATGCTCCTCACAACCCCACCGCTACCCAACAAGGGTTTTAAGGTTGAAAATGAGAAATATGTACCTGGAGGGAAGTACTGCTTTAAGTGGCACAATAATGGAAGACGGGAATAGGAAAGTTAAAAGGGTGGATAGAAGGGAAGGCTCTATGAGAAAAGTAAGTGCACATAAGGTACCCGGGAACAAAGGCCAGTATACTGTTAAAGATGACAGGAAAGAACACTGGCATACACATCCACGTGTGTCACTAGACTGTAGGGTCACAAATCCTCATTATGACCCCAACTCAGGAAACCTCACTGAAACAAATGCATAAGCTTTCTATGAAGTATTTGGTTCTCAAAATTACCTGAGAATCTCTCTTCTTGGTCCTCATTGATAGAACTTAGAAGATCACTTTTTGTAATCATTTTTCACAAATTTGGCTCCAGTCAACCAATAGTATAAAAACCCTGAGTGGGTACAGAGTATTGTTGACAGATTTCACAATAAAGTTGAAAAAGTACCACTTTGGTTCAGAACTGCAAACAAAATCTAAGTATGTGGCTGTCCAGGAGGATTCTCCATGTTGCCTTCGGAAGAGCACTAGGCTGAGAAAGAAACCAAGACAAAAATGGCAACTTTCGTTGAGAAAAAAAATGAGTGTATAAGATCTACTGTGCAAAATTATTGGGTTGAAGGATAAAACTCTGTTCTGTAAGCAAAGTGACTGGCACAACACACATCCACTGTCAATCAAATGATGACGTCATCATGGTGAAAGCTAGAAACAGGCATGTCTGGAGCTGAAAAGCAGTGCAAGAAGTCAGATCCTCAATGGATCTTCAAGTCAGTTTTATGTCAATACAACCTGTACACAGTTTCATAAAACTAGAGATTTGGGAGTCTCATCTCAAATATATCTAACCAGAATCCCTGTGAGTGGTGTCTAGAAAATTACTTCTGATTCTCCAGGTAATTCTAATTAATATTTTAGATGATTTATATCATTTGTCAATATATTACAATGGAATACAGAACCTTGAACCCTGGGTGTCTTGTGTCCCCATATGAGATCGTATTTTACCATTTTATTTCTATGGTCAACCAGTGTCAAACTTAGAGATATGCTTTATTATTATTATCATCATCATCATCATCATTATCATCATTATTTGATGTTCTAATGTTGTATCCTTAATAAATTCCACCATTTTCTCCTGAACTCTAGATTCCTTCTGGAAAATAACATGGGAACACATAGTTCATCTACTTTCCATAGACTACTATGTTGTGTGTAAACAGAGGCCTGAATAAGGTATCCAGATGTACAAACTTCCATAAAAGTGCATAAAAGGAGTGGTTAACCCAGACATAAGTGTGAGCTTTTAAGCAAGAAAGAGTAGCAAGCAACAGATTTGCCTTCCTGTCTGAAAGAACTGGAAATAGGTTGTATAAGACAAGATTCCAAAGACACAGGCAGCCAAGGGCTGTGATCCCTGCAAGGTAAGGGATGAGATCATGCCTGTCAAAGCTGCATCTCACTCCCCAAGGAGCTCCGGGGCCATTGTGGAGGGAGGAACCCCTGGCAGCTAAAGAGGGGTCAAGCCCTCAGAGGATCTTCTCTGGCTACAGTGGAATTAACTTAAAAATGAACAACAGTTGAGGCCCCTGGAAAAAGTCCCCAAATATTTGGAAAGGAAATAATCCTTTCTAAAATAAACCATAAGTCCGTGAAGAAGCTCAGAATGAAACAAAGCGTTTTGAACTGCCTTGGCTTAGGTCCTAGACGTCCACCAAAGTTCATGTGCTAAAGATCAGGTTCCCAATTCAGCCATGTTGAGCAGTAGGACCTCGGTGGATGGGGACATCATGAGGGCTGTGATCTCAGAGGGGATTAGTACTTCTATAAACTCAGATCATAATGGTTTGAGGGAAATGATTTTTATAAAAGTGCTCCTTTTTTCTCTCTCTCTTCAGACCCTTCCCTTTCTCTTCCTGGCCACTATGAGCGGAGCAGTGTGGCTCCACCATACACTTCCACCATGCTGTGTTGCTCCAGCACAGCTTCAGGGACAAGGCCAGGGGTTGTGGACTGAATTCTCTGAAATCCTGAAATAAAGGTAATTGTTCCTTCTTCAGAGATTTGGTTGTGACCCAGTCTTCAACAGCCAAGTATCTTTCCTTTTTAAAGACAGTTTTCTCAGTGATGGAAAGATAAGGAACTAAGGGATGATGCTCTGCATAGCCCCAAGATGTGGTGCTCAGCACCACAGCTCCTCAGGCTAATGATCAACGGTCAATCATCCCAGGCATAAGTGAACTACCTCATTGCTGTGTCCCTCTTCCTCTGAACAGCTAGTGCATCTGAGGTCTAAGGAAAACACCTCCTTTTCTCTCAATACTCATTTCTAAAGACCCATGAAGATGGCTCCATACCTCTTCTTAAAACACAGATTCAGTTGACATCTGTTTGATCAGGACCTCAGCTAAAACTGTAGCTGAAATAATCATGTGTCAGCCTGTCAATCATCCATCTTTACCTCAGTTTGGAGATTAGTCCAGGAGTAGTGCTTTGAGAGCAAACACATATCAACCACATCTTTAACCAGAAATTGTATCCTCAAGAGATTAAAGTATCCAGTGTCAAAAGAAATCCATGTGTTCTTTGCTGTCTTGTCAGTATAAACAAGCCGGATGATCTCTAATACAAAAATCATATGGCATTATTGACCCATAAATATGCCATATAATTATCAATGAATCTAAAAGTTTAAATGGCCAAAGTCATAAAGTTATACAGAAGACTGTAATTAGCTTGTGACCCAAGTACAATTTTTGTTAAGTAAATAAGAAAATCAATTAATTTGTAAAATCAATTAATTTAATGTCTTTTGCCTAATTGACTCATATGTGAAATTCAGATGAGAATAAAAGAACCAAAAACAGATAGAAAAGAGAAAGATGAGATGAAATAATCTTAAAGAATAGAAATAATTTAAATATTTAATATATGCTTTAAAAAATATTGGGTACATTTAAAAGTTTTAAAGATGAAGAGGAGAAGGTCATTTCATTAAGCATGATTCATACAAAAGGATCTACATATTGTTGCACCTATATTTTGTAGGGAATTGATTAGTTGCACACACTGAAAATAATAACTTCTCATGATCACGTATGTATAACACACACTACTGCCCCCTGAGTAACTCCCAACCCTACTGATAGAACTCTCATTTGCGAGCTGCTAAGAGCCGTAAGAACTCTACTTGAGAGAGAGAAATAAGACCTCCTTTCCCTTTTTGAAATCCTACCAGACACTTTTCCTGCCAACATAAAACTCTATTAAAGCTTATAGTGGAATTGCATATGTTCAAACTAGAACATTGAGTCTAAAGCTTTGTTTTCACAAATAATAGAAAGAAAAAAACATCAAATCACAGTATTTTGATTCCACAAAGAGCATTGTTTAAACTAATGTCATGGTTTAATTTGAAGAAATATTTATCTAAGAACTGCCAGGAATAATGGATCGTACACACATGTACAATCAATGGAAATCATAGACATCCACTTCAAAGGCTTTCAAACCTAAGGAGGTTTTTCAGACGTCTTTTAAGGAGGTACCAATATTCATGAAATGTGCCAAGAATATTTCTCCAGATTGTAAGTGTCCATAATACTGATCTTAAATCTGCTCTCCCTGAAAAATCTCTCGCTCTGGCTACTCCCGAAGTACACATCACACTCCTGCAGCGGTGAAGTGCTACAGTCTCAGAGTCAGCAAGGGGCTGGTTAAAAGCAGCCAAACAGAATGATGGTCAAAAGAGTGACGGCATAACTTTCTTGTTAAAGGATTACATTCAAATATTTGCTATCATTCTTTGAGGATTTCATGTAATGCATTTTAGAAGGCAGCCTTCTCCCCACTAGTGCCCCACCAATACAATATATTTTGAGCATGTTCACTTCCCTGTCAGTTCTTCAATTCCCACTTACCATTAAAATGCTCTTGACCTTCCCATCTCTTCACATTCAACTTGAGATTTTTCCTTCCTCCTCCATGTCTCCCTCCCCACTTCTCCTCCTCCTCTCCCTCTTCCTCTTCCTTCTCCTCCTCCTTATTTTTCTTCCCCCACTGAGACTGGTCTCTGTTGCTCAGTTAGTCTTAGGAGTGGACCCTGGCCTGGTAAGCACTCAACCTTCTAGAGGTCACACCTGACTCTCCTTCTCCCAACAGCTCTCAAATGCCAGTAGCTTTTCAGGTGTTGGTGGGATGACCTGTCCACCCCTCCCTGCTCTATGCTGGGATTTTGGCTGGGTGGAGTTGGATCAGGTCTTGTTCCTGTTGCCACAATCACCTTGAGTTTGTAAGATCATCTGCCCCATTGTTCCTAGAACCACTGAATCATTGAGGTAACTGACTACCTCTGGCTCTAAATTCTTTCTGTCCTCTTCATGGTGATGATCCTTGAAACCTGGTAGAGGGAGGGAGGATGTTAATGTCCCATTTAGGGCTGTACAGTCATTGATTCTCTTATTGTTGTCTGCATGAGTTGTTCCACCTCACCCACCACCTATACTCTTGATGCCCTAAGAAAGCCTTTATTTGAGTCTTAACCCTCATTCCTTGCTTAGTACTTATATATAAAGCAAACCAATCTTGGGCTTCCTGTGACATGCCCCAGGTTAAAATTAGTGTTCTCAGGAAATCTCAGGGTACAGTCTCCTATCCCCTTAGTTCATCCACTCTGTCCACCACCTCTTGCCCCTCTCTGTTCTTTCACAGAATCTTTTTTATTTAATCTTTTTTCGCTTACAAACGAGCTCCTGTTCTCCCTTCCTCCTCTTCTTCCACTCCCTCACCTGCCTCCATCCCACACCCCATCTACTCCTCAGAGAGGGTAAGATCTCCCTTTGAAGGTCAATGAAAATCTGGCATAACAGGTTGAGCCAGGACCAAGGCCCTCCCTGGAGTATCAAGGCTGACTGTGGCCTACCACCTTAGGGAATGGGCTCCAAAAAGCCAGTTCATGCATCTGGGATAAATCCTGGTCCCACTGTCAGGGGACCCCACAACAGACCAAGCCACATAACTGTCACCCACATTTAGAGGCCCTAGTTTGGTCCCATGCAAGTTCCCCAGCTGTCAGTCTAGAGTCTGTGAGTTTCCACAATCTCAGGTCAGCTGTGTTTTTCCCAATCATTATCTTGACCACCTCCCCCTCCCCCGTTCATGTGATCTCTCCTCCCTCTCTTCAGCTGAACTCCAAGAGCTCAGCCCAATACTTGACTGTAAATCTCTGCATCTGTTTCCAACAGTTACTGGATGTAGGTTCTATGATGACAATTAGGGCTGTCACTAATCTGATTATAGGTGCAGGCCAATTCAGGCACCCTCTCCACTATTGCTAGGAATCTTAACTGGAGTCATCCTTGTGGTTTCCTGGAAATTTCCCTAGCACCAGGTTTCTCCCTAATCCCTAACTGGATCCCCCTCTCAAGATATACAAGCAAAGGGGTCATGACCATAATGGGGATACCCACAGAAACAGCTGACCTGAGCTAGCGAGGGCTCACTGTTTCTGGACTGATAGTGAGGAAACCTTCATAGGAGCAAACTAGGTCCACTAAATGTGGGTGACATTTTAGTGGCTTGAGCAGGCTTTGGGACCCCTGGCAGTGGGACTAGGATTTATCCCTACCATTCTTTTTGAAGGGATATCTTGCTCAGCCAACATATAGGGTGGAGGGCGTTGGTCCTACCTCAAAGTAATGTGTCAGACTTTATTGACTCCCCTTGGAAAGCCTAACCCTCTCTGAGGAGTGGATGGGGGGCTGGGGTGGGGGAAAGTGGGATGAGCAGGAGAAGGGGAGGGAGTGAGAACTGGGAAAGGTATGTAAAATGAGAAAAGATTGTTTAAAAAATAAATTTAATTTAAAAAATAGGTATCTTTTTCATTGCTCTCCCTCTCTGTCCCTCTCCCAACTTGGCCATCTCAAGTTAGATGCCTCTCAGCTGAAGAATGGATAAAGAAAATGTGGTACATTTACACAATGGAGTACGACTCAGAGGTAAAAACAATATCTTGAAATTTGCAGGCAGATGGATGGAACTAAAAAAAGTCATCCTGAGCGAGGTAACTCAGACCCAGAAAGACAAACATAGTATGTACTCACTCATAAGTGGATACTAGACATAAAGCAAAGGATAACCAGTCTATAGTCCATGATCCCAGAGAAAAGAAGTAACAAAGAAGACCCTAAGAGGGACACATGGAGGTTGCCAGGAAAGGGAAATCATTAAGATTTTCTGGATAAACTGGGAAGGGGAGTAGAAGGAAGGAGATGGGGGATGGGAATATATATGAGGGATCACAGAATCTTCTATCAACAGGTTCTGTTTAGTTTTCTTTTGTAGGTGAAAGTTACCAAACCTTGATTTTAGCCTCAACTCCATTGCTCCAAACTCTGTGACTTTTAATGGACTTTCAGAACACAATCATTATTTAATGAATGAATACACTAAGCAATTTAGAGATCAGTGACATAGAACTCAATGAAAATATTAGGACATTTGGGGAGTAAACGCAGTTTTTATTCCCATTCATCTGGATCTCCCTTTTCTAAACACCATTTTCTGCTTCTTCTTGTCCACCCTTCCTTCCTTGACAGCACATGTCTCTAGCTCTCTGAGACTGAATGAAGGTCAGCGTGAAATTGAAAATTTGGGAACTGGAAAGGGCTAAGCTGTATCTTCCTTTGCATTGCGTGTCACTTATTCATTTGCTTGTCCCATTAAATGGTTTTGTTTGTGCGTTGCTTAGCAATGCTAGGCATTGAATCTGGGGCTTTGTGCCTGCTAAATAAACCCTCCACAGCTCAACTACTCTCCCACCGTCCTCAAAAAAATATTTTCGAAGCCAATATAGACTTTCTTGTTACTTAACTTCTCCTAGTTTATCCCACCCGTGTTTGCCCCAATGTTATTTGAACATTTGTCTGTTTTCCTCTCTGCAGCCACACCTTTCATGAAGAAACCTTGGGTTATTATGGGTAATACTGAAGCACATTCACAAGACACAACTTAACAGTTTAGGAATTTAAGACCGCCCAGCTTCATGTTCTACAGTTAAAGAAAAACAACAATCTGGAATGTAAGGAACTTTTCTAATATCATTAATTTGGTCATTGAAAAAAACCAAATGAATATTTTTTTAACTTTTATAGATTTTACTCATTTTTAGCTTTTATGTTTACTTCCACTAACTTTTCATATACGAAATATAACAATTTATTTTTTCTTGGTATTTCTGTTAACACATAGAAAAAGTATTTTTTTTAGCTTTTTAAAATTTATTATTAGGGTACTAAAGTGGTCTTTAATAGCTAACTTAGTAATGCTGTCTATTATATATGTATATATATGCTTTTTTATTGATTTTCATTGAGCTCTACATTTTTCTCTGCTCCCTTCCTTGCCTCTCCTCCCCTTTAGCACTCTCCCAAGGTCCCCATGCTCCCAATTTACTCAGAAGATCTTGTCTTTTTCTATTTCCCATGTAGATTAGATCCATGTATGTCTCCCTTAGAGTGCTCATTTTGACTAGGTTCTCTGGAATTGTGATTTGTAGGCTAGTTTTCTTTGCTTTGTTTTTTTTTTTTTTTTCTGAGGCAGGGTTTCTATGTACCTTTTGGAGCCTGTCCTGGAACTAGTTCTTGTAGACCAGGCTGGCCTTGAACTCGCAGAGATCTGTCTGCCTCTGCCTCTCGAGTGTTGGGATTGAAGGCATGTGCCACCACTGCCCGGCTTCTTTGCTTTATGTTTAAACACTACTTATGAATATGAACATATGATAACTGTTTTTTCTGGGTCTGGGTTACCACACTCAAATAACCTGAGCTTCATGGGTAATCTTACCCTTTCTCTTTCTATTTCAATCTCTTCTGCTCATTTCCAAGGCTCTAACTCCAGCCTCAGAGAGAAGGGTCACAGCAGGAATGGCTCAGCTTTTGGAGTTGGGTGATCATTCCTCCCACCTGCTTTTGCAGGCTCCTTGGAGTGTACCTCTAAACACTCACCAACTGTGGGTCAACCAAAGCAAGGCCCCCTCTCTAGCGACTCCCATGACTGATCTGAGTTGCTGCTGAATTCTCCTGGCCTCTTTGAGCAGAACTTCTGATTGGTGCTTTTTAGGAACTAGCCTGCTGCCAGTTTCCTTCACTGGGATTTAAGTCCCTAGAATGGTGAGGGTGTGTGGTTGCTGATCCCTGAAGCAGGCACAGCTCATCCACCAGAGCCACACCCTCCACTACCAAGAAGAGACGACGCCAGAGAAATAACTCCACCATAACATCTTCAGACATCCAGATCATGATGAACATATGTTCAGGATTTATTCTTTTTTATATTTATTTTAATTAATATCTAAAGTCATTAAAACTACAGTAGGTACCACCTGATGTTTCAAGATGTGTATACATTATGTGCTATTTAAATTGGGCTAAGTATCTTTGTAGCCTCAGATGTCATTCCCTTATGGTAACATTCTTTCTAGCTGTTTGAAGTACATGGTATATTCTGTATATTCCCCTGCACAGTATCACACCAGACTATAGACTATCTAACCCCTTTACTCCTGATTTACATACTCGATAATCAACTTTTCTTTATACTGTCTTCTCCCAGCTCCATGCTTCTCAAGCTCTGGAACCACAAACGTACTCTCAATTTCTACAAGACTGAATGTTGTAGAGTCTACATATGAGTGAGACCGTGCAGTGCTTGTGTCTCTCTGCCTGACACAGTTCACTTAGTGTAATGACCAACATTTCCATTCATGTTGTTACAGGTGACAAGACTCCAACTGCCATTAGTTGAAGAGAATTCTATTGAGACATATTCCACAGTTTGTAATTCCATTCATCATTTGATGTATAATTAAGATGATTTCTAATGCCTAGCTCCTGTGAACAATATTGCCATAAACAAGGAAGTGTGCGTTTCTCTGTGGTGTGCTAATCACATTGCCTATGGGTTGTATTTGCTGGATCATATATTAGTTGTGTCTTTAAAGTTGGGAAGAATTGATAGATTCCCATTTATTTAATTACCTTTCTCTTTACTATGACAAAACACCTTACAGAAACAGATTGAATGCTAAGGGATTTATCTGAACCCATAATTTCACAGCCTCCCAGGTCATCATGGTGGGGAGGCATAACAAAAACTGTGGCTTACTGCTCACAGCAGCAGTCAGAGAGAAGACCGTAGCCAGACCATGAAGCAGCGATAATCAAGGCTCACCCCAGTGACTCACTCTACCAGCTAGAGCCTCACAACCTAAGTTTCCACAACCGCTAAGAACAGCACCACTGGCTTGGACCCATGCACCCAAATAAATGATGCTCCTGGGAGCACTTTGTGTTCAACTGATAATTGAAACCGTGAGTCCAAAAAGTCCCCTTCAGCGCTTGTCATAGTGAGTCTTTCTCTTAATGCATTTTTATTGGATTGTAGTTTGGATTTTTGTTTCTCTGGTTGTTAGTGAAGTTAGTGATATTTTCTTTTGAGAAATGTCTAGTTCGGTTTTTGAGGTTCTGATTTTTGCTATTGAGTTTCTGCTATTCTTTTATATCCAATGTGTTAATCCCTTTAAAATGCATAGACTGGAAATGTTTTATCATTATCTATCAGTTGTCCCTTCACTGCGATTATTCCTTCCTTGTCTGTGCAGCAATATTTTAGTTTGAAGTCATGTTTCCTGTTTTTGTTTTGTTTCTTGTACTTTCATGAACTTGCCCCACCCCCAAAAGACTTTTTCCATTCTGTTCCTCTGCAGCATTTCTCCTGCTTTCTTCCAGTAATGTCATAGATGACAATCTAATATTTATGTCTATAATCTAATTGGGGCTGTGTTTTGGAATGGTAAGAATTTGAGTCAGTTTTCTTCTGTGTTTACCAAAAAGACTCTTCTGCCTCTAATGTGTACTTTTGACGTTTTAGTAAAAAGTGGCTGGTGACATGTGACTTTGCTTCTAGACTATTCTGTTTACTGTTTAATTCTGTTCTTTTTTTTTTCTTACAGTACTGTGTTCTTTTGAAGACTACAGCTTCTTACTATATCCTGAAGTCAAGGAACATAGCAGTTCTTGCATTGTTATGTTTTTGCTCAAAATTACATTAATAATTTGAGAATTTTGTGACTTAGTGCAATTTTTAGGGGAATTCCCCAGTTCTTAGAAGAATGTCATCAGCATTTTGGATAGGATTGCACTTAATATGTAGATCAATTTGAATAATATGGATATTTAAAACATACTGAGTCTGGGGTTAGTGAGCTGATTCGATGGGTAAAGATTTTTGCCACCAATCTTTACTTATGTTTGATTCAAGAAATCCACATGTTAGAAAGAGAGAACAGGCTCCTCTAAGTTCTCCTCTGACTTTTTTATGTGTTCCATGGTATATATTTGCCTGCATACAATATGAATACAAACAGTAAATAAATCTAATTATAAATTTTACATATCCAAACTTTCAATCCATGAATATGGAATGTTTTTTTACTTACCGTTTTTTTTAGTATCCTCTTCAATATTCCACATCCATGGTTTTCATTGTAGAGATCTTTAATGTCTTTGAAACTTATTCCTAGATAATATCTGTTGTAGGTGAGGTTACTTACTTGATTTTAATTCCAGATGATTTAGGATTGGCATATAGAAATGCTGAGTTTTGTATGTTGGTTTTATATCTTTGAATATGACAAACCTATTAGTTCTAATAGCTTTTTACTAGCCTTTGGAGCTGCATGTTTGCCATAGTTTTTTTTTTTAATTTTGCCAATTGTCCCCAGATGTTCTTATGATAAAGCTTTTCTCACCAGGGTGGTGCTATTCTAGTAGTAAAATCTTTAGGAAGTAGAACCTAATAGGAGGAATATAGGTAACTTGGAACATGCCCTAGAAGGGAACACTTGAAGCTGAGGGACTATCTTTCTGTTTTATGCTCCCCTCCTGTGATGTACTAGTGCAAACCAAAGCAACTGGTTTGCAACAATCATGGATGAAAACTCCAAAACTGAGTCAACCAACACAAGCCTTACCTCTCCTTCAGTGTGTGTTATGAAAATAGGAAACTGACCATCACAGAGTGTTCACTTGATCCTCTCTTATCCCTCTCACTTAATGTAAGGCTGGTAATTGCAGGTTTCTCCCAAGTCCCATAGACATGTCTCCCTGAAACCATGAGGCATATGATAACTGGTATGAACAAACCCACTTTGAAATCACCAACCTGTAGTAATAGGGGCGGCGGGGCTGTGTCCCCAGCACCCCAGCCGCCTGCTCGGCTAGCTTATGCCCGAAATAACAACACACAAACTGTATTCATTTAATCACGGCTTGGCCCATTCTCTTCTAGGCTAATTCTCACATATTAATTTAGCCCATTTCTAATCATCTGTGTGTAGCACCCCAAGGTGCGCTTACCGGGGAGATTCTAGCCTATGTCCATCCTGGGTCGGAGCTTCATGCTGGGAGCGGGGCATGACGTCTCTCTCAGGCGTCTGCTCCCGAGAGGACAGCGGTCGAGTCTCTGACCTCACTTCCTCTTCCTCCCAGCATTTTGTTCTGTTTACTCCACCCACAGGGCCAAGCAGTTTCTTTATTGGCCAATGACCTTCCTCCATCACCAACCCTAATTTATAATGTCTCATTATTTGAATTTGGGTCCCTGGAGAGAGACAAACAGAAGTTCTATTGAACACATCATAGCTTAGTCTTTCTCACTCGGGTAAACTTAGAAAATGCAATGGCAGCCTCTACTCTTCAAGTTTAAGAACAGGATAGACAAGATCAAAAACGGTGATGACAGTTTATGCTGGAGAGGGTGTAGGGTAAAGGAAACACTGCTCCGTGGCTTGTGGAAGTGGAAACTGGTACAGCTGCTTTGGAAATCAGCTCTCTAATTTTCTCGGAAAATTAGGAAACAATCTACCTCAAGACCCAGCGATACCACTCTTGGCCATATACCCAAAAGACACTCAATCATACCACAAGGACATGTGCTCAACTATGTTCATAGCAACATTATTTGTAATAACCAGAACCTGGAAACAACCTAGATGCCCCTCAACCAAAGAATAGATAAAGAAATTGTGGTACATTTATGCAATGGTGTACTATCTAGTGGGGAAAAAAAACTACAAAAAAATTGAAATTTACAGGCAAATGGATGGATCTAGGAAAAAAAAAACATATTGAGCGAGATAACCCAGACCCAGAAAGACAAATATAATATGTACTCACTCAAAAGTGACTTTTAGACATAAAGCAAAGAAAAACCAGCTTAGAGGTCGCAACCATAGAGAAACTAGACAACAAAGAGAACCCTAAGAAAGACATGGATCTACATAGGAAGGTGAAAAAGACAAGATCTTCTGAGTAAATTGGGGAGTGGGGGGGGGTCACAGAAGAGGGTAGAAGGAGAGAAGGAATTAAGGGAAGGAAGTGTAAAAAATGAGTATAGCTCATTAAAAACAATTTAAAAACTAATTTAAAAAGATTCATAGCCATAAAAAATAACAGGCTAGATTTGGAGTCCAGATTATCAGGCCCCAATAGATGCTCTAATACAGACTGAGAAAGCCATAATCCCTAAATGCCTGAGAGCTGTTTTGGTGGGGGTTCAGGTCCCAAAGAGGATGTGTGGAGTCAACTGGGGAGAGCGGGCAGACACAATCTGAAGGTGAATTGGGAACTGGGATAGCTGTCTGCAGCCTTTAATTGAAAAAAATACTACACTTTGTATACTCTACGGTTGCACAAAAAAATGCAAGAGGGGGCGTGTGAGCTGGGGTGTGGCTTGAGATTGAGGGATTGAGAAATTTAGCATTGACCTTGATTATAAACACAAGTCACCTGTTAAGAGAAGGGTCACAAGTTCCTCTTGTAGAAATAAGATCGTCTCCCTTTTTAGCAAGCAGGAAATTTCCTTAAGCCCCCAGGGGAATAGAGACCCTTATCCAAATACCTGACCTTGGGGAAAGAACTTCTACTGGCAGCAGACACTACATTACAATTTCTTAGTCTTACTATATGAGCCTGTTCCTCTCATAATGCTCCCAAAAGGGAAGGTCCTGATGTCTTAATCTTTATCCATTATACTGCACCATTCTGATTTCTCTACATTTTTAAACTGAACTCTTGCCCTTAATGGCCTCAGGCCCTGGAATCTAAATTGTAGGCATTTTATCGTTGGGATCAGCGTGTCTAGTTCACAACATTCCTCTTCCTGGTGTAATTAGGAGAGCACAATGGGATTCCTGGTTCCATGGTGGTGGGGATGTTTTTTCCAAAGAATTATTTTGTTTAGAAAGGCTACCGCTGTACATATTTTTATCCTTTACCAAAGCCCACACAAAATTTCCCAAAGGAAAAGGCATTAATATTGAGAATCACTAAAAACAAAAGTAAAGAGGTCCTGGAGAAGTGTGGTCCGCAAATGTTGAAACGCTGGAGCTGTGTCAAGCAGCAATAGTCACCATGTGGTCCACGCCACCCAAAGACCTCTCAGCTCTTAAAATCTAATAGTCCACAGGCTCCCTACGCATCTGATGAGCAGAGATGTTTCCTGCATCTTCACAAACCAAAAAGGAGACTATGATGCAATTCTGCAAATATTTCCACATGTTTTTTGGATATTATTTATTTGATCTCTTCCCTTTTGTTTGAACTGGTCCGTCATGACAGTACAAAGCTTGCCATTTCAAGGGTAACACAAAACCCTACCGGGATGAAAGAAGTATTCTCAATTCAAATAAGCCAAGGCTGCAAGTACCACGAAGCTTAGAAAATATGACAGTGATAGGACTGGAAAAGGTAAGACATGTGGAAATAGCATTGCTCTCTTTAAGATTATTAAATGCTAGTGACGATAATAGACACTATTAACAAAATCTCATTGTCTTCTTCCTTTCCTTTGGGCTCTTTCATCCAACTGCATTTGCGTGTCTTCTTTCTTGGGGCCAGATACTATAAAACATAATTAGGGTCTTGCTTTCTTCCTGGAAATTTGCTCTAGTTGAAAGTTTCTTTAGGTTTTTTTTTTTTTGTAAAGAAATGTATTTTAGATTTTAGATTACCTCTTCCCAAGTCTTCTCACTCCTGAGTTACCCACATGTGCATTTGCTGATCTCGCTCAGTAAATTTGGGCTCAGAACACATTGTTTCTCTGACTGAGCCTGTATGTACACATACAGGCCCACGTGGCATTAGTGAGCAACTTAGGTGCCCTCCTATAAGGAAGATGGATGGTCTAGTTAACATTTTACAAGGCACGCCATATAATATCAACAGATATTCTGGCCTCTACCACCCTCTTCAACTCAACCTCCACTGGAGGTTTTCTTTTTCTAGCTTTTCTCTCTGTCATCAATGTTTGTGCATCTCCCCCAGTGGTGTTCCCTTTGACAGCAGCTCCTACATTATTGAAGATACAGTTCAAATATGTCTCAGTATTAGAACGTACTTATTAAGGCTTTGCCCTGCTCATTTTAAGCTGTATCACAGTAGTCTTCTGTATGAGATGTTCTTTTTTCATTCAATATACAATCCCATGAAAAAAACAGAAAGAACTTTTCTGTCTGAAGACTTCTCTGTCCTGTTCATTAGACCTGAATGTATATTCCTTATTAGCCTTAACAGTTGCACTCAGTCATGTGATCCAAATACAGGGCACAGCACTGGTGGGGAATGGAATGGACAGTGTCACCACTTGCCTGTGAAAGTGTATGAGTCAACAGGCCCTGCGGACTTGGCCAGAAGGCAGACTTTGCTTTCCAGAGCCCACATGTCTCCCAGGTCTGAGAAGCACATTCCACAACACTCTTTTGATTTCTAACCAAACATCTACAAACTTGTTGAGGGAGAAATGATGATCACAGTGATCCAGATAATTATATCTTTAATTTACAGGACACTTTTCTGAACAGCTCAGAATTTGTTCACGGCTCTAAGACTCCCTATCACTTCCCTTCCCTGAATCCCATCATCTAAACAGCGGTGATTATAACTGTAAGTAAGACATTTCGTGAGTTCATGAGGGTGTCCTTAGATGGAGTTCTGGAACACTCTCCCTCTAACTCTGGGGAGTGATGAATCAGAAGTTGGCAGTGAGCTCTGGCCCCTATGATGGTTGTAATGTAGTTTGCTTTCCGCCCGAGTAAAGTGTTAAGACATGCGTCAGGTATTGTTAGGGATGCTGTTCAGCAACTGCCGGCCCCCAGATGATTACAGACCACAGGCATCTCGGATGTGCCTTTTCCAAGGGCCGAAACCACCTTCCACCATTTTTTTTTTAGTCAGCCCTGCAGAGCAAGAATGTGAGGGATGGCCCTATACTCACCTGAGGCTAATAATTATGCCATGGCTTTTCTCTACCACATACACATGTGATTGTTTAGTATTGTCAACTGGAAGGAAGTCAGTGTAGATTAAGGTCATCATAGACTTCCTCAATGGCTCGTGTGTGTGTGTGTGTGTGTGTGTGTGTGTGTGTGTGTGTGTGTGACAGAGAGAGAGAGAGAGAGAGAGACAGACAGACAGACAGAGACAGAGAGAGACACACAGAGAGATATCAACATCTTGCAATACCTGTAAGTCAATGTAGGAAAGGAAAAGTGACATACACGTGACTCCAGCCAAAATCATCTCTTCGAATTGCTGCTAAACCCTGGAAGGATGTCCTTGATGGTGTCCCCAATGACACCCAGTGGGGTTATCTGCATCCCGCAGGTCACATATATCTTCGCTACATTGATTTCAACCCATGTTTTGCAAAATAACCACACAGAAAAGCACACATCAAGAGACTTCATTGACATTCCTTAAATGCTGCCTTCATTCCTTCATTCAGAGAGGGCTGGTCTTCGTGTGGCTAAGAGACCATCATTTTAGCCTAGCAACGCTACTTGTTACGCAGAGAAAATGAAAGCCCTTTGAAGATTGATGCATCTGCGGGGCTTCATTCATTTTGCAAGGGCACAACCATGCTGTTTCCTGCACTGTGGCAATTTACAGAGAGCGAGCATCAGCCTCACTTGAGAGAAATGAATCACGGTACAGAATTCTCTAGACTGCCCCCTATTTGCCCAGCCTCCCACAGTTCTCCGGCTCATTCCGTCCATACTCAGCTCTCCCAGAAACTACTGGGAGCTGAAGCTGAGTCTTGAAGCAAATATGAAGACATATGAAGAGGTCAGACCTTTGGCCCACCCCATCAGCATGCCCTGGTTAGCACGCAAGAACATTTTGAAAAGGCATGTGGGTCCCTTGGAATACTTACTTGGACAAGCATAGCGCACACAGCATCATATTTGCCTCAAGTGCATTTCCATCCTGGCTCAGGCCGATGGACAGGAAAACAAAGCTGTCCTTTCGGAGCTTCCTGCCCGGGCCCCTAATGAGACTTTGCTTTGTTAATCTCCACTCCTATAAGTGGCCCTTTTTTAAATATATACTGCATTTGGGTTTACAGATGTGTGGCTTTGGCACTGGGGTTCTTTCTTACAAGCTTTGTCTAAAGGCAATCCATTTGATCAAAGAGTTCCACCCTCTGACTTCATCTTTTATCATTCCCCAGTCAGATCTGGGCTATGGGTAGAATCCTGCAGTTATTTTATTTAACATAAAAAATGATTTCGCTTTCCTGCCAGAGGCAGGTCTCACTGATCATTTCGCTTGCCACCTAGCAACCCAGAGAATCATGGCTTTTACATAACTCGCCGTAGTGGGAAATGGCAGATCATCCTAATTAAGGAAAAAATAACATGGATAGGGAGAAAGACTACAGCATAGAACAGGAAGAATAGCAGCTCTACCGAAGTCATTATTTCCGTAGTCAGAGAGACAGAGAGATTGTCAAGGCAGCAGGAAGTGCTTTCGGGGCCAGACTCTGCCTGAGACGGCGTGCAGCTGACTGCACTCGGTCCTCCACCTCTTTCTTCACTTCAAGTGAGGATTTCAATTTAAACCAGTGCCGCGATACCAGCAGCTCAGAAGGAAATATTGCGAATTCAGAAAGGGAAATCATCTTACTATTGCAGTCTCTACATTTGGGTTCAGAATGTCTGAATATATTTCCCCCCTAGGCATTCTTTCTTCTTTTTTCCCAACTTCAAACCGTCAGTCAGTACCTTCTATTTGAAAACTTAAGAGGTAACATAAGAAAAGGTAATCCCTCGGTACCATGACTGCTTTAGACGATACTTCGTGTGTTTAACTTGGGCTCCTAAATGGTACCAAGTGGTTGGAATGCATCAGTTGTAGCTCTGTGTCATGGAAATGAGCATACTCCAGGGTACCAGGGCATGAATGCTAACTCAGAATGTAGACATCTAGAAAATACAAGATTGTCTGCAAACTGTAGCCTGTTGTATACATGCGGTGCCCATAATAGATACCCTATTTTCTATGAACAGCCTTTGAAATAAAAGAACAAGGTGAAGCAAGTCTCTAGAACCACAGACATACATGTGTAAACACATGAAGAAATGGAGTGCCTGGTGGGTATTTCATAACATACTCAAGCTGCATGGATTCCAGTTGTCGTGAGCAACTGTGGAAAAGCTTCCGACCAAAGAATATCAAATGTCAATAATCTCTCAACCAGAAATATTACAGAAATATTCTTTACAATTAAGAAACTACAGGTTGTTAGAGCATTTTAAGAATTTATCTAACAGGGTATTATAGTTATTTCAACTAGCTTCTGTCTTGGCTAGAAAGGAATAGAGAAATAATTTCAATGTAGAGAATTTCTCTCTCTCTCTCTCTCTCTCTCTCTCTCTCCCTCTCTCTCTCCCCCATCTTTCTTCCTCTCTCATTTTCTCCCTCTGTATGTGTGTGTGTCACATTTATTGTCACTAGAGTAAAGATATTATAACCTCTTTAGCACCAGAGATGAAGGAAATGATGGTACACTCACTCATAGTCATGGTTTTTATTCCTATTCTATTTTCCATTTGGAGGAAATAATTAATCAGTTTCTCTACTAAGTGTTTTAAATGTATAAATGCATATAAAAATACCCAGAAAAGGTGAATATTTTTCCTAATTTTTGAAATAAAGAAATTGGAATGTGAAAAGCTGGAATAATTTTTTCCAAGTCAGCACAGCAAAACTATAAGGACAAGATTAAGACCCAATCCCTTCAACAAGGCCATAATAACCAAGTGGCTCAGCACTGATAAGCTTTGCTGGCTAGAAATCTTAGCAGTTGTAACTTGCAGGTCATGTGAAATAGGGTAGTCTACTAAATCGCCACTAGCTATTGCAATACCCCAAAACTGACAGAATTCGCTAGGGAAATAACCACATTTCAAGCATGAAATCCAGTATCAGGAGTTTGGGATCTAGTCCTGGTATACTGGAGGATGTATCACATTCATTTATGTCCAGTTTAGGGCAGCATATAAAAGGTTTGCCCATGCCACTTTCCTGAACTTAAAAGCAAGAAACTTCATAGGAATGTGAACATGGCCTTTTGTATGAGTAAATAAATTCTTAGATTGTTATTCTTCATAATTGAGCTTGTGCTTAATTTAAAAAGTATACTTAACTACCATTTTTGTCTAAATTGTTTCCAATATGAAAACAGAGACCCTTGAAGATTTTGTCAACCAAGATCACATGGTTTATGGTTTTGATAATGTTTGACCCAGAAACATCACGAGCTATCTTAAGACAAATAACAGACAAAAGATGTGTTGTATGCAAGGAGAGGTTTGCACCCCTGTTAACAAGGATAGAAGAGGACCTGGAGCCTAAAATATAGATAAACTTAAGACATTGCCACATATTTTGTGTTGCATAACCACTGTCATTAAAAAAAAAAAAAGGAAACAGGAGGTAAAAGGTAGACAAACGTGGGGAAACAATCTCACATTGACTCCAAAATCCCTTACGCATTTTCCAAGTAACCTGATTAAACATATGTTTTAGTGTACAATGTAAAACATATGGGACTTCTATACCGTGTCTAAAGGGGGGTCCGGCTACTGGGGAACATACCAAATGTCGGTGTGTACCTTTGTGTTTACCAGCGTGCTCTACAGTTACCAGACCATTGGACTGTAACCAGACAGGAACCTCTCTCCTGTCAAGCTCCGACTTCTGTCATTTTCCAAACCCAGACTCCATAGCCTGTGTATCTGGAAGTGCAGGTCTCTGAAATAGGAAAGGCAGCCAACAGGAGAGGTTCTGCTCCATCAGTGTCTGCTGAGAGCAAAAGTCAGGGCTACGTTTTTTGTGTAAAGGGAACACGTGTATGAACAGGAGCTAATTGTACCATTTGGGGGAGCTTTGTAGAATCTTTAGGGAGGAAGTGGCTCACTAGGGGTTGGGTTCTGAGAGTTAGATTCCACCCTCCTCACCACCTGGGTTCTCTCTGCGGTTTTGTGGGTAACAGATGAAAAGAGCAGCTGCTCCCCACCTCTGTCATCATTGATACCGTTCCCCACTGCCAAGCCTTCTCTGTCCCGAAAGACTATAGCTTGAACTGTCAGCCAAAATAAATTGTCTCTCCATGAAGTTGAATTTGTATGTAAAGTATTTGGTCACTGTGGTGACAAAAGCAGCTAATACAGCCTCTCGACTCTGACACTCTATGTCACAGCTGGTGGATGAGAATGAACCTGGGTTAGCCAAAGAGAATTGTTCCAGCCGCTGTCAGCCTTATTTCATGACCTTGTATTTACTATGTATTTATAAAGTTTCTATAAAGATGGGGAACATAATGAACTAAAGTACACACCAACTACTCGCTTTACCTGGATTTGAACCTGGAGTCTATGGACTACCATGTTTACCTGTGAGCACAAGAATAAAGTAAGTCAAACACATGTTTTATAATATGCCCATATTATTATATATGAATTAGTATACTATATTATATATATACATATATGTATTTATCACATATCACATAAACATGTTTATACACTAGTCTACTGAAAGTATAGAAGCAGTATGGTTTTTATAAGGACCACTTCCTAGGTACCATGTAGAGAAAAAGCACAATCAGAGAAATGCAACTCAGAACTTCTTTGAGATTCCACCTCACCCTCATGGCAGTCATTGAGAAAATAAATAACAACAAAGGATGAAAGTGGTGTGGATAAAGGTGAGCCCTTATGCAGTGCTGATGAGACAGAAAACTGCCCAAACCACTTTGAAAATCAGTGTGCAGTTTTCTCATACAACTAAAAATAGGTCCATCACATGATGATGCTGGATAAGTCTTTGGTATTTACCCAAAAGACTCCAAGTCAACATATTACTTTAGTGCAATGAAATTATGTAACCAGCCGTTGTGCCTAACAACAGAGGAATGATAAAAAAAATGCAGTACCCAGTAGACCATTGCTCACTCAGTAAGAGTGAGCTCATATAGCTTGCAGGAAATGCAAGCAACTAGTAACAACCATGCTCAGTGAATTAAGCCAAGCTCAGAAAAGCAAATATTTTTGTGTGTGTGCTCTCAAATCAAATATTGTACCTGTGGTTCCTAGATGTCTCTTAATCAATGCATAAAGTGAGATATGTATATGTGATATGAAAATAGAAGTAAACCTGTCTTGGGGACCTAAAGAGTCTGATGGGAATAAAGAGGAATGAGATAAGAGAAGTTGAGAGTGTGAGAAAGATAGGCTTGCACATCGTATATACCTGCAGGAAAGTCGCCTCATGTAGAACAGTACCAAACACAATGAAAATGCACAATAAAATTTTCGAAAGAACAGATAAGGGGAAGAATGCTGTAAAACCTGAGACTTGAGTTAATCATCTGGCGTTCCCAGCAGATCCCTACCAGCATTTCTCCTCCTTGGGGACACAGAACAGAAGATTCAGTCATGTAGAATCATGGGCTGACAAGCCCACAGAGTTAGCTTAATTTAGCCTCTTCTATTGAAAGCAGAGATCTATAGAATTTCAGTCTGAGACCCAACATGATGGCCTCAGCACATTATTATTAAGCAGGCATGAGATTTGTCCCAAGATAGAAAGCTATTATACTGATTTATTGATCTTCCAGAAGCCCCTCAACACTCAGCTGAATTAGTCAAAGAGCCCTTTCAAACAATGGTGGGTTTTGCAACAAACCACAGATAGTGAGGACCACAGCAATGATTGACACAAGAAGTTATATGAAATACTGCACAACAAACATGGTTGAAATCAGCTATATGCCTGTGGAAAGAATTGAACTGAGCCAGTTAGAGTTGTATGCACTTGCCACCCTAGGCCTCAGGAGACTGGGAAGTCAAGATCAAGGCCAGCCTGGGCCACATAGCAAAACCTTGACAAAAAAAAAAAAAAAAAAAAAATATATATATATATATATATATATATATATATATATATAAACAGAGAGTACAAGAAATGGAAGAGAGGAAGAGAAGAGGCAAAGAAGATTAGAGAGAGAGAGAGAGAGAGAGAGAAAGGAAGGGAGGGGGGAAGGAAGCAAGCAAACAAAGGGGTACCACTCCAAGGATGGTGTACTATATGCTCAAGCTGTTAGATGTCTAGTTAGATTGATACAAAAGAGGGTTATGAACACAAAGACAAAATCTAGCCTAGTGTCGAGCTTATTTATACACCTGAGCCAGAACTCCAGGTCTGGGTAGCATTTAAATTTTAGATGCCACCATTGGTTCATTTTTCAGATACAAATATCTTCCTGAAAGCCCACCCCAGAGGCACAACTCCTCCAAAAAAGACACACCCACTCTTACAAGGACACACCTACTCCCATAAGGACTTGCCTCCTTCAACAAGGACACACCTCCTAATCCTTCCTTGAAAGCAGACTAAGCATGCAAACCGACGAGCCTATAGGAGCTCATTCAAGAGCACTGCACAGGTTAAGGACCTTTCTCTGTGATGGAAGACAGAAAGTTGGAGCTCTTATGACAATTACAAGATCCTGTCCTAACAGGTCTCAAAATTGTCAGCCACCAAGAAAAGCAAGATCCAAAAAAGAGGGTAGCACCAGGTATTTCCCAAGCTCAGGTGTGAAGCTGTATAGCCCACTGGCCAATTCTGCTAAATCATCTTCCTTTAGCTGGATTGACCTTGGCCTCCTGGAAGACCTTTTCTCCCACTGCATCTTAGCATTTCTTTATTCAGTCAATGAAATGGATTTTACTCAAAGTTCACCGTTGGAATCTATTTCTTGGTAAAATATTGCAGCAAAAGATACTTTTTACTGCAGTTTTCCCTCCTGACCTAGTCCAGAAAATCCAATCCAGCTCCCTAGACTCCAGCCTGCTGCCAGGAGCCCTTTACTACCCAGTCCTTGGTTGGCCTCGGGCATATAGCTCTGTGGAGCACAGCTGGGTTCCACTTTCTGTCTGCTATGACCATTGAACCATGTTCTGCTCTTCTACTTAGCATCAGAACAGTCTGTAGGCAAATCATTTTCCACAAATGTACAATGTAGCTTAGGATGAGGCATTCGTGGGCAGCTTGAGGACTGGGCATTTATAGACACCTGAGCAAGTTAAGCAACGTTATCATATTTTTCATTTTTCTCTATAATAATAATAATAAATAAGGGCACAAATTTTTCTTGGTGCAAAATCTGCCCATATGTGGCATAGATGCTAAGGACAATGTTAAATACACATTTATATTAACCATAACATCACATGACAAGGAATTCCAAGAAGAGAGTCTTGATTTCCATTTCATATTTCAATTTTGATTTCTTAAAATTACTCTAACTCCAAAGGTTGTTCTGCTCTGCAGACTAACACTTTAAAAGCCTCTTCAAGCAGGATGTACCACTTTGTATCACCACTGCAATGAGCAAGTGTGTGGTGGAGAGCTGGGAGAGAGGCAGGGTGAGCAGCCATTCCACTGTAGAGAAAGGCAGAAGTGGAGACTTAACAGCAGTGAGGACCAGGTTGATGGGAATGACCTGCAGTACTATCTGAGCCCATGGCGATTTCCATCAACCTGGTCCTCACTGCCCCCAAGAGCTATTTCTGGGGCCAGGGGCCTGCTGTAGTCAGAGTATGTGTTGATGTCTGTGACCTGTGTTGCCACCAAAGGCCATGGGGATGGACATGGTCCGGGCTGACCCCTGAAGCCAGTTTGGCCTAAGTGGTCTGTGCTGCCATCTGAGGGCAAGTTGATGTTCATGATCTGGGCTTCTTCCAAGGGCTTTTCCTGGGTCTGTGGTCCTACTGCAGCAGAGGGCTCTGTTCACGGTCTGTGCTGCCACCACAAGACAGGTGGAAGCCTATGATCTGTGGTCCCACTGACTGTGAAGAGCAGTGGTATCAGTGATTGCAGATGCCAGCTGCGAAAGCTGCAGTTTAAATCCTAGCCATGCTGCTTAGCAGATTAAAGAATTATGTGCTCAGAAAAAGACAGAGATGAACAGTAAAAAAGAGATTAAGATGGAAATTAAAAAGAAACAGAGACGTCTAAATTGTTTACAGGGTGCTTAAAAATGTATGTAGGCTTAGGAGAGAAAAGAAAAAGGAAGAGAAAGTCCTTAAAGAAATGGAGTAGCCAGGTGTAGTGGCGCACATTTTTAATCCCAGCATTTGGGAAGAAGAGTCAGGCAGATTTCTGTGAGTCCAAGATGAGCCTGGTCTTCAGAGTGAGATCCGGGACAACCAAAGATACACAGAGAAACCTTGTCTCAAAAAAATCCAAAAATTTAAAAATAAAAAAATAGAATAAAAAAAAGCCAGTAATGATGGAAAATACACAAAGAATCTGAATTATGTATATTATTGTGTTTTCTTTGAATTTTTTGACTGTGAATGAGCTAAGTAATGAGAGACATTAGATTGTATGGGGTGCTAAGATAAACCAGCAAAATGGATGAGGAAAATGTGGTACATTTACACAATGGAATACTACACAGCAGAAAAAAAATAACAGTATCTTAAAATTTGCAGGCAAATGGATGGAGCTAGAAAACATCATTTTGAGTGAGGTAACCCAGACACAGAAAGACAATTACCACATGTACTCACTCATAAGTGGTTTTTACACATAAAGCAAAGAAAACAACCCACAAATCACAATCCCAGAGAACTTAGACAACAATGAGGACCCTAAGAGAGACATACATAGATATAATCTACATGGGAAGTAGATAAAGACAAGATCTCCTGAGTAAATTGGGAGCATGGGGATCTTGGGGAAGGGTTAAAGGGGAGGGGAGAGGCAGGGATGGGAGCAGAGAAAAATGTAGAACTCAATAAAAATCAATAAAAAAATAATTAAAAAAATAAAAAAGACAAAAAAGAAGGATATGATATTGAAATAAATACATTGGTAAGGACTTTGGTTTATTGGTACAAATTTAATTTCATTTTTGTTATATGTATATTCCTACTCTTGTTTAAGGTATTATAAACATACAGCTCATATCAAAATGTAATGAATAGTGAAAAATTACAGATTTATAGTCAATTTTAATAGTCAAACTCATAGCCACGTTAGTTAGGTTTTCTAGATATACAGGGATCTATTTCAGTTAGATAGATAATCTTCAATACCTCAAAAAAACCCTGCAGAATATGGCATTGAAAAGGTTTCAAGAACTTAGACTTTTCTTTTCTGTGAGACTTGTCTTCTTCTGGCAGCACCAATTACTTCAGAGTGGTTGATGGGCATTGAAGAACCTCGTAATCGAATTTGCCTTCAGTTGGATTAGGCTAGCCGTTGGGGCAAGAAAACTGCTCTTGTCTAGATTGATTGATGGGATGATGTAAAATATAGACATGTAGGGCCTACAGAAAAGCGACTGCTGCTGAACTTTCCAAAAGGTGGCATGGTTCCTCAGTGTTCTTGTTTCAGAGAAGAAACTGCCAGACATTCTTCATGACACAGAAGAAAGCAACTGACAAACTTTGCCAGTCGAAGGCAGACGAGCTCTTCAAATTTCCTGCTTCACTGGAAAGTCTGCCGGATGTTATAGGCCTGGATGTACCAGTGTTTCAAAAGAACTTTGGGTGAGTGTCCAGGCAGTGAGATGACTCTTGTCATTTCTAGAAATTTGTAAGTTGCTTACAATGAACTTCCTGTTTTCTTAAGTGATATTATATCCTTCTGGGGTCTTTGATGGAGTTGAAGATAGATAGTTATAATTATAGTTTTCCTTAGTTATAATAAAAGATAAATTAGATACAAAACCTTAGACTCACAAAGATAAGAGAAGTGATAGAGTATTTTCTTTAACTTTGTCAGACACAAATAGGCTAAAAATTGTAACTCTAATTTTCACTTGACAACTGCTCTGTATATGTAATTTTACTATGTTAAAGTTAAAACCTGCCTTCTGTATATGTGTTGCTTTCATTGGTTGATAAATAAAGATGCTTTTGCCAATAGCTCAGCAGAGTAAAGCCAGGCAGGAAATCTAAACAGAGTTACAGAAAAAGAGTAGCCAGAGCCAAAGAGATGCCTTTTAGCTGCTAAAGACGAAAAATATCCGAACATCACTGGTAAGCCACAACCTTGTAGCAGTACATAGAATTATAGATATAGGTTAATTTAAGACATAAGAGCTGGTTAGAAATAATGTCTGAGCCATTCACCAAACATATTATAATTAATATAGTTTCTGTGTGATTATTCAGGTCAAGGTGGCCAGGAAAACAAAAGCACAGTCTCTGTTTACAGGGCACAGACACTGGGAAATGAGTGTGATGGGGTGCAGGATGTGAAGTCCCAATCAATAAAAATATTTTTAAAAAAACTTACCCAAACATAGAGCTATCTGCCTATATATATACAGCACAGGAACACTTTACACCATGCAAGCATTCTTAGAGTCAGTGAATGTCACCTTAATTGAAAAAAATTCAGGTAGAAGCCCAAGCAAGGGTTGAGAGTTTGAAGACACCCATAGTTTCATAATTTCAGAAAGGGAAGAATTTGATTTCAGTCAAGTGATGAAAACAGGAAATCAAACATTGGTTATACTAACCAAAAAAGATAGCCAAAATGATAGTATCTCTTTGTCACTACAATTAAAACATTTAGAAACCACAGACCCCAACTTGAAGCATGAAGAGCGTGGTTTAAATTTGAAATGTTGGTCACATGCATGTCCTATTTGCCAGCACCCCTCCAATGGCCCTTAACTATGAAAAGGGGATAACTATAATTTGAGAGAAATTAGCATTTTACCTATAACACAGCTAGATAAACCCAACCAAGATCTAAGATATCTTTTAATACACATGTTCTGCATATGGATGAGGGAAAGGTAGTTCCAATTGACATGTACAGATTCCTGGTTTGGGTAATTCTCATCGGCTTTATTTAATTATCCTGTGACATTTGTTTAAAATTAGTTAGAAAGGTCAGTGGGGGCTGAGAGATAGCTCAGTTGGTAAAATGTTTGCTACACAAGGCTGAGGATTTGAGTTCAATCTCCAGCATCCACCAGAAAAACTGAGCATGGTGAAGTGGACCTTTAAAACAAGCACAGGAGAGTGGAGGAAGGAGGATTCCTGGGGCTCACTAGCCAGGGACACTATCTGGTTTAGCAAGGTTAAGGACCCACAAGAGACCTGATCACACAAAACAAGCTGATGGCTCCTAAAGAGTGGCACCTGTGGTTGACCTCTGGTCTCCACGCACGCGCGTGCACACACACACACACACACACACACACACACACACACACACACGGGAAAAGGTCAGTGGACTGCTGTAATTTCCTTCTATTTTTCACCTAAGTTCACAGTGTTAAAACATTAAGGGGGACAAACAGTCCCTCCAAATCCCAGAACTGTGTGTATTGGATACAGACGCAATTGACTTTCAAATGCTGAATGAGAGGTAGGAATGCGCGATCCCTTGAGCGGTATTCTCTTACCACCTTGGGAGAGTAAGTGAAAATGTGTAGGATTCAACAGCAACATAGCAAAAACAAACAACGATAACAAGAAAAAACTGCTACTCATTGTCCTTATTAAGATGGCAATCCCTGCTGTGAAGGACAGGCAGCCATCAAGTGAGAAGAAAGACACAAGCAGACTTGTATTTTAGGAACCTCCCCTGGTATTTCAGTGGGAATCAGAGAGGGACTAAGTGCCAAAACTTTAAACACAAACAACTGCCGGGATGTAATGCAGTTGTCACAATGAATGATGATAGGACCCTGAGCTGATTCACGGCAAAGGATGCCAGAAAAGGATGCTCAGGAGATATGTAATACGTTAACAAAGTTTGGTGACAAATTGGATGCTTATACCTGTCAAGTAAGAGCCTGTACTGGCCCTTTATTCTGCCCCCTGTAGTAGGCCGAATAAAAGTCCCTCAAAGATGCCTGCATTTTTATTCTGGAAACTAAATGTTTGATAACACCAGAAATAGTATTAAGGTATCACACAGAACTGGGTTGCTAATTAGCGGCCCTAGAAATAGTGAGAGTGCCTTGGATTATGCAGATGAGCTTGCTTGATGGGGTCACAGCGCTCTTCAAATGTAAAAGATAGGCTCAGAAGAGCCAAAATTCTGAGTGCCTTGATGGCCACTGCTGTTTTGAAAGCATAAGAGAGCCAGGAACATGAGGGAGCTGGGAAGCACTCGAAGTCAGGGACACCATATAAGTCTTTTCCCTGTAGCTTCCAGAAAGAAAGGCAGCCCCTGCTCAGGCCATGCTGATCTGGGTGGTCACTGCTCCCACCTGGGGCCATGGAGACATGCAGGCCCGAGTCCACTGCTTAGAGTCGGGTCCATGGTTTTGTAATGGCCAGGGTCTGCAGGAGGGGAGGGGGCGGGGTAGCCATGGCTCCCGTTACCATAGAGAGCTCCCAGGAGTCTGGTTAGCCACCTGAGACTATGTTGGTATTCGAACAGCCAGGCTGGCCCTAGGGCCATACTGATCTGAGTGGCCTGAGCTACCACTGGGTCCATGGTGATATCCAGGCCTGAGGTGCTGCTGCTGCTGCTGCTGTGGGCCATGTCTGGGTCCACGGCTCTGCTGCAGCTGGGGTCTGTGATGATGTCTAGTGTTTGCAGTTTATTTAGAATCTAAATTTTAAATAGCAGGTATAAGTTGGTTAGGCCATAACTCCAGTACTCTAAACTATGAGGTGTGTTTCCCTCCATATAAATTTGAAGGCAAAGAGCATTTTGCGACACAGTCTCATTCTTCCTTGCCTACCTACTCATCAGTCAACTAACAGTGCTCAAGTAATAAATAATTTAGTTATAAAATGTAGGCAGCTTTCTGTCACAAGATATATTTATTTTGCTGGTGAATTAATTAATGTTTGGGAAATGCCATGTAAATGTTAGCTCTTATCCTTCCCTTATTTATAGTAAGTAAATAACTTCCGATTTAATTCCCTACACTAGGAAATGCTGAGAAGAATAAGTTCTAAGTTCTCATGATGAAGAAATATGATTTGCCCTCGTGGCTTTCTCTGTAACCTACATATAATATTCAGAACTTCAAATGATGGAGATAATATCTCCCGAACTAGCTTGGCCCAACAGTCATGAAACATGGATGTGAAGGATTTTGGCTCACAGCCTTAAAAGAGAACGGAGCTTTCTATAGCATCTCCAGAGTGTTCAAATGAGAGACGAGGTAGAGAGGAGAACATAAGACATTGTTCACATTCTACCTTGAGGGCAATTAAAAATTGTATGTTCTTACTTATGGTCCAAAATTGCATTTGAAAATAGATTTCAAAAAAAGAGACTACTTTAATTCTGCGTTAAGGTCTCTAAGAGTCTAACACAGCATTTACAGAGATGGATAACAACCAGAACAGTGTTTTACGTTCACTAGGCTCTACCAGATGTTTTTAAAGGTCAACAAAACAGAAGATGGCATTCCAAAAGATAAGGATCCTATCATTCTTTGAAGGACTAGGAGTGTTGGGAATATCACGTTCTTTGCTAACGTGGCAAGCAGCCAACCAGGCACATGGGCCAAGGATCTGCTCTCTAGGTTAGTCCTAGTTATTGTGCTACTATCAAAAGGACAAAAGACCTCTGGGGAATCAATAACAGGTGCACGAGTCGTGTGTACAGAAAGGGAGCTTGTTTCCAGGCACAAAATCAGCAGGAGACATCCCTCCTTAGAATCCAGCACTCTCTAATCTATGCCGTTAAACCACAGAGAAACAAAAGCCGAAGTGAAAATGACACCCGGTGCTGTCATTGGATTAACCTTGAGGTACCACACAGTTCCAAATTACAGACAAAACAATCACTATCCAAAATATTCAAAAATTGTCAGGATTTCTGCGACTTAGGCCATGCGCCATAAATCTCCAAGTGCAGGGTAGTTGCATCCCTGTGGCAAGTCTGTTTGCAGTGTAACCCTGCATTTGAGCATCCCTGGAGGGGTGGCCCCTGGAGGGGTGACGGTGTCATCTGCCCCAGCTGTGTAATTGCGAATGATCTGATGCACAGATCCATGCAAGTGATTTGCGACTAGCGGGGACGCGGGGCATTTTCCTTCGGAGTGCAAGGGTAGGGTTCTGGGTGAGAGCTGTATTTCTCCCTCACAAGTGCTTACACAAGCTTCTCATGGTGGCAGAAGCAGGTTCTAAAACAGACAGCGCAAGTATATAGTATATTTCACCTCAAATATGTAATTTCAAAACAACTCTTAAAGGCCATAAGAAGTTCCCGCGTGAGCCCAGGTACGCGGTGTATCTATCTTTGCTTGGGAATGTTGACTGTAAATGAGTTTTGCAGGAAGCAGATATCCTGAAATCCATCAACTGTGTGTTCCCATTAACTTCCCCCTACTAAATATTGAAACTAAGTAACTCATGGTCTGTTCAAGAGAAGTTTATGGCTGTGTATGCGTAGGTGGTTCCACATACTGTCCAAGCTCTGGTATCACAAGAGATTCTCAGAAATGTCCATTTCCTTTGTTCTATGGAAGACTTTCTGCTCCATTAATTTGAGCGTAGTTGTCCTGTCTCTAAGTTTTTCTACATGAATTTCTACCAAGTATCATAAAGAGGGTTTGATTTCTGCCTTCTCTTTTAGAGTTACCTTTACAAAGAGCAAGCTGTAGGCCATACACAGACGTAACCTAAGCCCAATGTCGTTTAATAGTTATGTCCCCCATCCTTCCTTCATCTGTGAGAAACTAGCTGAAGAAAAGGTCACAGGACCTCCAGTAATTGCTAATGAGCTCCTACCTCCCTATGGGTTCCTTTCAAAACACCATCTTATCTGCATAACTTGGACATGGAAGACTCTCTGATCCACACAAATGGACCTTGGGCTGTTCTTGGAGTCATTAGCAGAGAAGGCGGTTCATTTCAAAACCTGACTCAAAATTGGGACTAAGCTGCAAAGTCAGCTTCTCCCAGAACATGGTTTGTATAGGAGAGTCAGGAGGACGTAAAAGGAGAGAACTGACAAGCCAGCCTCACATCAGCTGGGATCGGTTAGCAAGGAGGGATATCACAGAATGCAGCATGCCAACCATTCTCCTCTGTCTGCCACTATAGAATTCTACTCCTTATTGGTACACGGAGCTTCTGACTTCACATATGGCATACTTATTAGTATCACTATCATGAAGAGTAGAATTAACTCATGCAGACCCAGCCTGTGAGTTTCTCTCATAGAGATGAACTCTGAAGGAGGAATATAATCAGTTTTGCCTGACTGGGTTGGCATAGGATTACAGAACACCGACCTCTAGGCATGAGGCGATTGCCTCTTGAACCCTCAGTACCTATAATTACCAGCCACGAGACCTGCGTAAGACTGAGGCTGGGTCCACTAATGTGTCTGTCCTGAAGAGGGTCAGGGTCTCAACTGCCTTGCCTCTTCGCCCCTCCCCCGAGGATATCTAGACAATGAATAGATTGCTAGGAGAGAGAAAACCTTGTCCTCAGTGTGAGAGCCACTAGTAAATTGACCACGTTCCTGTCAATAATCCCTCATCCATGCGACTGTGGGTGACCTCACGCATTGGTTGACTATGTCGGACTTGAGTGGAGTCATTTCTTTGGTCTGTGGTGGTTACCCTGATCTGGGGTGAGTAGATGGTTAGTTCCCATTTCAGAAAAGAGGGTTCATGCAACACACTAGTACTAGGCAGACAGTAAATGTCAAAGAAGGATTTATAATTTGTCTTCTCCAAAACTGTCCCAAGGATATCTAGTGTCTACCGAAAGGAAGGTCAGGCCCCCAGAATTGGTACCGGAAATACCTAGACACCAAATTCTCAGCAAAAAGTAGATGTATTACCCTGGGGGGACCAAGTGGGGTGGGGAGAGGCTGCAAAGGCAGCAAGCACAAGCAAGCAAGAAGAGCACAAGAGAACAAGAGAGGGTGTTTTTCAGGAGCAGGTTTTTAAGGATAAAAATGGGGAGTCTGTCCTAGAGGGAGCTGGTAAACCCTGATTGGTCATTTTAGCCAAATAGTGAATTTTGATTGTTGGACCTTGGTGTTTTGTCTCAGAAATGAGTCAGTGGCCAAATAAGGGAATAGACCTTGGGAGCTAGCTTTGGGAAATGCAACAGATTTTTTATCAAGGAAGAGAAAATGGGGTAAAAGGGCAAAACCTGTGTGCAGTGCCCGCTGTGCTTGGCCTGTGTTCACAGCGCTCAGGCCTGTTCCAGGCCCTTCGTCTGCATCTTCCTAGCAGGAGTACTTTCTAAGTTTCGTGACGTACAACTGAGGAGCATGAAATCAGTACTTAAGACAATAATCATACCCTGACATGGTGTCACAAGACTGATTGTAGCTTCTGTGCTTACCAATAACCCATTAAATAGACGAGAGTGAGCATCAAGACACCTGTTGGGACTTAGGGGTGTTTATGAATGTGAAAGTCCCCAATAGCCTGAGACAGTTTCCTGCAGACTGCGAGCAACATGATAAAGGGAAAGTATTACCAAACTCAATTGAGAGTTCATTGCGGATATTCAATACATGTTAAGTAACTGACTGGCAAATGGAGATTTGGGGACTCATAAAGGCTGAGTTAACAATGAACATAAATTCTGACCCACCCAGGGAAAGTACCTCTACTATTAAATTTTATGCAAACATGGAGGTGTCCCTATGTTTAATTGTTTTTAGTGGTTTTTGTTTTTGTTTTCCTATATTGCTTCTATTCCATTGGGCAAATCAAGAAGTGGGGTGAACGTCCAAAGAGTGTCATGTGATTCTCAGAGTTCTTTGCATTTTCCTTCAGTCTCAGTAAAGCAAGAGAATCAGAAAGAGCTTGGCTTGCACTCCTTGATTCTCGGACCTTGGCATAGTTCCTCTTCCCTTGAAACACAGAGGCAGCCTGTGATCTCTATCCCTTGCTGACCAGCTGTACAGAGGACGACATCTGTGAGATGATGTTGGGGACAAGGCAGACCCAGGCTCACTCAGACAACACACTACAGTGGCTCAGAGGTGCAACAAGCTTGCTCAGAAGCTTGACCACCCCATTCTCGGGCTTCCTCCCATCATCAGAAAAGGTGCTCTGTGTCCGTTTTGCCTGGTCACCAGGCTGCTGTCTCTGTCCTTGAAGTTTGGTGGCAATACTCCATTGTAACATAGGTACTTCCTATGCTTTCATTCGGAACTAGAAAGATAGGGGCTGAGGCTGTGACTCGGTCAGTAAATGCCTGATATTTAACCATGAGGACATGGGTTTGGACTCCTAACACTCACATTTACAAAGCAAGCTAGGGCAAAGCACACCTGTCACCCTTGTGCATGGGTGGAGTGAGACAGGAGGAGCATTGGAACTCACTGGTCAGCCAGTCTAACTGATCAGTGTGCACCAGTTGACTGGGAGACCCTGTCTGAGAAAAGGAAGGTGGAGAGTGATATAAAAAAGACATCGGATGTTGACATCTGGCCTCAACATGTCTGTGTACATACACATGCACAAAAGCAGGAGCGTGTGCGTACACAGACACACACACACACATGCACACACACACACACACACACACACACACACCGTTGAAAGATTAAAACAAAATGACAAACTTCTTAATGCGGCCCTTCTCTTGTATCTTGCTCAGGCAAGGGGGCTCCAGGCAAAGGCAAAAGAGAACTCTAGAGCCCAGATCAAGCGTGTCATTGATGTGTGGTTATTCTCACCAATGCTGGCGCTTGGTTTGTGCAGATTCCGTGCCAGAAAATGAGGTAGAGCCCATGGGATCAACATGCCCTCTCCTTGTTCTCTATGCACCTATGCAGCACACCTACTCAATGACCAAAGCAACTGCCAACCAGTGAAAAGAAAAGCCCTGTGAAGACTTTCAGATCCTATTGGAGAATCCTCCAAGAGCAGCAGGCAATGGCCTTGAGTTCTCTGTAGTCTCTGTGACAGTGCCAGGCCCTGTGGGTCAGGGCTTTGGAGAAACTGCTGGCCTTGGCCTCTGAGCACAGCATTCAATGCTCACGCAGCTCCTGGGAGAATTACTCAGCCACTCAGTGACACCACTGTTTTATCTATACCGGGAGGTGATGCTAACGTACCTACCTCCCAAACACACCTTTAACAAGCACCATGTTTCTAAGAATCCACACAAGAAGCAAATACCCCCTAAGCCTTGGCTGTGCCGACGTTCGCATCTGAGCGGACTGTAAGAAGAAAAGACTGGAGAAAAAAAAAAAACCAGTGAGTAGGATCTGCAGTCGTGTGGGAAAAGGAAACATTTTCATTCCTAAATGATTTCAAAACTGAAGGACAGAAAAAACCCTTGGACATATAAATGGGAAAAAGATCCAAGGCTGCTTGGTGTCAATTATTTGGAAGAAGAAAGTTCTCTGGACTAGGCAGTGAAGTTAAATGTGTTTTGAATGAACATTTAAAAACCCCCGTGATTGAATCAGCCAACCATTAAATTTTAAATTAAGCTAAGCCCTATAGAAAAGATAGACAGCTATCTAGGCAACAAAAATAGAGATTAAAAAACCTGTTAATTTGATTTTCACATGGCCTCTTTTATGATTAATATAAATATCTGCAAAGGAGAATGACTTAGCCAAAATTTCATATTAAAAACGGACCTAGATTAGTTATTCCAAGTAAATCAAGCAAGTTTCCTCTATAAAAACACAATAGATTTCTTATTTGAGCATATAATAGCATATATAGCTATTTCAAAAAATAGCATATATAACTATTTCAAAAAAAGGAGTAAGAAAACAAAGAAGAAACTAATATATCTCAAAAAACCAATAATGTTTTCTTTTTTTCTTTTTTTTGATTTTTGAGACAGGGTTTCTCCATAGCTTTTGGTTCCTGTCCTGGAACTAGCTCTTGTAGACCAGGCTGGCCTCGAACTCACAGAGATCCGCCTGCCTCTGCCTCCCGAGTGCTGGGATTAAAGGCTTGTGTCACCACCGCCCAGCCCAACCAATAATGTTATTAGGCCCAACTGGAATGTACTTATTTATTGACAACAGAAATGATATATAAAGAGATCAAATTTCTCATCATATTATTAAGATTGTGTAAAATATGATTGAATTTTAGAAACATTTTAAATAATTGATCATCCTCTCTAATTTCTAAAACTGAGGCCTAAATATTTCTAAAATTATAATTAAAATGATTTATGGGTATGTCACACAGAAAGATAGCATTCCTCTGTGGCAAGAACAACACAACATTGTGTGGCTGTGGAGTTGCTTTCCTCAGACTGCCATAACAAGTTAACACAACAGACAAGGCTGTCTTCCCTCTGCTAGCCCCAGGCGAGCGCATGTCTTCCATGCTTCCAGTGTCTTCCAGATTCCCGTCACAGCTGGTATCCCTCGACGGCTTCTCTTATTTCTCAGCCACACTCTCCTTCCGTCAGTAACTCCCATCTCCTCCCTTAGAACACCCATGGGACAAGAGTAACAGAGTAGGCTTCCTCTCTAGATCCCTCCCTGATCAAAGTACTGGAGGTCAGGATTCAGAGACTCGAGAGGTAGGAAGAACGGCACTGAGCCCACCATTGCCTTGGCAGCAGCAGCAAGCCTACAGGTGTGTCTGAAATAGAGATGGCACTTCCAAAAGGCTTCAGGGTAAACCTTAGACAAGGATTACCTTTAGCCGCTTGCTCGACAACTCATTCCTTTAAATGAACTGAGATGTGATCACAGAACTCAGCTCACCATTTTGTCAAGGACCCTGTTCAATTTTGGCATGTGAAGTAAAGTCAAAGAAGGCAAAATGGACACATTCAATTATCTCTGCATATTCTTAAGCCTCCCTGAAGAAGACAGCCGAGGAACAAAACAGGTTTAAAAAAAAAAATCCATGCATTATGAAAAAAGATACAAAAGAAAGAAAACCAGGAATCGAATAGTGAGAAATGGCAAGCTGATGGGCAAAGAGCAACTGACTTAACACAGCAAAAACTGCCACCTGGAGCTTCCAAAGGGAGAAGTCAAGACAATGGAAATAGATGGGGCCGGAGAGGCACCTTGGCAGGTAAGAGTGCTCGCTGTTCTCCAGAGGACAGGAGTTCAGTTCCCAGTGTGAATCAGATTCTAGAGAACCAAATGCCTCTGGCTTGCATGAGCATGTACCTGAGTGTGCGCGGACACACACACACACACACACCACACCATAAACACACATACCACACATTCACCACACACACACATGCACACACACCACACACTACCACTACATACCACACACAGTCACCACACATACATACACACATGCAAACACATGCACAGCACACACACACCACACAGTCGCCACACACACACATGCACACATGCAAACATGCACACTACACACATATGACACACACACCACACATAGTTATCACACACACACACAACACACAGTTACCACACACACACACCACACACACATATACATGCACACATGCATACACACAGAGATGAATAAATAATAAGTAAACATTTAAAATCTGTGCATTGATTCATACCAAAAACATTGGAGAAAAGTTAGGGAACAAAGGTATCATTATTTTCAGAGGCCCAAGTAAGACATAAAAAAATAAATAACTATCTTTTTCCTAACACTTCCAAATGCAAAATTTCTGACAAATAAAATTGTTTCAAAAAATTTTAGTACATACCTAAGTTATTTGCTATCAAAATATGATCTAACGTATGTAAGGCTAATTATAATCTCTATTAATCCTCCTTAGTAAGAATATTCATGTTCCACTGAAGAAAAAAAATCGATGTGTTTAATTATGGAGACTACTGCAGGTGATATATCAATTACATATCTTATTATTTTCTAAAATCTGAAAATTAATTCGCATTTTCAAACATGCCTAGCCCTGAGGAGTTTGTATAAGGCCTCATGGGTCTCTCTAATGAGCCTTTTCTAGCCCCAAATGCCCTCTTGTCCTTCTCCATCTCAACAAGAAGGGGTCTGCTCTCTGGGGGAAAGTTAGCTCTAGTTTCTGTAGGTCTTACACACCATGGTGCACACATGGCACCATCCTGAAAACCGAGACAGGAGAGCCCAGTCGTCCTCCTCCCCCTGTAGGCTTGCAGATAGGAGCAACAGGCCTGTGTTTGAGTTGGTGAACTTTGCATGTGTGTACATTGACATAAAAAATAATCAATGTCCAGTGTTCTCTTTAATTGCTCCCAGCTGTTTGTTTGCTTATTTGTTGTTGCTATGGTTGAGATAAGGTCTCTCAGTAAACCCAGAGCCTATTGGTTCATCTAGGCTGGCTGGCCAAATTACTCCAGGGATCCTCTCTGGCCCTGCCCCATCACACACACCCACCTCCCCAGCTTGGATTGTAGATATGCCTTCAGCAGTGCCTTGATTTTTACATGTGTTCTGGAGATCCAAACTCAGGTCCTCTTCTTGTGTAGCAGGCCTGTCCCCTCCTAAGCCATCTCCCATGTAGTGACATTTTGTTTGTATTTTAACAAATAAAGCTTGCCTGAAGGTCAGAGTGCTGAGCTAAGCCACTAGAGGCCAGGCAGTGGTGGCACCCACCTTTAATCCCAGGACTCAGGAGACAGAGGCAGAGGGATCTCTGTTAGTACAAGGCTATCCTGGGCTACTTGAGATTGCATCTGTCTAAGAGAGACAGAGCTACACAAAGGTGATCCCAGCAATTGGGATCCCATGCCTTTAACCCCAGCACTAGGGAGGTGGAGACAGGAGTGATATGGCTGGGCAGAGAGAGAAATCTAAGGCGGGAGGAGACAGGAACTCTTTGCAATCTGATGTTTGGTGGAGACAGATGCAGTCTGGAGATGCAGTCTGAGGACAGGATCCCCCTTCAGTCTGAGGATTTGGGAGAGGTTAAAGGTCTCTCTAGTGGTTGCACTGCTCCTCTGATCCTTCAGTTTTCACCCCCTAATATCTGACTCCGGGTTTTATTTATTAAGACCGATTAGAATCCGTGCTACACTCCCCAGCTCCTAGTTCTTGCTTTTCACATTTGGTCGGGGTGTGGTTTTGCGATCAGACACCGTGTCATCTCTTATCTACCCCTCCCGAGTGCTAGGGTTACAGGTATATACCACCACTTCTGGGTATTTCAAAAGTTTCATTCTGTGGCCTCTTGTCACTGCTGCTCTGAGCCTCTGTTGTCACGGGACATCATGCCAAAAGGACAGGAAGAAACAGAAGAAGGCAGGGTCCTCAAGTCTCAATATCCTCGTCAAAAGTCCCCAGTCAACAGTCTGACTTCCCCAACTTTCTCAAAAGTTCTATCAGTTCCCAATATTACTCCAGAATGGGGGCCAAGGAAGGGCTTTCAGGACAGTAAAGACTCAAATGTGTAGCCGCATTCTTATCAGAACGGCACAGGTTGGGAATTTTCCCCTGAGCTGGTCAAAATCAAAGATCTGTCCACTTGACACTTGAAGGTTCCCGGGAAGACTCTGGAAACTCCATCTGTTCACCTTCCGCAGTGTCTCACCCAAGTGTAGGGAGCTCTGAACTGAATGAAAGTCAAGGATCGTTAGACATCCGAGGGCATGAAAGAACAAGTCAAACCTCGGGAAAATGAGCTCTTGGTAAGCGCGGGTCCAAAGCCGTGCCAAGATAAGAAATTATATCCATGAGATGAGACCAGAAATAATTTCACCTTTTAAAACCTTCAGAAAATAAACAATGCAATCAGATCAAGGATATAAAATATTTATATTGAATGGAAACATTAGAAATTAAAATTGGGCAAGAACAATGGCCAGAAAATAAAGCAAAAAAAACCACATGCATCAAAAATAATAAGGAAAATCAATGCACTCAATAGTGAAGTTCAAGACAATAATGGATTTCTTAAAATCCCGAAGTCTCCCAGATATCACAAATGTGCTAATCGTGAATACATAATTTGTGATTATAATAATCAAAATTCAAACAGTTGCATCATTGAGAACTAGAAGATAATTAACCAGTCTTCAAATTCTATGAAAAAATAATCTCCACTACATTTGTATATATGTATTAATTAAAGCAATAATATATAGATATTAATATTTTTAAAAATATTACGTTTTGCATGACATAATAGGCTACTGATAGTACATACTTCAAGAAAGCCAAATAATAAGGAAAAAAAGCATAAAATAAAAAAAGGAGTGCCAATTCAAACAAAAAGAAGTTGGCATTTTAAATAATATATAACTCATATGTAACAGTGTTATCTGAGCACGGGTTTGCCGAGTGCCTGTTTGAGTTGGAGAATGATAAAGTGTCGAACCACACTGAAAAGGCGACAAGAACAAGTAAACAAAAGAGGCAGTTATCACCGGCAGCACAAAGCAAGTAGCACAAAAGAAGTGTGGTGGCCCTAGTCACCCAGGTGGCTTAGCCATGCATCATCCTTACACAAAACGAATATGAATAGCAAATCAAAAATGGCCAATGCGGCTGCACTCGAGCAGGCGAGAAGTACGGGGTGGGTGGAGAGGGTTGGCATGGCAGAGTGAATGTTCATTTTCAGATTAGGGACAAAAGATATTACCTAAAGTTTAAAATTTAAAACTCAAGAATGAGCTGTTTATGCTTGATACTTGGAAATTAGGAGGGAGGTGTAGGAAGAAGGTGTGTGCTCTGACTCAGAGACACGGCGGCTGCTGGACCAGAGCAGAGGGCAGCACCATCTGTGATGAATCACTGGCATTTTATATTCCTTAATATGTTATAAATGAAATCTGATTTCACTAGCAACTTATTGATTATTAGTAAATGAATAATTCATAATTTTTATCTGCGAATGTTTACTATTTTCTATTTTCCGTCAAAATGGTATTTTTCTTAATGGACCAAATCAGTCTTTACAGTATAGCTCAACTCTTTAAGAATAGTAAGCGATCAAACTCTCTCATTGGCTGTTTACTTTCTACCCAGCCTGTTACCCAACTCTCTTACTTTGCAGATAATGGCGGAACACTGGTACGTGGTCTGGTGGAAGCGTGGTTTATTTTGCTTCTTCAGTGTTCAACTATTGGTCATTCACAGATCTTTTATTGGGGTCCTGTGTCCTCTTGTTATCTTCCTTATCGCTTTTCACCTACCAGAGTTTTTATTTCCGTTCATGTTTGGTTTTGTCTGACCACGTCTTTGGTTTTCCACTATAACACGGCTCACACTCTTGAAGACTGCACATGAATCATGGGATGTTAACTCTGCACCTCAATGACATTACTGGGACTCTCCACAATCCGTACCATGTTTGCAGTGCCTCCCTCCCATTGCACCTCCCAACCTACAGAATAACCTTAGGCTTCCGGAACAAGAAGGAAGGCTGCTGAAAATAAAAGAGATTTCTTCTTCTAAGATGCTATTTTATAGAGATACTTACCATTGCCTTTACTAAAACTGGGTCACAAGATCAGTCAAGGCCCCTGTGATACACAAAAGATCTCCATGAACTAGTTTTGGCTGCTCTTCTAAGGTAGAATGCTGTACTTCTCTCTCTCTCTCTCTCTCTCTCTCTCTCTCTCTCTCTCTCTCTCTCTCTGTGTGTGTGTGTGTGTGTGTGTGTGTGTGTGTATGTCTCTCTCTGTCTCTCTTTCACGTGTGCGCATACACACACACACACAGACACACACACACACTCCTGGAAAAAAATTAGACAACCTGGTGTGGAAAACAGACAAAGTCTTAAGTGGATGTGTATTGTTTCCAGTAGCACTGCCATGTCTAGGATGCCGATGCATCAGACTCATGGGAATGGCAAACTCTTCCCTGGGTCTGGCTCAGGGGAATGGCGAGCGCTTCCCCTATGAACACAGATGTTGATTGTTGATGGACAGTTGATACTACCTAAAAGTAGCACATGCAAAAAGTCCCAACTGCAGTTCCTCATCCAGGATGAATGCTTTCGAGAGACTATGCTACTACAGAGATGCCAGGTCCAGATTAGCGAAGCTGCTGCCACCTCCTCTGTATATAATAAATGAGCTGAGCATCTGGACCGCTGGTGCGACTCCATGCGAGCCTACGGCTTGCTAGGTCCCAGCTTTACCTGACTTGTGTCTGTCTTTCTCAATCCCACTTCACTCCCAGTCAGGTTTATACACCCAACAAGCCAGCCACAGCAAACTGGAATTTATTTTTTATTTTATTTTATTTTGCGTCTCTGGTTTGTCTGAGCCATCCTTTTTCTCTGGCCTACAGTAAGGCTCTTAACAGAATTTGTGCACAAGAGAAACAAAAGCAGCTCTCTCCGCAGGCACAAATGTTGCAGATGGCTAACGGGTAATCTTTTCCCTGTTGCTTGGTTTTTAAGGTAAAATCGGTCTGAAAGACAAGACCTTGGATGGATTGATTTATCAAGACATTTGAGAGTGAATGTCTTACATGTCACAAACACGAAAGCACTTTACGCCGTAACATACAAAAGCCTTCTTTCCAGCCTAAGGCTTTAAGAGGAGAGCGGTGTGTTTCAAGGGTTTGCGATCCACATTCTAAGAAAGGTTCTCAAAACTGAAGTTCATGGGATGAACTCTCTCTCGTTGCTTTGTTTAATGTGTTGGTTTAGGCTAACTTGGATTGAAGTCCAGAGTTCCCGAGTCACAGGCATCGCTTTGAAGGTCTTCTGTAGACAAGTGGAAACCCCTCTCCCACCAGCTGAGTTTCAGCAGAGGCAGATTATCTCTCATAGTCTGGGCAGGCATGATCTGAGCAGCAGGGGGAAACTAAGAGCAAGGCTGAGTTCCGAGCACAGAAAAGGACAAGAAATCCTCCCTGTGGATAGCCCCCGTCCATCCATAAGTACATACTCGAGTTTCTCTCATACCTCTAACCATGGTCTTACTTAACCTGCTCCCACAGTGTGAAAGGCAAGTCTTGGAGTACATCTTCCTCCATCTCTTCTTTTCATCATCCCCCATCAACTATATAGCCACCTTTCATTGATCCATTCACCTAACTACCTATCTACCTTAGTACTTATCCATTCATCATCCATCTGTCTAGCATCTAGCATCTATCTACCTGCTGTCTCTCTATCATCCATCTGTCAAGCATGTAGCATCTCACTGATCTTGCTTGCTTCTCTAGTTAAATGTTGGCTGATATACGTAAAGATAAACTACTTCAGACAGGACCATCTTCTGGTTTAATATTATTTCTTCTTCAAACTATTGTTTCTTTTCCGTTCTGTCTTACTTTTCTTCATTTATTTTGTGTGGAAAGTGGGAGTACCATGTGCCACATCTTGTGTGTGTGTGTGTTGCGTGCAAGTCAAAGAACAACTTGAAGGGGCCAGTTCTCTGCTTCCACCATGTGGACTTTAGGACAAGCCTCGGGTCCTCAGTCTTGATGACAAGCACCTTTACCTACTGAGCCATCTTGCCAACTCTACACTAATATTTCTATAATTCCTTTCCTCTGAAAATTATACTGTTCTATAGAATATAGATTAAAAAAAATGGTACTCTACTCCAGTATCCACAAATCACAATATGTCAATTCTCTAGAATGAAACTTTTTGCAAGTCTGGCTGATACAGTAGAAAGTTGAGGAGTGGCTGTGTTAGGGAGAATCTAGGACAGAGTTCGAAGGTGAGACTGCACACTCACGAGATGAAAAATAATTCATGTTGACGTTTTGACAAAATAAATACGTCTCCAACATCCACTGGTCCAGGGTGTTTTGAGTCCTGCAGGAGGTTGTTGACACAGTGGGAAAAGCAAACAAGAGTTCAAGGCAGACTCAGTCCATCTCTTGTCTTTCAACAGAGTCCAAATAATAGTGCTTGTACTTGTCAGAGAAACTAAAGTTTAACAGTCTTCGATGTGACAAGATTCCAGACCATTTTCTATGACATTTCTTCAGTCTTTATTGCTCATTTGAAAGAGAACATAATGAGCCTCAGAATTACCTTTCCTTTGAATCCATCTCAGGCAGTATTTTTGGACCAAAATCATCAAAGTAGCACAGGTTTTATTAGGTAGGCTATTGAAAACAAGTTTTGTATAAGAATGCTCCCTGTCTCTCTCTTCTATTTTTAAGTTTCTCCCACTGAATATCATTTGTTAACCTCATTATTTTCTATCTCTAATACTGTCATATAAATTGTAGGTCAAACTTTATATATGAACTTCAGTATATTCCGGAAGTTGGCATAATGTCTGGCACACAGTAGATTCTATTGTGCGGCACATCTATTACTCCTGAGTGTGTAATACAGACATAGTGATAGTGCCCAATAGCCTAGCTTATAATTATAAGGGAAAAGACATTTTGTATAATATTCTCAAAAATCCTCATCAGCATGAACCCCAGCTTTCCATGTGGGCATCAATATCTGCTTCCCAACAGAGTGTATGGAACTTGGAGAAAAATGGGGCAGAAAAAAAAAACATCAATCAACTTAGCTTGTCCCCAGACTTTACAATTCTGTTTTTAATGTATTGAATTCCCTATCAGGGGTATTGTCTTGGGTTGTGAGCTATCGAAGGACTGTGTGTTCCAACCAAGTTGCACATCAAATAGGAATTGAAATAAAGCCTTTTTCTGGTTACCGTTTAGTCAAACCAGACAGATGGTCAACAAATGGGATGATTATTGCCTTCCATGATGCTGGAGATCGTGGAATATTAAAAATAGATATGACATTTTTCCAGTAATTAATATCAACAAACATTTCAGATTTTTAGCCCGAGCACTCTTCATTGTACTTGGCAGTCTGCCCTCTTCTTTGTTCAGCGGAACAGAAGAGAAAATAGATACGCGTTCTGTAATCAAACACTGAATGGAACTCTCATATAAACTCATTTAAGTATTCACCTTGACCCCGGAGACCAAGGAGCAAACATTTACCAGGCCACATTCTCTAAGGATTCTGTCGTGGAAAATGAAAGATCCAAAGTTAAATAGAATACGATGGTGTATAAAGTCCACAGAGACACCTACAGGAATCTCTGCGTTGACTGTATCTGAGTCACAGGTTCATCTGATAGGGTTGTTGATATCCCCCTGTTTTCTGCAGGGATCATGCATTATTCAGACTCTGATAATAAGAAGAATAGAAAGGATTTTGTTTCTTTGAAATGGTATTTTAGATCTTAGAGGTAATAGAAATTTTACAACTGCCTGCAGAGTCGTATTTTCATTAGCTAAAGAGAATGGGGGGGGGGGAGAGATAAAAAGCAAAGAGGAGTTTGAAACATGAAAATAGGTAAATGTGGGTCACGCAAGAAATATAAAGTCAAAAGTCCAGTAAACAAACTCCTCGGCAGCTGAGTTAACTTAAAGCATTTATAAGCAACTTCTCTTAGCCCTTCTGATATTTTTCTGTAAATGCCGGGATAGCGTTGTTTTCAGGGGCTGCGGAGTTGTTGGCAGGGGACAAAACACAAAGAGCATTTTTTACTAGTAATATTTTACTTTAAAACACCATTGATCTTAAGCTACCTCCCCAACTGCAAATTGGGGGCTTTTCAAGTAATTTATAGGAAAAAACTATGAAGTTTATCTTTGAAATGAAGTGAAATAATACCTGCACTTCCTACTTTGGGGAAATTTTATGTCAAATCACCCCGACAGGCAGAGATGACAAAACATTGGGAAATATTTAGAGATTTCATTTCTCTTCCCAATAACGACAAGGTTGATTTTGTGCTCTCAGAGGGGACATCGTATCTGATTTACCATCAGCTGCCTCCATGCCACCAGCCACAATTCACATTCTTTAAACCACCACAGCTCGGTGACGCCGACTACCCTTTACTGTGAGGTTGATCAACTGCCAAACGCCTGACGGATCACGGAACACTTTCCCTCTCTGCTACCTGTTTCTTTATCGTGATGAAGCGGGAGTGCAGCCAGCGGCAAACCGTCATAATTTTATTGGCGAAAGAAGCCTGATTTACACCACCTCACTTCTCAACGCACCAGTGAGAGGGGCAGGTTGCCTTGAGTTCCCTCTTCTCTCCCTCTTGCTAGCTCTTCTGCATTGTCTTTTCCAAGCAGAGGAATAACGCACTCCCTGCCGTGGCCGCATCTGAGGAACGTTTAAGTCAGATTTTTTAAGGAAGCCCAAGAGAGCATAGGAAAAGTAACCCTGCCTGGCCTTACTCAAATAACCCACCAATTCCTATTCTGATCATGAGTCCCAAGCAAACCAACAATGAGCTGAGGGAAGTCTTAGGGAACAGGCTGTGTATTTAAATGTCCAGCAGGACAGAATTTAAATGATCAGCCATTCTGCAAAGCTCACAGGTGGAGCAAGGTGTCGAGGTGGAATTACCATTTGGAGGAAAGTTTTCAGTTTTCATCTCCAGCTGAATCTAACAGTTATGGTTCATGCATTGAAAACATTAACGAAAAACTGGGCATTGTTTTCCACTTCTTCTCACTCCTCCCCACTCCTGTGTATGCCCAAGTCAACCCATCAGCTCATCTGAGTTTTACTCTATGGAAACTTCTCAATCTCAGCGCTGAGATCTGGAAACAAAGGAGGAAGGCCAAAGACAACCTACTGTGTTAGTGAAGACATACATACCAAGACAAAGGTTGTGGCTACCCATTAGTGTTTCCCTCTTAGACAACTGAAGGCAGGACATAGAAAAAAATGTTTGGAGAACTAGTCTAGACACACAAGGAAATCCTAAATTTGTCACTTCAAAGGAGAATAGAGAACCAGTGCGATAGATGCTCATTCCAGTCCAAGTCATACTTAATCGCCTATCTCCCCCTTCTGAAGGATTAAACTGTTTGAAAGAGCTATACCCAATTTACTATGCCTTGTCCTTTAAAACAGTTACTTCTCTTTGGAGACATGCATTTCCCAACCAACTTTGCTCTTCTGCCCTCTGTTGAAGACCTAGCTTATTTAACTAGTTGTCTGTTGGACAATGTCATGGTGATACTAGACCATCTCTGAGTTTCAAACTTTAAAATCTGACTACTTCTCCTCACCTTGGGATTCCTACACACAAGGATCGTCTATTCAGATGACTCCCCCTGCTCTGTAAAAGAGAAAAAAAAAAGAGACAGTTAAAAAGCTGTGTTGGCATGTCTAAACAAAACAAATGCTCACAGCAAAGACAGCTGCATGGTCCTGGGCTTACCAATTTATCACTGCGAAGTATTCATAGACATGAAAAAGAAAAACTGAAGCATTCTCATTTTAAAATATGCTAAGGAGCCTTCAATTGATTTGACAGATTGATCATTAGATTCTTCTGAAGCCCCTGATACTTAGTTTATGGTTCAAATATTCTGACTTTTTTCTTTCATGACTAGACCACAGCTCTTGAAATGCCTTTCCCTTCTGCCTTGAGTTTTTCGACTTCTGAACCCTATTCATACAGCTTGTGTTACCATGAATATGCCACAAACATAACTCTTTACAGGAAAATGTGTGTCTATTATTTATAGTCTCCCTCTCTTTTCCCACGCCCATCATCCTGAGGCCAGCAATTTCTAAAGGAGATCTTCATCTTGCTGTACAGTGTCACTGTGAATGACAGGAAATAAAGGACAGTGAACTTACACACAGAAACAAAGACTCTTTTGTGGAAGATGAGCAGCAAGGGTGAAGATTAAGGTTATAGAAAGAAATGAAAGGGATGAGGTAGCTGTGTTGAGAGGGAACCTGGGGGAAAGTACTGAAATATTGAAATGGAGTTTGGCTATGGGTTGTGTCTTACCTGACGTGTTTACAAGACCTTGTTGAATTGCATATTCATCGATGTTTCTGAAGTTGATTTTCTGTATGGGTGGTTTTGGTGATTTTTGTTTGTGTTCATCTCTCTATGACTTTCAAAGACATGTTGATTTTTATCTCTTTCCTCTGTAGAAGAAAAAGAACAAACCTATCACAGTATCACAGCTCCTGGGTCCTGTAATACCCAGGTCTTCAGCTTCCTGCTGGAATACTTTCTTCCCATGCCAACCTTGGGCATCTCAAACTCAACCTGCCCACATCTAAACTCAAAATCCTGTATCTTGTCTCCCAACTCCCTCCCAAAAATGACAGGACCATCCACCTATTTGTATCTGTCATGAATATTGAAGGACACCCCTGTTTCTCTCTGTGTGTCAAGGCAGCCACCATGTTCCAACTCTTTAATACCTCCCAGGGTCTCTTTTGTCCATTTTCTCTATCATAGTCCTACTATAATTCCTTTGGCACTATTGCTAAAGCTTCTAGCTTTACCTCCTTTCAACCAGAATTATCTTTAAATGTGATGAACTCCTAAGGGCAGCTCCTACCATTCCAGTTTTACAGTCAAGGGGTTTCAGGTTTGCTTCCCACCCATCTTCACAATCCTCTCTTCCTTCTTCTCCTGTTTCATTTCTCCAAAGAGCTAAGTATCCTCCCGGCCCCATACACACCATTCACTTTAAGTAAAAGCTCGGCCACAACTCAAGCCCAGCTTACCTTCCTTATCTTTTCTTCCACCCAATCTTCTGTTTCAGCTGTTCAGTTGGAAAGTCACCTCTTCAGTAAAGTATCCATCCCTGAACCCCTGTCCAACCCCTCATCCCTTTCAAACTGTTACTTTTCCTCATTAGTGTCTTTCCTTGTATAGCCTACATTTTTCTGACAGAATTTATTTCATTTATGATTTGATAACCTTTTCTATAATTATTAATGCCTGCTTCCATGGCAGACTCTCAATCATATGATTCATAATGTTATTGTCAGTGTTATGCTACTGAATTGCTAATTGTTTAGTGTTGTGTAGACAGTCATCTCTGTGATTGCTGCTTCTATGATAGCATCATTTAAGGCTAAGACATTAAATATTAAAAGTTCTCTATCCAAATCATACTTATATTTGCTATTTCTATTTCTCTGTTTACTCTAGGAGAAAGACTCTAAAACATCCAATGAAACTAGAAACTAAGATCGAAACATGCATGAGACTAAATTAGGAATCATGGGACTGCCGAGGGACTGGCACTCTTTTCCCAAGAGCATGCCGATCACTTACAAGGACAAGATCTCACATCCCCGCACTCATCGCTTGCACCTGTAGAGAGGAAGCAGCCCTAGCTGCTTCAATTCAGACAGCATCCCCATTGCTGGAAGAGCTCACAAATGGAGTTCATGAGTGCCACGCGGGATGGCAGGGTTCTGGGTCCATCATCCTATCTGTTAATAAATGAGCTGATGAGTCAAATTCCCTAAACTCTCTTTTGTCTAGAATATATTGCAAGATATCGAAGTTGAGGTGATGGGGTGCTTCCTGGTATTGCAGATGTAATAAAGCTTAAATCTCTTGCTGCAAAATGGAAAGTGTGCGAAGTGAGCTATCTTTTTAACACAAAATATTTGGGGGGGGCTAATCACCCATGACATACTTCTCATCGACATGAACCAAGAAAAAAAGACATTCATAAAGTCAACCTGACTCCGTCATCACCAGTCCAGCCTGTGTTTGCCCCCAAGGGAAGCAGGACATGCAGGTGTCCCCACAGATACCTCGTGCATCCTTCAAAAGAAAGCCACTTCCCTCCTTCCCTCCATTTAATACCCATTATGTGCATTCTCTACCCTTTCCTTTGGTGAGAATTTAATGTCTGCTCGATAAATGTTTATGGCCGATACTGCTTCAGACTGTTGAAAGTTGAAATAGCAGGTGAATAGTCACAGCTTTAAAACTCCATTAGCAAGTTCGGTGTGTATAACTTTCATACATCCGTATACACAAAACTAGCAGGCAACTAATTTTAAAAATGCATGCTTTTGGTGTAGATCCTCTGTTGGGTATTAAGTAGGTTTCACGATAAAATGAAAGTCAAGACTTTATAAACGATGACAAGTTAACCTATAATTACATCTATATATTATTTAAACGGTTGGACTAAGGAAAGGGAAAGATAACAAATGGCTGGTGTTTGGGAACAGTAAGAGAAAACAATGGGAAAACAGGGACACATGAATTAATATTATATTATTTCACATACCTGGAGGAGAACATGTGAGCAACATGAGCAGGGACGAGGCACAGCTACATGGTTCAATTGACAGAGTGATTGCCTAATATGTCTAAACCCTTGGGTTTGGGATTGATCCCCAGCATGTTTTACACTGGGCATGGTGGCACACGTCTGCAATCCCAGCACTAGCGAGGTAGAGACAGGAAGATCAGAAGCTCAGAGTGATCCTCAGCTACAGAGCGAGTCTGAAGACAGCCTGAGCTGCGGGAGAGCCTCTCTCAAACAATAGTGGGGAAGACTATGTGTTTAAGCTGAGCGACATAATAAAAATGATGCCACAAAGATTCATTCATAGATTAAGGAATAGATTTGCCAGTGGTAGGAAAAATTGGGGATGTCTAAAATGATCAAAACATTGATTGCCTTATACAGACTGAGAATTAATATAATAAATTAAATAGCAAAGAATACTGAAAAAATAAGAGTCTGTTTCTATGACTAATGCACTGATTTTAGGGGAGATAGATTATAAAAATTAAAATTACTTGAATATAGTCATTCTTAAAATAGAAAAGAATGGTTTACTTTTGCCATAAAGAAAGTAAACTCCATGTGGAGTTTCTTCAATGCCCATTATCTTCTCTGAAGTAGATTGGTTCTACCAAGAGCAGACATGTCTCATTGTCATAAAAAGAAGAACCTAGGTTATTAAAACATCTTAAATACCATATTCTGTAGATCTCTAAAGTGTTTGAAGATGACCTGTCTATCTTAAATATCTTTTTTTTAATTTCTTTTTATTTTCTAGAAAAGGAGAAAATAAAAAAACAAGTTTCCACCTCCTCCCAGCCTCCCATTTCCCTCCCCCTCCTCCCACCCTACGCCCCCTCCTCCCACCCTTCTCCCCCTCCCCCCACTCCTTTCCCCCTCCCTCTCCAGTCCAAAGAGCAGTCAGGGTTTTCTGCCCTGTGGTAAGACCTAGGACCTCCCACTTCCGTCCATATCTAGGAAGGTGAACATCCAAACTGGCTGGGCTCCCACAAAGCCATCACATTACGTAGGATCAAACCCCCGTGCCATTGTCCTTTGCGTCTCATCAGCCCTCATTGTTCGCCATGTTCAGAGAGTCCAGTTTTATCCCATGCTTTTTCAGTCACAGTCCAGCTGGTCTTGGTGAGCTCTCAATAGATCAGCTCCACTGTCTCAGTGGGTGGGTGCATCCCTCGTGGTCCCGACTTCTTTGCTCATGTTCTCCCTCCTTCTGCTCCTCATTGGGACTTTGGGAGCTCAGTCCAGTGCTCCAGTGTGGGTCTCTGTCTCTATCTCCATCCATCACCAGATGAAGGTTCTATGATGATATGCAAGATATTCGTCAGTATTGCTCAAGGATAGGGTCATTTCAGGTTCCCTATTCTCAACTGCCCAAGGAACTAACTGGGGACCTCAGCTTGGGCACCTGGGAACCCCTCTAGGGTCAGGTCTCTTGCCAACCCTAAAGTGGTTCCCTTAACTAAGAATTGTGGTTCCGTGCTCCCCTGTCCAACCTTCCTTTATCCCAATCCTCCTGCTTTCCCAAGGCCCGACCTCCTTCCCTTCTAACTTTTCTCTCCCCATCTCCCCTTACTCCCAACCCTCCCCATCCCAAGATCCCAATTTTCTCCCCAGCAATTTTGTCTACTTCCCTTAGCCAAGAGGATAGCTATATGTTTTTCCTTGGGTTCCCCTTCTTACTTAGCTTCTTTAGATTCACCTATTGTAGACTCCGTGACCCTTATTTATGGCTAGAAACCAATTATGAGTGAGTACATCCCATGTTCATCTTTTTGGGTCTGGGATACCTCACTCAGGATAGTGTTTTCTATTTCCATCCATTTGCATGCAAAATTCGAGAAGTCATTGTTTTTTACCGCTGAGTAGTACTCTAATGTGTAGATATTCCATACTTTCTTCATCCATTCTTCCATTGAAGGGCATCTAGGTTGTTTCCAGGTTCTGGCTATTACAAATAATACTGCTATGAACATAGTTGAACAAATGCTTTTGTCATAAGAAAAGTAAACCACTAGGCAAGAAAAAAATGCCCCTGCCTTTGCTGCTGACAGTATGCTGTCCTAATTAGACAAGCAGGACAAAAAAGAAAGTGAATGACCCACTATCATTATTTTTGACATTTAAATCCCATCTTTTTACTTTTTTACTGACATTATATAATGGTTTTAATGGTCTTACTAGCTCCTGACTTTTCCTCATTCTGTCCTGTTTTCCACACAGAAGGCAGACAGAGTAATTAAAACCAACTAAACAAAAAAAAATGCAAATAAGAATTAATCATAACCAAAATTCTGAAAATAAATACTTTAAACATATATTTATTTGAATATAATTACAATAAACTTACCACAATAACATATTTTTTACTTTTTAAGGTATATTTTTAAAGTAAAAGTACTTTGGGTAAAGATAAAAAAAAATAGAAAAGAATGGTTTTTTAATACAAAAAAATGGAGGAACTAGAGGGTTCAGTGATTAAGAGGACGTAGCGCTCTTGTAGAGAACGCAGGTGTGATTCCTCATGGTGGCTCACAGCTACCTGTAACTCCAGCTCCATGGCCCCAACATGTTCTTCTGACTGCTGTGGGCTTCTGCATGGATGTGGTGAGCATAAATACACACATGTATACACATTAAATAAATAATAAATAAGTAAATATTTTTTTAAACTAAAGGGACCTATCCACTGTCAAACTATTTGAAGAGAGAAATCCCCAGTATCCAAGGTATCCAAGTCTTCAGGAAGGTTCAGGAGTCGTTTCTATTTTATTTCTACCAGAGGTGAGAATACTTTCTACGGTGCTAAAGATCCGCTCCTATGTTGACATGATATTTACGCTTCTTTAGCTTTAATGTAGCTTATATATAAAAGGTCCATATTTTCCTTTCTGGAACAACGTTGAACAAAAATATGTTCATAACCTTTGCATGTGACAAATCTTCAAAAGGGAGCGTGTCGAGTCATTTTATTGTAGCTTTTAAATAATCTACTATTTACAGCATATGAAGCTCATTAGCACAATTAATAAAAGCCCGTGATATTAATGAACACTTCTAAGACAACACAAATAACTACCACCAGACTTACTGATGCTATTTCAGTCTTACAGTTAGATTTATGATGTTCTCTTGTTTTAAAAAAAAATGCAGACAACTTTCCCTGAGAGCAAAGAATATAAAAACTCTATTCTAAATCAAAATGTCTCAAGTTTAATGAAAACCAGGAACAGATAGTCTAAGGGCCTGTGGTCGGGCCCGTAACTTGAAAGAATAAATTAAAAAGCATCAAATTCAATTTTCCAAAAGATTGTGATTTTCTATTTGTATGCGCTACAAATTTGGCAGGCTGTACAGATTTAGAAAAAATTATTATTATTTTTCCAATACTTTCAAAAATGTATTTGCTTCTAAACCTTAGGGTGCATTCAGGTAAAAGAAAAAAAATCTATTTACGTATCCATTATCTCTGGGTAGAAGCTGAGTTTGATGAACGCGACACACAACTAACAAATGTTTGCCTGCCCAGATGGCTTTTGCTCTAGCATTATGCCTCAGAAAATAAATTATTACTATTATTTATGCTCATCATAAACTATGTCTGCATAACAAGTTTCTCCGAGGAGTTGAAACTAGTTTTTGCTGATTCTACAACACGTCTCATTTGTAAAAGTCAGAAAACTGTACCTTTGTTGTTCCAAGCAAGGGAATGTGTTAGAAAGGCACGCAGACGCGCGGAGGCGAAAGTGAGGGCTCAGTGTGCCCATGCGTAGAGACTCTCATGAATCAACACTCTGGAATATGGAAAGACATTCAGTTTCAGCCGTGCTTGCAAAATCAAATTATTAGAGACTTTAAAACTACCAACTACTGCAGGCACCTGCTGTGAGACCAAGATTTCTTGACATAGAAGAAAGAGCCTATCCCCAAAGATAAGATTTCAAAAGAAGAAATAACTTTGGACTCTTATAGGAGAGAATATAATGACTTGTTTAGGAAAGGTGGTTGCTAAATTATAGTATAAGCAATAAAGAAAGTCCTGTTTTATCCCCCATTCTGCAACCACCCAATGCTACTTATTTATCCCACTTGTAAAATGAAATAAACCTGAACACTACAGTCCTGTCCCAGAAGGATAGGTGGGGATTAATCTCTTGGAGGTGTCTGGAGTTTCACAAATGTTGTGGTGATATACAAATTGTGGTACCTTCATCTTGCCTTTATAACACATTCATGGTCCTAACACACTGGAGGGTACCTTAGCTGTCCCGGCAGTTCATCATCAGGCTCCCAGCACTGCTCCTCAGCATCTCCTGAGGATGAGCTGAAAACCAAGCTAAAAATACTGTTCAGTGTTTGCACAGTAAATCACCCAACCCGGAGATATTCAAGGTCTCAATTTACTTTTGTAATACAAAATTAACCTTGTAGGTGCAAAATTGCAGTATTATTTTATAATTATAGCTGTGGCCTCTATATTTATGAGATATTACAAAATACCTGACCTTCCCCATACAGGTTGGCTAATTATTTTGTATCCAGCTAGAACAAGTTCATTAAACTTGAGTCTCAGTGGAAGGGTGGCTAATGCTTCATCTTACCAAGTTCCATTTTTGTCATTGTTCATCGCGTATTAATTAAATTTAGTATTCAAGCATGAATTTAGAATCTAAAAGACCCGGCCAAGTGCACCCCAGTGACAATTTGTTGTTTACAGCATCAGATACACAATGTAAAAGGGCTATAAATAACCCGATATTTATCTGTGTGCTGTCATTTTATCTCCTTTATTAGACCTTAAGCTACTGCAGGGAAGCAAAATTTAGGGCTTATTTTTGCATATGTGTTTCTAAGCATAGCTCTGAAGGAAACACTTCGTAAAAGGAAAATAGATATCAGCCTGAGCAATTTTAGGTTGAAGTGAAAGATGCGGATTTTCTAGTCAGTTGTATTAGGGAGGAAAGGATTGTCAGACAGAAATCATATTCTTATTCATATTTCAACCAATTATAAGCCTAAAGTTCTGTACAATGAAACTTTCATTTGCCTTTTAGCTTTGCAGTCACTTCTTAAGGAGTACACCATAATGTATGAGTGTGTGGCGGTGTACAATATCAAAGAATTCAATCTCATTAGAATGCATAGAGCTGAGGTGTGGCATCCTCCTTAATCACAGAAGGTGGAGAGCAATATAGGAATCATCCTTTCACACTCTTGAATTTCAGATGTGCATAATGATAAGAAACACTTCAATTTTCAAATGTGCAAAAAAATTAACTAAATTAAAACTGATTGTTGAAACTTATTTTGTAAGTATAAAGCTAGGAGAACTATTCCTGACCTTTGTAATACCCTTCCTGTGGTTCAGTTTCTCAACCTGAAACTTCATATTCTCTATTTCTTTTCCTTTCTATATAAAAATGCAAGAACCATTTGCTTGCTATTCTTTCTGTGAGTAGAACTCATAGCAAGCCTGCATTATTAATATGAAAGTTTTAATTTAAGAATTTTAATATACATCACAGAAATCCTTTTGATAAAATAGGAAAATTCAAGGCTCACTTATTAAGACATGGCTGTGAAATTAACTTCGCTTATTCTGAAAGAATTTCCATCTTAACCATATATATTCCATATTCTTTCATAAGATTGATGCAGGTCCAATTTGACATTGCTCAAGTGTGCTTCACTGCTAGTTTAATTTCCACTAAGAACAGTAGAATAATATCTTTCATTTCTGCTAAGGATGGGAAAAAATATGAGACAGTGGTAGAAATGCAAATGAAATACCAAAGTTGAGCTTGGAGAGCTTAAAAGTAAACTTGTAGAAACTAATCTCAGGCTCACAACACAAGTAAGAATTATTAACAATAACAAGTCAATACATACAAACCATAGAACACCAACTCTACTCAGGGAATGTGTGAGTCCTTCAGATCAAAAGCCCTTGTAGCTGCTGATGGAGGTTGGTTCACAGCCAGCAGTCCCCACCCATAGGCTTAATGGGCCACAGTAGATCAGGACCAGCTTTCTTTCATGTTCTCTGCACAGCAATGGTATAAGTATGATACCTACATTGAAATAGTAGGTGGGTAAGGACAAGAAGATGAAAAAGATCAGGTTGTAAGAGTTGTCCCATGCCATATCACCATTGACCCTCTGAGAACTCGTATATTGAACCCTTGTGTTGACTAGCTTTATATCTTGGTGACAAAATAAACAAAGAAGAGGGTGATGTTGGTCCATTGTCTGAGTTCTCAGTTCAGTTTCACTTATCACTGTTGCTTTGGTCCTGTGGAGGCTCAGGACACATATACATGTGATAGAGGAGGCTTGTTCCCATTGAGCAGATAGCCTAAAAGAGACAAAGGTCCCAAAGACTCAATCTCCAGTCCCAGAACACTCCACCAGGGGTCTAACTTCCTTCATGAGGTTCTGATTCTTAAACTTCCCAGCCCTTCTGAGTAGCACCATTAGAAGAGGAGTAAACCTTCAACACACCGGCTGGTGGGATTTTATTCAAACCATGGTGCTTACCTTTGTTTTACATTATTCAATTTACCTCAGAGTAATGAAATCATATTAAACATCAACAGGCAAATTAATAACTATAAGAACTTTTAACTCTGCTTAAAAGATCAAAGAGTAGGACTACTAATTTTCTACCTTTTCTTTCTGCTTCAAGACAAAAATACATTTTATTCACAGTGACTACCAAAGTGATCTTGACTATTTATTGTGATCAAATAATTTAATCAAACTATTAAAAAATATAGGCAACAGATTTGCTATCCTCATGAAAGTTCAGCTGCTTGTGGAGAAATAGTTGTGCCTTTCTTTCTGCTTTCCAATTCTGATGCTCACTATAAATTTATTGACCTCGCTTTATGACATTGTGGTCCTTCATGAAGCACCATTCAGACCTGGAAAACAACAATAAAATCAAAGACTGAAATTACTGCTAACATAAAAACTAAGGAAAGTCAAGAAAAGAGAAAAGGGTACCAAGCTGACAAGAATCAACAATTATTGAAACCTCTGAAACACAGTATTTCTCCTTGAAAGATTTCAAAGCAAAAATTCTTTCTTTCAATGATCAAACTATGCTATTACTGATAGTGTTTGTGATACATCTGTTCTCATTAGCTAAGTTTTTCACTGTCATGGTTACATATCTGACAAGAAGCATTCTAATGGAAGAAAGGTTTATTTTGGCTCTCGGTTAGAGAGCACACAGTCCATCAAGCCAGAAAAGGCATGGCAGTAAAATCATGAGGTAGGTAGCCACACCACACCCACAACTGGGAGGCAGAAGAAGAGAAGAAGTGAAGTTGTCTAGAAAGCTTAAATCCCTCCTGATGCAGTGACCCAATCTCCCCAACAAGACTCTACCTCCCAATGCTTCCACAGCCTTCACAAACCACCAGCACCTGGGAAACAAGTGTTCAAACACATGATCCCTTGGGGACCATCTCACATTCAAACCACACTACCACTGAATGAACCAGTATGTCCAAGAACAGTAGGTGTTAGTTGTCTAATTGACTCAGCAATACATGGATGCAAGCTCAGAGCATGGATTCCAAGTTATGTCTGCTTTATAAACTTGAAAGACTTGATCAACACACTCTTGCAGTAGCCCACCTCACAGGTGTGTTTTAGGTCTTAGGGGAAACTGCCTAGATAGTTTTTCAAGATTTGTTCATACTATTTTATGAGTTATGAGTGGTTGCCTGTATATGTATGCATACTGCTTGCACCCTTGTGCCTTCAGAGGCCGATGGAACTGGAGTTAAAGATGGTTGTAAGACATCATGTTAGTTTTAAGAACTAAATCAGGATCCTTCTACAAGAGCACCAAGAGCTCTCAACCACTGAGTCACCTCTCCAGTCCTGAGATTTTTGTTTTTAAATAAGGCAAAACTGATATCTATTATTCATCCTGGAAGTACATTTAATAAATTCTGAACTGAGGTAAGTGGAAGAAGGAGATTGTTAAGAACTCAAATATCTTAAGCCAGATGTAAAGTATATACCTTTAATACCATTATAAACCCTGTCTTGAGAAAAAACACAAACAAAAAATCATTTTATTTTGAGATGATTATATTCATTTGCAGCCATAAGAAACAATACAGAGAATGCTATTGTACCCTTTTTACCCAGTTTGGCCCAATACATTTTGAAAGGATATATATAGCACAAGGTCACAAACAGAATATAGTCCTAGATACAGTCATGACAAACCAGTCTATCACAGCAAGGACCCTTGTGTTGTGTGTTGTCATTTTGGGTCCATACCCATACTCTTACCCACCATTTTGATCTTAGGCAACCATTAATCTCTTCTCCATCTCTGTAATTTCTCATTTAAAGATATTTCAGTTCTTATAATTTTTTGAGACAGGATCTCTCTATGTAGCCCTGACCATCCTGGAACTCAGAGATCCCCACTACCATCCGGAGTGCTAGGATTAAAGGAATGTGCTACCACCACCCAGTTTTAATTTTATTTTATTAAAGGAAAGAACTGAAGTATGTCAACATTTAGCTCTCTTAGACTCTAGTTGGTACAAGAAGCCCAGCCCAGGAACTTAACTCTTGTTAGATAATTACAATTAATAATTCTTTTCAAATCCTTCTAAAATTATCTAATAAACACTTGCCATATGTAATGTCTAAAAGTCATTCCACGTACCCAAGAACCAATGTTATTAGCATAAAGAATGAAAGGGACAAGAGGAAAAGCAATGCTGGAAAATGGTTTTCATCACAGCCCCGGCACACGCTGCTCCCTTACTCACCATCTGCATCTTTAAGGGAGTGTGTATGTGCATCTAAATATAGAGGATTCTTGGCCAGCACATGAGGAATGCCACACGGCATGGACAAGACAACAAATGGGGGTTCATATACCATGAGTATAAGTAAGTAAAAGTTAGACCCCCAGGAAAAACTATTTAACATAGTGTATTGTATCCACTTACTTAGGGAAATTTACTTTAATCACAACTTGGAAGGTTCAATTCTAACTTGAAATATGTGCACCCAAGGTTTTCTGAGTAATATCTGAGGTACCATAAGAGCTTGGTCCTGTCTCTGAAGATATTTTCTTCCTTTTGAAAATCTTGGATAAAACTTATGCTACAAGGTGTTTGGAGATTTGTCTGCAGGCCACAAAACAACTGTCATCTCTTGGGGAATCTCTGGGATGCTGTCACAAAAAGGAAGACCCATGGAAGATGCTTGCCCACAAGCATGAGGAACAGACTAGAGGGGGCTGTGGACTCTGGGAAACTTCTACTTGAAGCTTGATCCAGAAGAGGAAATGCATATTATTAGAGTCAAAGTGCCCTTAACAACTATAGGCTCCTCATCTCATAGCGAGACAGCGATGATGGGAACATAAAACATGTGACCACTAAAGATCATGAGGGTGACTTCAACTGAGGAAACATCACGGCTAATCTTAACTGTCAACTTGACAGTATCTAGAGTCATCTCAGAGACAAATTTCTGGGCATGTCTGTGAAGGAATCTCAACTCTGGGTTAATTGATGTGGAAAGAACCATTCAGTGTGGGTGCCATTTAATAGAACAGGGAAAGGGAGCTGAACACAGTATTCCCCTGTCCCTGCTTCCTGACTATCACGGCAACATGCAACCCCAGGCTCTGTTGCATGCTTTCCCCATCATGGTGGACTGAGTCCTCGAAATGTCAGCCAAAACAAGCTCTCCTTTCCTCAAGGTGCTTTTGTTGGGTATTTTGTCTCAGCAACTGGAATAGTAACAAACACAAGAAGTAAATACTATATTCCTCAATATTAACCTGCTTCCTCCTTCTTTCGTGGTTTCCATAGATATCTCAAATACTTTAAGATTTATTGCAAGTAGTTGGGCAGTGATGGTGCACACCTTTAATCCCAACACTCGGGAGGCATAGGCAGGTAGATCTCTAGTCTACAGAGCTAGTTTCAAGATAGCTAGGGCTGCTTCACAGAGAAACCCTGTCTCAAATAAAAACAAACAAACAAACAAAAAACATTTCAAGCAACTGATAGAAGAATACTTCTCTCTTTCCTACTAAAGACAATTTTACTTGTATTAAAACTTCAATTAGAGTCAGACGGTGGAAGCACACAGCTTTAATCCTAGTACTTGGGAGGCAGAACTCTGTGAGTCCTAGTCTGGCTTGGGCTACAAAGCAAGTTTTAGGACAGACAGAGTTTTAGGACAGACAGATAAACCCTGTCAAGAATAACCAAACAACAACAACAACAAAAAGATAAAAAAAACTTCAATTACAATCGCTCTGATGCTATAATGAAATGAGTCTATGGAGATGGGCGTTTCACATTGTCTTCTTAGAATTCCTAAGGCAAACTGTAGTCGGAATATTAAAGAACATAGGAATCAGGAAGCTTACATTCTAGTTTCATTTTTCCCATATACTAAATTTCACTTTTTAAATAAATACATTTCAAGAAAAATCACAATATCTATAGCACTCAATACTTTATTTTCAAACCAACAAAATTAGACTGAATTAGAACTTTGGAAAGGGTCCCTTGTCTGTAGACAGGGCTTGAAAGCAGGTGACAATGAAGGGGGCAATGGAAGTAATTTGATTACCATCCATAGCTAAGTCAGTTTAATTCACATTGAGACAAGCGTGGGAAATCTTATTTGAGTGGGCATAGATTATATAGTGTTCTGTAAAATTATTTTTAAGAGAAAATTACCAATTAGTGCTTTTCAGGCTACATGTAAGACATGTGGGTTGTAAAATTGATTGGCTGTCTATTCCTGTGCAACAAATCCCCCTAATTGTGATTACTATGGGTCAGAAATTCCCAAGAGGCTAAGATCTGAGTCTCTAGTCCAGACCTAGTCTTAATGTCAGCCAGGATGGAGTCATGTAAAGCCTTGCTGGGTCTGGCAACATGCTCAACCACATGATCAGCTACGGGCAGAGAACTCACAGGAACCTTCCTAAGGGTGCTTGAGAGTCTTTTTTCACACACCACTTACTTTTCTGTATCTTGAAAATTCAAGTTGACAGCTTCATTGTTTTCAATGACTGCATCTCAGAAGTCATTCACTGACTCACAAACCTACTGTGTTCTACTGTTCCCGTGGTTCTTTTTAGGAAAAGACCATAGAAGGGCTCAGAACCCAGAGGTGAGGACCTCTGCGAGGCATTGTGAATGTTGACTACTCCACACAACCTCCAGAGACCCTTCTTGTTCTAAGATTTTATGATTCCAAAATCTAAGAAATTTGGAATTACTACTCATGACATAGAGATACATTCCACTGAAAATGCACCTCATGGTGTAGATGTGTAAAACACAAGGCTTCCCAAACAGGTTACTGGCTCTTCATCCATCTTCATCCATCTCCTAAGCCTTGGGATCCAGGACTATATTACCTAATAAGGGAAAGGAGACTTTGCAGGTGCAAATAATTTAAGACCTTGAAATAAAAAGAATATTCTGAACTGCCCTGATATACCAGAGCCAAACTTAATATTATTTCTGGATGTGGTCAAAGTCTCTCTCTCTCTCTCTCTCTCTCTCTCTCTCTCTCTCTCTCTTTCCTTCTTTCTCTCTCTCTTTTAATGGGGGAGGGGTCAAAACAGGGTTTCTCTGTAGCTTTGAAGTCTGTCCTGCAACTAGCTCTTGTAGACCAGGCTGACCTCGAACTCGCAGAGATCCATCAGCCTCTGCCTCTCCAGTGCTGGGATTAAAGCCATGTGCCATCACCACCTGGCTCAAAGTCTCTTTTTTATGGAAGGAAGAAGAGTAACAAAGACAATAAGAGGATTTGGCTCTCAGTGTCACTGGCTGTGAAGGTGGAAGAATGAGCCCAAGGAAAGTCAGTGTGTTCTAGAAATGGGGAGAGAGAAAAGAAATTCCCACTAGGTCTTCAGGAAGGAACTCATACTTCAGGTGCTTTGAGTTCAGTTAGCTTAAGGTCAGACTCATCTTGAACTTCTGGCCTACAAAACCATAAAGACCCATAACCCATAAAATTTGTGCTCTTGGAAGTCACCAGTTCTCCCAGAGTAACTTATTTTTTAATATTTTATTATATTAAATTTTGAATTATTTCATTATTTAGTGGAACTGTACATCATCTAATAGTACTTCCAATCTGTGAACCATGGGTATTGTATTTTATTTCTTTATATTAATATTCAAGTTTTGCCTTGGGATCAAACTGACAAAAATCAAAATCCCCCAAGCCTGAAGATATATTATGGTGAAATTATTTTGAAGAACATGTCTCACCTCTTCAAGAGACTACAGTGGCTTTCATTTTTAATAACTCTTTGCAACAGCTAAAGGTGTTATATATTTATAAAGTGCAAGGAGAGCCTTAGAGTGTGGTGAAGACGGAAAATGTTCACATATGGTTAATTTATATAAAGTTTGATTGTTTTAATTTCAAGTGATTTACTCTCAGTGTTGGGCTTAATTTGCTCTAGAAAATAATACTATCTTCTTTCCTGTGTATTATGTATATAATATTATTGGTATTTTCTAATTTTTTTCTATATTCCTAACTTGGGGAGACTTCAAAAAAGTTAAAGATTTAATGACTAACCTTGGAGCATGCATCTCCATATGAGAATATGAAATGATGTATTAAATATTAAATTGCAGCAAAAATGAGCAAGAAGAGAGTTGGAAATATAACAAGTGACTACTTTCCACACAAGTGATTAAGAAAAGTAAGCTGTCTGGAACTACAAATGAAAAGATATCATCACATGAGATGAGGGAAAACATCATAATAAAGTTGTTATTTAATCTGGGTTTTGAAATTTATGAGAAATTAGCATAGGGAATCCTGAGTAACTAGATTAAATGTACAAAAATATTTCTATCATAATAGAATTCACCAAATAATTTTGTTATTGATTTGTGAATTTCTTAAGAACAAATGGATGTCTCATACATGTCCTCTGGGATGAAGTGGAATCTCAAGCAAAAAAACAAACTTAAGAATTAGTCATATATATGTATGTATGTATATATATATATATATATATATATATATATATATATATATATATGTTGTATACCATGTTTTGATGTTGGTGTGTATAGTGAAATGATTGTTCTCACAAAGCAAGTTAGCATGGCCATCAGTGTGTACTGACTTTTGTGAGTGTTTGTGTATGTATGTTTAGTGAGCCCTACAGCTACCCCAACTTTGTTTGCCCAGTATACAATGGAAAATTATTGGCAGTCTTCACATAGCATATTGAACCTCTGGTCCTACCATGTTTATCTGAAAGATTAAACCCTTTGTCTCAACATTTTCTGATTTCTTTCACCTCCTCCTCTGCTAGCCACCATTTTGTCATTTCTATGTGCTTTACTTTTTAAAATTCCATATTTAAGTTATATTATGCATGATTTGGTTTTCTGTGCTTCAGTTCATTTAACATGAATATTTCATTGTTCATATATTATTGTCACAAGTGGCAGGATCTTCCTGATTTCAAGACTGAATAATATCGTGTCATGACCATTTTTTAGCGATAGATTTTTAAATAATTTTCATATCTTGTCTATATGAATAATATTGCAGTGAATTTGGATGAGATTTTGGTGCCTTTTACTTTGGGTATTTACTAGCAGAGACATTGTTGAGCCATATTTTAATTCTAGTCAATAGCTGTTGAGCAGGTAAAACAGATAACTGTGGAAACAATGAAGTTATAATGAGAAGAAAATATATTTTTATGAAATAAATTTAAAGACAAATAGATTGCTGTCTAAAAGGAGGTTTCTAAGCCTATCAAAAAGTTGCACTAATTTTCTGTAAAGAAGATAATAAAAAAAACATAATTTGAGAGCTTCCAATAAGAAAGGAAGAGATACAAAAGTTGTTAATAAGAAAAAAATGACAGAAGTTAATTAATTAGATGTAGTGGTGAAGGTAAATTCAATAGGAAGTTCAAGTTTTAGATCCCAAGTACCATGATAATGGTGCTGCAGTTCACAATAATGAAAGAAGGACAATTCATATAAAAATTTTGTATGGTTTTAGTGTGTTGAATAAAGTATAAAGCACACAAAACATGTATGGATGGATGAATGCCAGAAATGATAGATGGCTTCATGGATGGATGGGAATTTTGTGGTTAGTTGAATGATGGGTAGGCGGGTGGATGGATGGATGGATGGACGGACGGACGGACGGACGGACGGATGGATGGATGGTATGGGTGGATGGATGGAAGAATGTGTTTCTGTATCTCAGGAGAGAGGAAACCATCTTGAAAACTGTTCCGCATAAATATAATGGAACAGTGAGGAGGGATAACGGTGGAGTAAAAAGAAGTAAACAAAAATGTGATATAAGAAGTTTCCGTTTAAAGAAGTAAAGGAAACTAAATGAACTCTAGTAGAGGAGGAAGCAGCAGAGATGCCCAGTGGAGGCATGGGAAATATGTTAGGGCCACATTCAGGGTTAAATACTGCAAGGAAAGAAAATGAGTTTCCTAGCTTAGGAACCACGCTTGTGCATTTGATTTAGGTAGATGCTGATGACCAATGAAGACTCTCTCTCACAGAAATGATGGAGGCACCCATCAATGCTGTATACCTCAGAACTCCTTTTGATCCTGAAATCTATTGAATCAAGAGGATACGCTATGCTATAACACTAACATAAAGGCCATTTCTACAACATTCAATATTCCATCAGGTATTCCATTCAGAAATTATTTCTGTATGTGTATTCAAAGGCACCCATGTGGTAGTAGATTCCTGGAGCAGCTAAGCAGTCAAATTGTCCATCTGTGTCATCATCTCTGTGTTGATTAGGAGACTAGGTTGCTCATACAAGAGTCAAGGGGACTGCTAACAGGGAGATGCTAAGTAACTTGGTTTTATACATGCAAGGATAGAGGGCTACAGCTGAAGTAGTTCCAAGGCATATCTACGGAGGAATTTGAGTGGGACATAGATTTCCTCATTTGGGGAATGCCTAATTCTGAGAAAGAGGTATAGACTCCCTATTCTACCCCCAAATAGTTGATATTGCATATCATGATAGAGAACAGAAAAAGCTTCCTCTAAGACTACACTCACTGTCTTTATCAAATTTGCAATAGCAAGTTATAGTAATATGAAAACATTGTTAAATTAGCAAAACTTTGGGTTCAAAAAGGTTTCTCTTACACACCAGTAGATAAAGCAAGCTGCCTCCTCCCCTGCTGACATTTTTTGTCAACACAGTCTGCTAATTATTCAGGATAACATTTTTCATAATTGGCAAGGCCATGTCCCCTACATGGACCTTCTCACTAAATGCTGAAAATTGCTAAATACAATTTGGGTGATTTATTTTTGTCAAATGACCTTATTAGTGCTTCCCCCGCTGAACTGTGTTTGTGGGTGGACGTGGGTAGGAAAATGCAGTCTTGACTTTTTCAAGAAAGAAGTTACATAACTTTACACTTCATAAATTTAACAACCGAAATGTTATCTGTAATGTTGCGCGGAAGTGCTATTTACCACTGGCTGGTTTGATGGAAGTTGATTAGATAATGGTTTGTCATCTGTGTGCTGTCGCTGATATTGGTCCCATTCCAGTTGGCTGCTAAGGTGTCTAAACACCTCAAAACCAAAAATTATCCATAAAGCTTGTGACAGCATCCTCTGGGTTCATGGATACAGATCACTGCACATCTGGATGGGTTGTTCCGGCTGAGTTTATAATGTCATCCCCCTTGTAAACACAATACACCTGTCTCTCCGTTTAATGGACAGTTTGTGAAGCTAAAGCATTTGTTTTCCCTGAGAAATGAGTCACAACACAATATTTACAAATATTAAACCCAGAAGTCATGAAAACATTTCAGTATTTCACTTATTCTTATCTCCAGACATACTAACCCTTTGATGGAAGGAAAATCTACCTATGTCAGCACTATGGGAAATCTCACAGGGAGATTATGAAAACAACAAATCATTGATGAATTCCTTTGCCTATTAGAGAATATAGGCAAGGATTTGTAACTATTTGCATTCTCCACGTCTTAGATGTTGCTTCTGCCTTCCGTGTTACAAAGGATTGAATGACAAACTTTTTGCGTGCTTCCACTTAGTACAAAGATGTTCCTGACACTCAAAACATCGCAGAGCTTTTCTCCGCTGTTACACTGTTCTGGAGGAGCTCACAACCCACTGAGAAGAACAGAATGGCTACACATGAGAGGATACCACTCACCAGTGAATGGATGTCAATCACGCGCCAGGTGAAAAGAAGGCGGGTGAAAACTGACAGGTGCCAGGGCTGGAGACGAGAATGAAGGCTGCCCTTAGATTTAAGTCCCCGATCTAAGTCCTGATCTGATGCCTTCCAAGTCACTCACTGGGAGCCACTCTGCCCCTCATTTTAAAATCATTGACCCTAAATGAGCCACTTTATTAGGTCTCCAGATTCATTCCCCATCACACCGAGAGCTGTATATCAGGTTTTCCCTCCCCGTTCCCTTGGTCAAATGCTAGGGCCTCACATCTGAGTATCATTGCCAAATGCACACAGGCTCAGCCTCATCATTATGCTCTGATAACATCAGCCACGATAGTTACACAGGGAGGGGAGCTCAGAAGGATCCAGCTGTCACACACTGTTAACACCTTTGGAGGTGGGGGTCGAATAATCTGTAGAATCAAACCCCTGGAGTTCTTGGCCTCATAGGTATCATGCACTTGAAGTCTTTTAAGAAAGCAACGTGAACAACGAACAATTCATAAAGAAGAAAACACTTCCAGGAATTTTCCTTGTGACGAGGAGACTTCACACTCATTATTCTACGTCAATGCATTTAAAATTGACCATAGATCTTCTCATAATTCATTTTTTTCCATCCTATGTACCTTTATGGAACACATGCTATCTGCCAGGTTCTCTGATAGATGCTGGGTAAACAGACTTGAACCAATCGGTCTCTGTGCCCAAGGAATCTGGCTGTTGATGATGAAGAGACAGGGAAACAGACTATGGGGAAGTATAGCTGTGATAGATTATACAGGAGCACAGACCAAGGAAAGAAAGGTAGCCAGGTGTACACAACAAAGTGTAAACGTGGAATGAATGAAACCAGAGATCATCTCATTGAGTGAAGTAAGGTGGATACAGAAAGACAAGTATTGCATTTTCCCTCATATGTAAAAGAGAATTTCTAACCAAAACATCACAGCAAAAACAGAGAACAGAATGAATTCAAGGAAAGAAGGAGAGAATGGAAAAGTAAGGGGGGTGGATTGACTGAGGCATGACAATAGGCATTAGGGAAATGTCACAGAGAATCCATTAAGATTTATAACTGTATAAATTAATAATTATCGTGAAGGGCAAAGGCAGGAAAAGAGGGCAACACATGTCAGAAGTCCATGGAGGCTCAAGAAATAGTACTTCCCTTCCACCATCAAAAACCTAGTGGAGAATAACCCAAGGTATGAGCAGAGAGGAGACAGTGTGCCTCCAGCATGTGTGTTCCCCAGACTTGTGCTGAGCTCCTGTTCCCTGGGATGATGACACCAGGTAGGGCCCTGGAATGTGGCTAAGTCTCAAGAACGGAGCTGTGTGAATGAACGTTCTTATGACAGCGTCCCTTAAACCTCTCTATGTCTCTTTCTGTAGTGTGATGACTAAGAGGTCAGCTGTCTGTGTCCCAGAAGAGAACACTTCCCCAAAACGCGTGATGTCATCTCAGACTTCCAGCTTTGATAACTTCTGTTTATAAACTACCCAGGCTGTTTCTCATACCGAAGACAAGAGATCAGAAAGGCTCTATTTTATATGTGCATTAATGCCCACCCCATTTTCAATGCTATGAGCCCATTACACCAAAGCTAATAACGGTTTCAATATTTCCAAGTGTGTGACTCATAGTGATGATGTCAATCTGTGAGGAATATAAAGGTACAAATTCTGTGACAAGAAACACTATTGCTAGACCTAGTGTTACTCTAAAGTTTTGAGGTATAAGACAATTAAAGAAATATTGGTTTTGTACATTCAAATAGAAAAACTGCATGAATTTAAAGTCATTCACTTTTGACTAAATTATTGATCTTGCAAAAAATTCTGACAAGCTATTTCCTCTCAATGGCCTGCAACACGGCGATTTTGTTTTAGTTGATATAAACAACTCCATGAAATGACCACCTGACTTTAAAACAATTGTTTCTGATTCACTCCGTTATTCAGATCAGTTCTCTAGAAAATTCTTTCCTTCCCTCTATAAAAGATAGACTGCAAGGCCTTAACTAGAAGTGGGGAAGTGGTCATGGTGGAGCATATATATTCACAAATGTGGTGTGTGTGTGTGTGTGTGTGTGTGTGTGTGTGTGTGTGTATGTGTGTGTGTGTGTGTATGTGTGTGTGTGTGTGTGTGTGTGTGTGAGAGAGAGAGAGAGAGAGAGAGAGAGAGATGTATATCAAGAGACTGAAATACCTTGAGTTGTTCCAGAACAATAACTCTGTGCATAAATATTGGCAAGTAAACAGCAAGTGAAAAATAAAAGCCCCCTTGCTGTGGGGCTCTGGTGTTCTTCCACCCAGTAAACAGCATTTGCATCAACCTGCCTACTCCGGGAGTGTTCCAGCACCTTGAACCAAACAGCAAAACAAATGTACCTGTATTTGTGAGTGTCACCTCACTTTAAGAAAACCCCTCCCTGGCTTCTCAGCACTCTGCATGGCTCCTGAAGCCCTCTGATTCCCGCTGCTGAAGCTCCTGTTTGCTCTCTGAACTGTTTGATCACTCAAGGGCACAACAGAACAGCATGTCGCTCTTGCCTTTTTGGCACAGGCTTGAAGTTCAGCAGTAGGTGGTTTCTCACCAGTTTGGCTCTAGCTTCAGGACAATGAGTGACAAGATGTTAGTTCACACAGCACGACTTATGTAACTTACAAAAGAAAAAAGATCAGGCTGGAGGTTTGTTCAGCAAATCAGCAAGATTTTCAAAGCAAGAATAGAAGTCTTTTCCCGTGTCCCAAGATAAAGAAGGCTTGGCCAAGCTACCAAAGGGAGACTTAGGGCGAAAATGAGTGAACATGAAGAATGCCCTTTTGAGGTTAATGCCATGCAAAACAGCCAGACCGGGTACCCTGAAGAAAAGGCCTTTTGTGAGGGGAGAAGTAGCAAACAAGATATTATTTATCGAGGTGTTTAATCACTGCGACAGTTCTCATGGGACTATACGCAATTTAAATCTTTTTTTTTTTTAAAGTCTGTCCCAGTACACAAAAGCTACATAGGATTTTGTTGAATTCTGATAAAAACTTATGTAAATGTTTGCCTCTTGCTTCGAGAAGTTCTTAGAAAAAAATCGTTGCCAGAAAAGTCAAACAACGCCTCACATGAGATCCCATGGCTGTTCTTTGAACTGGGGAATTGGTGGTTTTGAGGTTCCCCTTGTGCTTTTCAGCACGGCTGTGGGAAGTCGCATGACTGTGGCTGAAACACAAGGTCGGGATGTCTCAAGGAGCTATGACAATTTGTTCACATTGGACTCTTCCTCTTTGACAGAAGAGTCACAGTGTAAATAAAATGGCCAGAATTGTCCAATGTTTGGATTTCTTTTTCTGTTAAGGAGGAGGAGGAAGAGAAGGAGAAGAGTAGGAGGAGGAAGAGGAGGAGGAAGAGGAGGAGGCAACCACAACAGACTTTATACCAGTCTGCACTGCTAATCTGCATGCAGTCATTCCTAATTATGTCTGAGTCAGTTTCTTCCAACTTTAAAAAGGAGTTAAGTTTGGCCAGGCAACTTCTTATCTTTACTCACCTGCTACAACCACCTGATACCACAACTATAATCACATGAGATTCTTCTGCCTCTACCTCTACAAGAATAAAAAATACCTATGTATCTTGGGGAAAATTAATAATTTATAATCTTTATTTCATAGAAATATGACCAGAAGATTGAAAAATCAACCAATCCTTGTCCTATTAAGCTTAAAGCCAGTGTACACATTACTTATTGCAAAGTTCTAGGCTTTGGTTTGGTTTGGATCAGCTTGGTTTGGTTTTTGAGACGGGTCCTCTTTACATAGCCTCGACTCATCCAGAACTTGCTATATGGACCAAACCTCACACTTAAGACAATCCTACAGCTCCACTTCCCAAGAGCTGGGATAACAGGAAGATGCCACCGTGCCTACCTAAGGGTCCGTACTTTTGAGATACGGACAATATTGAAAAGGTTGACTATAGTCATCAAAGCACAGAAGGGGGGCTTAAACTGTGAATGGTAGACCATTATGCGTACAGCTAAAGCAGTGGGCTGCCTCCCACCTGAACATCTGAGATTCTGGCTTATGATCACCGCTTCATTCATCGACTTCATGGAGCAGCTGTAAAGTGCAGCTCATGCCATGAAGGGAAAGGTGTGTAGGAGGCTCCGACATACTCAGAAAGGTTAGATGTTAGGTATACACGTGAAGTGTGATGGCTTGTCAGGATGATGCGAAAGCTGCTCGCCTCTTTCATCTACCCCTCCTTTCCATCTTTGCAAAGAACACTTTTCAAAATCAAAACAACGATCTGCTCTAGAATTGTCACTTCTCTCCTGGGTGCCTCTTATGTCGCATAGTTTTATTCTTTCAAATAGACGAAGGATGTTCCTGGACCAACTTACCGTCACTAGTGATAATTTTGGACACAAAGACACTAAAATACAGGTACATGACAACACAGCCAACATTGTCACCCGGAAGTCTCCACTGCAAGGCCAAGAAAATTATAGGCAAAGAACAGGGAGGCTCTGTCCTTAGTCTTCTGTCTTTCTCTTTGGCCAATAATACCTCTCAGGGTCATGAAGTGGGTATCTGAATGCCAACAAGTTCAGGGAGGACCCTTGCTAGTAGAGTTAACAGTAACAATCAGATCTGGCCACCTGCATTATTTGTGTTTGAAAAGCATCCATGTTGACTGAACAAACACTCTCGGGTACCACACATCTGTGCTCTTCAGTGTTGCTTTCATCACGCCAAGCCTGTTCTTTGAGAGCGGCCGGCTTCACGCTGAACTCAGCATGAGGACAACAGGGCAGGACACCAATTAGTGGAGGCATTTGCACCAGCCTGACAGGACCACTGTGCAGGGAAGTTCTCTGGAGCCTATACAGGGGTGGAAGCATGTCCTTCGGCAGTAAATAATTAAACTGAAAGGGACAAGCGTTGTGCTCCGTAGACGAAGATTTGATTTATGTTCAGGAAAATGGGCAGCCTTCAGAAATCTGATCAGTTACCGGTGTCACGTGGTCTCGACAAAGCTGCTCGGAACTGCACCGTTCCCTTGTACTATACTTCCTCTGTCATCTCAGTTCAATTTTTGACCTTCAGCGGGGTGGACATAAAAACACAGGTCAGGCTGTGAGTGAGTACAGCACTGAGTAGAAGTTGTCAGAACCCCATCTCCTCTTCTCAGAAACAAACACCAGCCGTCACGATTTGCCATCCTGGCCAGTTAACACTTCAGTCTTGTAACTTAGGAGTTTTCACTTAACTCTAATGATTAAGTATCCTATCTGAGCTTAAGAGCTAAAAATAAAAATAAGGTAACTAGCCAAGTAACTGAATGTTATTTTCCCCTAGCATATACATTTTGCATTTAATCCCAGTATAGATTGAACTCCCACTTGGTCTATTTCCATTCAAGTTGATGTTCTAGAAAATACAAAGGACAGATCACAAGGCAAATCTCCTGTGTGATAACATTCTCAGAAACCTTAAACGGCTTTCAGAGATTTGGCCTCAAACCCGAGCGTTAACATGATCGCTCAATTTTAATGAGGTCAAGCAAGCTGCTGGGCATCTGGCTGGTGCTCAAGGTCCTGCCCTGAGTGCTGAGGGCCACCTTGTTCTTACCAAGAATGTAAGAGTTAGTGACAGGTGATAATGTAACGCGGAAAGCTGCTGCCCTTAGTCACTGCATCTTTGAACCCCAGTGGATTCCCAGAGGCCATGGCATAGGCTCGAGCCAGGTGTAAGCAGTTTCCTCATTATCTAAGGAGCTGAGAAGACTTTTTGCAGAGAAAGAGTGTTTTTAACAAAAATGTCAGTGAACCCCTAATATGTGTGGGTTTACCAGCCTGAAGAAAGAAGGAAGAAGAAAACATCTGTAGAAATTCTGGGCAAAGAGATGAAGATGATGATGCAGTAAATATCTACATTCTACCCTTTAAATCAGGGGAAACCCAGCCATCTGCTCAGTGCTTGCCTATTTCCTGGGAGAGCATTCAGGCTCCTTCTAACTGGGTGAAATGCAAGGTGCGTTACGACTATCTCCAGCACCATTATCTAGTGTGTGTGCAACCACACGCTAGAACTCTGTGGCCCTATCCTCATGTCACCTACCAGCTGGGAATCAGCTTTGTTTTGGACTCCAGCCATTGATCCGTGCTTACCAGACACTCAACCCCGTAAGGAAAGGATCGCAAGTTTGAAAGCTCCTTTCCCGGGTAATGGTGTGAGTGTAAATAGGATAACGGGTTCTTCAGCACTCCTGGGCAAGTCCTCTTCGCTCCCAGCAATGCTGAAAACGCTCCATAGCTACCCAGCCAGGGCAGGGGCCATTAACTTCACATAGGCACTGAGCATGTCAGGCGTGGCTACCCTGACTGGGCAGCACATTTTCTTACTTAATTTGAACTAACTTCAGTTTAAATTGTCCAATGAAGCTAATAGCTACTGAATGGGACAGGGTGGTTGCTAAAATGCACACACCTGAGCTGGAGAGGTGACTCAGCATTTAAGAGCAGCAACTGAGTTTGCAATGGACCTGAATTGCGTTCCCAATACTCATTTCAGGGGGTTCATAATATCTGTCCCTCCAGTTCCAGAGGATCTACACATACAGATGCCACAGACACCTACACTCATGTACACATACCCTATCTATCTCACATACACAATACACATAATTCGAAACCATAAAACAAACAAACAAAAAAAACCTTTCTCTTTAAAGTCCATACAAAGTTCACAGGCAGAGAATCAGCCAAATCTGCTGCGAGTATGCAGCGGTTTCCTTCCATTGCCAACTCTGGTTGAGTTCTTTAGTTTCATCTGCTGAAAAAATTAAAACCCAGGGTAGAAAAATCTTACCCCTTACGTGAGGTTATTATCTTCAACAGACCTGACGATAGATGGACCAGCCACCTATACATACACCAGGTTGTCAAAAGTACACGGCACAGTGAACTACACCACCTTCCTCATTCCTGAGGCAAACTAGTCCACCAGCAGCTACAAACAATTCATTATTTAAGGTAATGAAAGAAGGCTAAAACCCAAGAGCCCTTAGGTCAATGAGGGATGCTTTTAAGAGTCTTCTATTTTTTATTGTAAGTCTAAGAAGAAACAGACTGATGATACATCAAGAAAAATAGAGATCAGATGCAAAGAGCTTCTTTCCCGCTTGGGTATTAAGGATGGAATGGATTTTCAAAGGTGACCACAGAGTCCCTGACGTAATGTAGGACAGTACCAAACTTGCCATCTGGTTTACCTCACTGGTGTCACCCACCGTGTTATTTCTAAAACAGTGTGCTTCATTTCCGCTGAGTTTGTTCGCCTGGGTATCTTACAGAAAGGTCTTGCTGTATCTCTTCCAGACTTTCCACTCCCACTTCCACTGTACAAGCATAAGGATTTCCTTAAAAGCATATGTTCAGAACCAAGGTCCATGAGAGCTTAGCAATGCTGGATTGTAAAACTCTGCCAATGTGGTGGGCACCACACCAAGGTACAGAAGATGCAGCTCTTAACCTAAGCACCTTATCCAAAATTCGGTCCATGAAGGATAAGAAATGGTGATGTTTTGATTATTTAAAAGTTGATTGGTAGACAGTCTTGGGTGGGGGGGGATGAATGGGTCGTAGAAGCATTATTGGACCATATGTAATATTAAATTCAACCTTTAAAACTTAGAGAAAATGGCAAAGGAATAAAGAAAAAACAAACTGACATATGGGTAGCAATTTATAAAAATAAGTTTGTTATGTATTCATTACCAAGAGACAATGAGTTTATTAACTGCTATAGAAAATAAATCATTGCAATGGGCTGTATTTGTTAAGTGAAGTTTGGGCAAGTAGTCATTTTTTGAGCAGAGCACTCCTTTCAGAGCTGGTTTTTATTTTCTAAGTTTCGATTGTATGGACGTTTGTTTGTGAGAGAGTAGCTTGCTTGTGTGTGCACGGTGTGTGCATGCGGAGGTCATAGGTCAGGGTTAGATGTCTTCCTGTACTGCTCTCCACCTTATGTTTAGAGGCAGGATCTCTCACTAAAGCAGGAGCTTGTTATTTCTGCTAGACTGGCTAGCTTGCCTGTCCCTTGAAGCTGTCTGTCTCAGATACCTTCTCAAGCAGTATTGCTGCAGGTACCCACCACTGTGCCTAGCTTCTTACTCAAGTCCTCGTGTTTACACAGCACACACTTTACCATTCAGTCATCTCCTAAGGCCCTTGGTTATTATTTTGAAGCTTTTGCCATTCACCATTCCCCCCAAATTATTACTATAATACAATATTACAGCACAAATTTCCAGGTGGTCTGCATGCATATCTCCTGGCTTTTGCTCCTGCTTATATTCTGAAGAACCAGTGGATCTTGTTCACCTCTACTCTAGTTCACAAACAAAATGGAAGGTAGGAGATTTAATGGTGCAAAAAGCTCAGAAAGAGCATTCTAAAACTTCCAGTATAGGTCAGTCAGTAAAACACAATCATGAGGACAGAGTTCAAACCCAACCAAGGCCTGGCAAGATGGCATACACTCAGAATCCCAGCCGCTGGAGAAGTGAAGTCACGTAAATGGCTGGAGCTCACTGGCAAGCCAAATCAGTCTACCCATGCTACACACCTTGCCTCAACAAAACAAGGTGACCGGCTCCTGAAGAGTTAGACTTTTAAAGAAAGTTGACTTTGCCTCCGTTTGTACACAAGTATATATACACACAAACACACACACACACACACACACACACACACACAGATACACACACAGAGAGAGCATACACATCAGGTGGTGAACAAAGGTCATGTTCTGAGAGATGGCAGGTAACAAAGAATTAAATATAGGAGATCTAGAAAGAGTAAGGAAGGTCAAGACTTCAGAAGCCCTACTGGCTTCTTTCCTGTCCTTGATCTGGCTGAAACTGTGCAGAAGTGAAATCAAGGTTTGACACAGGGCTCGTGACAGACATCTATCTCTCTTGTGGTATTTTCTACAAGCCTCCTTCTGCCAGAATGACAAAGACCACACTGAGATCTGGGCTGAAAATTAGCTCATCAGCCTCCAGCTGGTATGCCTGCCAATACCAGGCTTGCCCAAGCCAGCTGGATATTGTTTTAATGACTGGTGTCATCAGGTGACTCCTTGGTCCCAATGACTCCTTGGTCCAAGGAGTCACACTACCGATGAGCTGTGCAACCCCAGACAGGTTAATAAGACCCTCCAGGACTCAGTTACCCAAACCATGTCTGAGGACATGGGTATGCTAATACAGCAGCCGGTGGGGGAGGGGGGACTAAGATCAGAGAGTCTGCAGAATGGCAGCTGATTTTGTTCCCCACACTCCTCAAACCTAATTCACCGTGATTATTTGTAGCTTTTCTACTGTGTTAGAACAGTTTAACTGTATTTCCTATAACAAGCAAAATTACTAATATTTAACTTAACAGATAGACATGGTGGTTTTAGTGGCTATTGGATCTAATTAAATAGGTTCCTAATAGCCAACTAGTATTTAAGGGGCATGTTAATGGTCTTATTGCCTTTAAATTAAATCTTGATTTCAACCTTTTAATATCTACTTATAACTTACACTTCCATCCTTTTAAAATAAGCACATAAAGCTTCTCTTAAATCAAGCAGCATTGTTCATTGCTTCTACTTCTTCCTTGTTTAATACTGGAAACATGGGCAAGGACACTTGATCTTTTTAATCCTTCTGGGTCATGCGATGCTGTGTCTGTCATTTTGCACCTAGCCACCAATGGAGCAAACTGGGACCAACTTCTCTTTCACACTGTGGCAGTCTGACTGATGGCTCCTATGGCCAAAAAGAAACAGGCTCCTTTTGCTTTGGGAGACACAACTTCTCCCTTGATATCATTTTTCACTCCCGTTTTTCCTTTTCCTATCTTAAATGACTTTAATCTCATCATTTCTGCTTCTATCTACTTGCAATCTCAATATTATTTTGTTGTTATTTTCATGTCCTATCTTCCATCCAGTGCTTATTAATCGAGAAAGTTTTTCCTCAGAATGTTTGACCAACAGGATATAAAGGTCTGTTTATTTGTCTCTCATTGGTTGTACATTCATCAGGCACTTGGTGAAATTCATGGCATGTCATAGACGACTGAGGGGGTAGTCTCTTAATGCAAGGGACACTTAGCAACCATACAGCAAAGAGTCATTGACTTTTGCTCAAGTGTCTACAGGGGACGTGAAACAGTCACAGAAGCCCCTAGAAAAGTCAGCCATCAACATCTGTCATCTTGCCAGCTGTGAACAACTGGCAGCATGCTAGATAGCCACACACAAAGCAACAAATCTCTCTCTCCTGAAACCTCCCTCATTCCCTCTCCCTGCTGCCCCAACTATCGATGATCCAGAACACCCCATTGTCCAGCTGGAGAAGGAGAGGACTGGAAGGTTTGATGACAAGTTCATGCTCGCTCAGGGACCCACAGAGACAGAGAGAAGGAAACCTCAACTTTAAACACAAGGTGGGAACATGAGCTAAATTTCTAAAGGGAGGTGACCTTCCATGACTTGACCTGTATTACCCGGGCATGACCAGAGAAGCCATTAAGCTTGTCTAACTTTGCACATGGGCATGATCTTGTCTATATTTACAAGGGCAGCAGGTAATAAGAGTGAAACTCTTTTCTGACTTTGTTTTGCAGATCTTCCCGATTGAATGAAGTCAGCTACTTCATGGAAGAGAAGACGGTCAGGGGAGAAAATAGCTTTCACGGGAATAAAGATGCAATTGCCAGACAGTCTGCGAAACTATGACAATCACCCTGAGTTAGAAGATGACTCTTGTCACCTCTGGGTCTTTACTGAACACAGTCTCCTTGTCCTTCCACACAGAGCCACACAGAAAGGCATCAATTACAACCTTCTCCATCTTTGCCCAAGATGCTTTGAAGGGATCACCTTAAAACGTCTCCTCCCAGGAGCTGTCAAGGAGAATCTGATAAAGCATTGTTATAGTCAAATGTGATGAGACAGGTTCTTAATCCCAGCACTGGGGAGGCAGAGGCAGAGACAGAGGCATCATGAGTTTGAGGCCAGTTTGGACTACAAATCAAGACCTTGACAAAGAAAGGAGGGAAAGAAAGGAAGGCAGAGAGGGATGGAGAGAGACAGAGAGAATGAAAAAAGAGAGAGAGAGAAAATTGAAAAAAGAAGGTAGAATTATTATGATTATTCTTTTTAAATAGTTGCTCATGTATTAATGAATAAAAATCAAAGAAAGGGGAAGTATCATTCCAGGAAAGGATTTAAAGATTTATACCCTGGAAAGTTTTGGAGTAATATTAAAACTTCACAATTGTGTGTAAATCACTGCGAAAATAGATCCAGTATATACAACCATGACTTTTTAACAAAACTGAATTCCTTGTTAATTATCACACCCCAAACACGGTGTGATTTAAAAGAATTGTCCTGGGACCAATGGCCCTGGCTATGATAAATAACACTATGTTATTGTTATTGCAGATGGCCAAGGCTTTTGCTTTGCCACAGTTTTCTGTCTTCAGAAACATGAAATGATACTAATCTAGTGTAATTCACAAGTTACTTATGGGACTTCGCTAGGCAGTGAACATGAAATGTATGAAGATGAAGCAATTTAAAATAACAGTGTGCTTTATGGCTTCTTCCAGGTTTTAATGAGGAAATTCCATCTCAGTAAATGAAAGCGGGAATAAGTTGAAGGGTAAAAGGGAGGGGGAAACAAGAGGGAGAAGGGAATGAAAAGGGGGGAGACAGAGGGAAGGGGGAGACAGAAAAGAAATGGGGAGACAGAGAAAAGGGGGAGACAGAGGGAAGGGGAGAGACAGAGGGAAGGGGGAGACAGAAAAGAAATGGGGAGAGACAGAGGGGAGGGGGGAGACAGAGAACAGGGGGAGACAGAGGGAAGGGGAGAGACAAAGGGAAGGGGAGAGACAGAGGGAAGGGGGAGACAGAGAGAAGGGGGAGACAGGAAAGAAATGGGGAGAGGCAGAGGGAAGAGGGAGACAGGGAGAAGGGGGAGACAGAGAGAAGGGGGAGACAGAAAAGAAATGGGGAGACAGAGAAAAGGGGGAGGCAGAGGAGAAATGGGGGAGACAAGAGAAATGGGGAGAGAGAGGGAAGATGGGGAGACAGAGGAGAAATGGGGGGGAGAGCAGGTCAGTATAAATGAGTTCTGATATGTAAACCTAAACAACAAATAGCAACTTAAAGAAGAAAGAGACCATGTAAGGTTAAATCCCAATGCCTCTAGGCAAACCTTAAATTTACCCCACAGAACAAATTGGTGCTTTCATAGGCTACAGGATGACTTACTGAATTTCTGCTTGGAGCAAGTAACTTCTAAATTTTTCTGCCTTTGTTCTGTCAAAGGAATGGTTGAAAGTTTACTGTGAAATAACTTTTATTATTAAAATTTATCTTCTAAATTCTCTATGTTTTTCTCTCCTAAAATGGCGACTTTTATTTCCTTCATTTTAATCCCGCATCGATATGAAACCAGAACGTTCCCATGCTTCCCATCTGTGTTTTTGTTCTGTCTCAGCCGTGCGGGGCAGGGGTAATTTTTCACCTACGACTTGATAATTCTTAACTTCTTTAATGGCAATTTGCATTTCTGCAAGTCCCAACAGGGAAACAAAATCATTTCTACAACTGTTTTCTTAATTTTATCTTCCAGATTTCGAAAACAATAGGGACATATTGCAGAGTATATTAGAAAGTATAAAGTTTTAAAAGGCAAGGAGAAAAAAATCCCCGAACTGCATAGAAGCAACAATAGCTAAAACATTAGATTTCTTCTTTTATTTTTCAATTGTGTCATTTTGAAACACAAGTCTTGCTATATAGCCCAGGCTGTCCTCGAACTCACCATCCTCCTGCTTCTCAGTCATGAAAGGTGGGATTAAAGGTGTGTACCAATAAACCCAGCTATTCTTGTTCTTTAACAGAAGCTAGCTTACCTTTTCACTTGACATCATACCACTGGCGCTTTTAATATCAATAGATACTCGTTCATTAAGATTTAATACCATTTTTAAGTTGTCATTTCAATGTGATGCTCAAATTCAGAACGCTTTTGAATTTTGAATTGATTTTTAGTGAAAATTGCTTTATTTGCTATGTGTTTGGATGTAGTTGCAGTCTGCTTGCTCCTTAAACAGCAGGAACATTTTTTAATTGAAGCAAATGTTTTCACAGAACCAATGTAGTTTTTCTCATTTACCTGGTAATTATTTGTTACCTTCATTTTCTGCTTTTTGTTTCATTGCGAACTGAGAAAAATGTGGTAAAAGTGCATTGCTTTTCAGAAACAAAAACACTGTGTTTTGAGATACATTGCTTATAACACACGGGCTCTTTGTAATTTAGAGCTTTAACAATAGAGAAAGATCCTAAAGATTATTTTTAGAAGCATAAAGGAAACTTTCTGTTGTGTATAAATATGAAATTTCCCCATGGGCTCTCATGGTGAATGCTCGGTCCTCAAACAGAGCTGTCATTCTTAGAGACAATGGGAATATTAAAGGGTAGAGTCTAGTTCGGAAAGTAAACTATGAAGGGCTGAGGGTGCCTTTGAAGGTGGTACATGGTCCCTGGTTTCTTCTCCTCCATCAGCGTCCTGTCCTTCAGGAGGACATGATGATGCGCTCCCTTATTAAGAGAGACAGAAGCCTGAAAATTCTGAAACTGAAAGACAAAATTGTCTTCCTTCTTAATTTGTTTATGTTAGGCATTTTGTCAGTAACAAAAAACCCTAATTTCAATACTTGAAAATCTGTTTTCTCTCTACCATTTCTCTACCTAACAAACTACATAGTCATACCCCAACAAGGGAATTAGTACTGGATAGTACTGCATTGTATTTCCTTCATTAATAATCTTTGTCTAGGAAATACTTTGGTAACTGTTAAAAAATGACCAACCATACTACTTACTATAAGTAGAACAGTTTTCTATGACATGGGACATTTGGCACTAAAACCAAGACAGTCTCCAACAATTTCCACTAGGAAATTCCCTTTGAAAAGTTTACTCAACCAAATATACTCAAACCTTAAACCCAACTAAGCAAGTAAGCTCCTGGGGAAGAGGGCCATACCTGTAACCCTCAATAGAATCCACGGATTGATCTTGATAATCGTGAACAGTGGGCACTGAATCTTATTGATCTTATCTATGATGCTTCAATAATACTTTTTCCCAAGGATTTATTTATGAACAATAACACACTTTGACAGATGAGCTGGCCCTCCCCCGACTCCTCACTTCTTGCTCACTATTCTCTAGTTGCTCTGGCTTCTTGCTGGTCCTCAAACACGTCTATTTCCAGTTCCATCCACCTCTGTACTGTCTGTTCTGTCAAATGCCCATATTTCTTCCTCATTGCATTCATGGCACAGGTCTCGCCAATCAGAGATGCCCCCCTGGACAACCATTTACAGAAGAACATTGTCCTTCAGCATCTGACCCTACTTTACACTTCACAGAACTGTCCATATCTACAGTTTCACTTTCTGTGGTATCAGGGGCCAGAGGTCAAAAACAGTCTAAACATATTAAGGAAGGAGTTCTATAATAGAGTCATTCATAAGAGTTCAATTTTGTTGCCTTGCGGTGCGATAAAAAGCCTCCTGATGTATACACAGTGCGTCATTTTCAGAGGGCAAATCATTCTTTTCCCCAGTGTATCCATGCTGAGTACACTACCCAATGATGGACCTCTCTGCAGCCTATTAGATCAACTGTCATGGATTCAGGCTTCTGCTCCATGAACCCTTATTATACTTAATAAGGGCCTATCCTATTATGTTATTGTATTGTATTACTTGTTTATCGTTAATAACATACCATTCTTAGCACAAACTTTATCAGAGATATGTAAAGAACTTATACACACACTATATGTATATGTATATACATACTATCTATAACTATCTATATCTATCTATAGACAGACAGATAGATATAGATATACTGTTCCATCACCATGTGAAGGTTTTCACATATATTCTCTACAGATAATGAAGACTGTGATTCTCTTTCTCACAGTTCCAATCACTTAGCACATGTTTATGTATTTGTTTACCATCTCGTCTGTTTTTACCCCAGTAAACTATGAGCTCAGAAGCAAGGAAAAGTTGTTTAATCGCTATTTGTAAAGAGACTGTAAGAGCCCAATGGGACAACAGTGAACACTTGAGACTAGAGCAAAATAACGCTTCTACTTAAAACTCAATTCTGTGTGACAGAATTGTCTGATCTTGAGCAGGTTGCCTAGATGAGCTTCTCTGGGCATAAGTAATACAGAGGGCAGCAATTATTAGTGAAAGATGCTCTGTGGAACAGCAAGGTAAGACCCGTGAGCCAGGTGAAGTGTCCACTGAGCAGCAAGTGCTGGGGGGTCTGCCCTGCGAGGCTATTGTTTCAGTCATCCATGAAATTCCTTCAAGCACTACATCCAAAAGAGGCTGCAAACCTGGAGTCATCTGAGTAGGAGAATAATTAAGATCTCAAAATGGCAGGTGCTATCTGTTGCTATTTCACTGTTTGGATTTTACTCTATTCTCTTTGAGAGGGCACACTTTCTCAAAGGCTAGCGTTTCCATTCCATCATCTTGATTCCAGTTTCAAGGGGAAATGTTACCGGATGCTTCTAAGATGAGTGGTAACAGTTTTTTGCAATGTCTTGCAGGTTTCCTGGGAATGGCTGGTGCTGGGTTTTACTGAGCCCATTAGCACTGCGAACAACATTTGAATTGGGAATTGTCCTTTAATTTCTAAGGCATTTACAAAACCAGTTTCCCTGACTGGGATCATTTTCTGGGCCATAAAACACACTAAATTTGGTTTACTGTGAAGCATCAGTGGAAGGCTTTATCATGGGTTCCACCAGCACGGCTTTCCTACAAACATGCCATCTAAATTTCCCTGAAATTTTAAAGAGTGGAACAGATGGTTCAGAGCTCTGATATTGGCCATAACGGCCTCACAAAGCTTTTTATTTTATTTGTGAATTTTTAATCTTTAAACAATGAATCACAGACTTAGGGAGGGAGCACCAAGAACATCACTTCTAGAAGTTATTCATGTCATCCTGTGGGCCCGTAGGTGGTAGATACAGGTTCTCAAGCTTATGGTCTATTGGCCTTGAGATTTGGGGGAGAGAAGGAGGAAGCTTGAAGATTCCAAACTGAATGAATTCTATCATTTACTGGCGGTTGTGATATGGAGTGAGACTACCAGCCAGAAGTCAGGCAAGTCCCACACCTGAGTCTTCCTACATCAATTGTAGGGCTCACTTTGATACGAGGGCAAGGAATAACCCCACCCCTCTCTAAAACCTGCTTTGTGGTCCACAGGGGGGAAAGGGCCTTGTGACATTCAAATGGTCCTGGAGCTTCCTAAGTTAACAAACTTCAAACTGTTTTACAGAAGGGGGACTAATAACATCCATTGAAGAGAGGTCACCGTACTGTTTGAAGATCTGCAAAGGAGTCACGATCTTTGTTCAAGAAAGTAGAGTATTAAGACAAGTTTTGTTGGTGGAGTTCTGGACTGAATGTGGGCTGTGAAGTTCTTCTGATCATGGGAGCTGCTTCCCTTCCAAAACTAAAATAAAACACTCTGATATGCAAATGGTAAGAATATCCTTTGGCATCAAATAATATCTAAAAGCAAACTCTGCAAAATGTCCCAGGACTGTTTATTTAAGAACATTCTGTTCAAACTTCAAGGTGGAATCTACAGGCAAATATTTACATAGATTTTTTTAAGAAAGACTTTTGTAAGCTTCTATTGTCCAGCTTTATTTCACTGATGTCTATCAGTCAGAGTGGTTTTTCAGTGGTAGTGTACCCTGCCCATAAGAAAATATTATTATTCGGTCAGAAACATTATAATCATGTTAACAGTGATAAGTAGAATTCAAAATCTGGTAGCCATTAAGTCTCTACAAACAACTGTGGTGGGATCTCGTTGTCATATGAATGAGTAGGTAACCTCTGTCACCAAGCAGTTTAACAGGAGCAGGAGCAGTTCTCTGGCCCAGCAGAGGGAGCTCATTGGGAAACTTTCTTCAACTCTGAGGAAGCCATGGGATTTTTCTATTGGTTTTGACTGCATCATGACCACCAATTTTTCCTGATTTCTTGTGTCCACGCCTACTTCTTCTGACCTCTACATGGAAAATCACAGACTGGTAGCCGCTATGCTTCCTGCTCTGGCTCCCCTTCAGCAGCCGTTCGCCTGGCTGAGCCCCTAGACTCAGTCTTACAGTCAGCTGCCCCACACCACGGGGATAGTTGTAGCTGTTCTCTCGCCAGCCCTGAGTTCTTCTTAGCGTTGAACTCTGTTATTGGGCACCACGTGGCCATGGGGGTAGTTTCTTGTGGATGTGCCTTCCTTGTATCATGCCTTGTAAGAGCCCCCTCCCTACCCGGGATTCTGAAACAAGCCTTTGAAGACTGAATCAGAAGGCAGATGATTAATAAAGCTTACACAAAACTACTAATAATCCTTCATGGTCATGGTGACACTCCACATTGTCATTCCTGTCAGAGGGAAACCCCAAATCAAAAGGATCCATTAAAAACTGGCACAATTCTGTCAAGGCAGAGAAGACAGAGGATGGCCACATTCAAGCCTAGACTAGCTGGCCTCTTTGAGAAGACACCAGCCCCAGGCAGAGCTCACAGACAAACACCATCCACCTTAAACCCTAACAGGACACTGGCATGCATTCCCCTGAGGCTTGTGGTAGCGAAGAGGCCAGACTTTGAAAACAGAAATGTCTGAGGGCATAAGAATATCTTCTCTTTGCCACTTAGAATGCTAGAAGCATGATCTGGAGTAGACCTCAGATTTCACATAGCTCACTTTGAACTCTGCATTAATTTTTCTTACACACTGATATTCCAAAAAAAATTCAAACTTGCTAAGATAGTTAATCTTCACTTAAGGGGATTTACAATCACCATGGAAACATTTCTGTACATGTCTCTCTGGGATTGTTTCCAGAAATGTGTAACTAAAGAGAAATGAGCCACCCCAGTGGTAGGCTATAGGCTGAGTAAAAAAGGGGGAGGGGGGCACCAGGATGTCCGTCTCTGCTTCCTGACTGCAGAGGCAATGTAACTGGCTGCCTCATATTCCTGCCAGGTGCCTGCCCTGCAAGGTCAGTTGTCTCCCCTCCGACTGTGAGCCAAACAGAACCCTTCTTTCCTTCAGCTGTCTTTGTCAGGCATTCTGGTCACAGAAATGAGAAAATCAATTGATCTATGTTGTGATGACAAAATGTGTTCAATTTCTTCAACAATCACATTGCATCTTCACATACTTGGATTTTAAAACCACTTCTTTCCAGCCCCACAGAGACATGCAAGTAGAGAACAGGCTCTCAGAACTTACCATTGTTCCGCCATTGTCCACTAATGTAATCCTTTTGATTAACTCATTCATCACATTTGGGTATAGTTACAGCAGGCAGGACTTGTGCTATGCAGGCTGACTCAGGGGTAGGGACATTGGCATTTAACAGATGCAAAGTCCAAGCTGTCAGGATAATCTATCTGAAAGCTGGTGGATATTGACACAAAAACATGAATCCTGGCTAACATGGAGATTAAACTCCTGGAGCACTAATGACATCAAACTTCCAAGGAGTCAAAAAACACGACTCAGCTTTATAACAGCGCTTGCAACTTGCTTCTGCAAGCCACTCACCATGATCTCAAGTCCCTACAGGTTAATGTCACTCACGCCATTTCTGCAGAGAGTACTATGGAAGCCTCAAACACACCTCATTATTTAAGCTCTAAAATCTAGGTAGACTTTGAAATCTACAACAGACCTCAAGGAATAATATGGAGGGTTCCCATTAATTAGCTGTGGCAAGTTGGGACACTTCCAAGACAGATTCTCAAGGGACATCTAGTACAGTTATGGCATAAAAGCAGCTGTATGATACAAGTCAAGTCCAAGGCCCACCTTATGTGAAATCGTAATAATATTTTATCAAGCTTCCCCCCAAAGAGTCAGAGAATATTAAGAGCTAAGAGGTTCTGCCCTTAACAAACTGTATGACTTTGAGAAAGTCACTTAATGTCTCCTGACATTAGTGTCCCACTCAGAGAATTCCTCCACTCAGGGCCATGGTCACTTACAGAAAAATTTTATCCTAGACTCCACGGGTGGCCAGAATATAAAACTTTGTAACTTTAAGCACATTTCTATTTCAACCATCATTTTTGAGAGAAAATAGTCCCAAATGTTCACAAACTAATTCTTCTTACCAACTTTCCCACAGCCATCAAATTTATTCAAATTAAGTGGCAAATGGAGACACCCTAGAGCAGATGCACATTAAGTTTGAGATTGGCACCTTATATTTTACATATCATTGAATTCTCAAACAATACAATTAGCAATAGTGCAGAATGTAAGTGGATTGAAGCTAAAGCACACGGCTGCGGGGATAGCAGTTTTTAATCACTGGATGTTTTGTACCATAGCTGAATCACGTTGTTTATGATAATTTTATTACCTTGGTCCTCTTCGTAACAGAGTTATTATATTTCCCCCTGATGTATGGTATCACACTTGTGAAGCCCTTTCAGTAATTGGAGCTTCACAAAGCTGACTTCTAAGGCTCATTGATGTGAAAAACGATCATAAAAGTTAGGTAAGTGCAGTCATTTCATCCTTGGATTAGAACTCCCAACTATGAGAGGTATATTCTTTATCTCTGGTGGTATCTTTGACCAAAAATCAACTCTTTTTGTCAACGGTGTATCCTCTTGAACTTCAGATGTCTGAGCTCTATTTGTTTTTTTGGTTTTTTTTTGTTTTGTTTTGTTTTTTTTTTAGCACAAAACATAAATAATTTATTTTACTATTAAAAACTATCTTCTGATTCAGAAAAATGCCCACATAACTAATAAACAAATGAAGTTCTTTGTCATTTCATTTTTATTGCACATTTTACATACCTGGAAATGTCTACCACACTTGTGTTGCTATGACGTTCATTTACCACTCATGACATTAGTTTGGTTACACATTTATGAGGTTGACAAAAATCAACACAACATTCTACAAGAATGCTCTGCCTCCCTGGAATTTAAAGCTAAAAATGTGATCTGCCCACTTGGACCAAACTGAAAAGTTTATTCCAGAAATATCACAGCAGAGATTCTAATCTAGATTCTTCTCTAGAAACCTGAGGAATTTAGCAAGGAAAAAATGAACTCTATCATTGAGCCCAGCCACAGAATAAAGGTTCGACATAAATTGAAGAAAGACTCCCCACAATAACCCAAATTAAAAGAATTCACGATTGCTAATACAGTGCTGCAGAATGTTGATAAAGAAATCCTAAACACAGGAAAAGAAAATATATACAAATAAGAAAATATAAGAAAAATAAAAGTCATGAGAAAAATTAGATAAAAGAAAAATAATTAGGAAAGAGTCAAAGTATTATAAAAACTATAAAAGGGCGGAAAATAGTACATATGTTTCAATAATAACTCTCGGTAGTAATAATGGTCTCAGATTTTTAACAAAATGACAGAGAATGGCTGATTAGATTAAAAGGTAGGCCCAACTGCTAACTGTCAACAAGAAATGCACTCCCCTGGCAAAGATCCACGAAGATACACATACATCTTGAAAGCAAAAGGATGAACAATGATATTCCAAGCAAATGGGACCTAAAAGCAAGCCAGAGTAGCTGGAGAGACTGATATCTGAAAAGCAGATTTCAAGGCAAAGACACAAGTCCTTTATTAAAAACTATATGACAACTATAAGCACATATGTACCAAGTGTTGGCAGACTTATAAAACACACCACTGATTATAAACATACAGATAGTTCACAATAAAGTAATAGAAGGTAATCGCAGAAACTCATGCTCAGAAATACACAGGTCAACTGCGCTTTCAAAGACAACAAAGAATCTTAAGCGCTGCTGTACAAACAGACTTACCAAACAACCATAGAACAACGTAGAACAACAGCAGAACACATGTTCTTCTCAGCATCTTCAGTGACTATTCTCGGTTCTCAGCTTGAATCACTAGGAAAAAGAAACCTCAATTGAGAAACAGCCTCCATTGGATTGGCCTCTGGGCATATATGTGGGACATATGGGGCATATTCTTGATTTTTGATTTATATAGGAGGCCCAGTCACCTGTGGAGGACACTATTCCTAGGCAGTTGGGCCTGGACGGTACTAGAAAGGCAGCTGAGAGAATCAGAAGACGCAGGCCAGTAGCGGCATTCCTTCATTGTCTCTACTGTAGCTCCTGCCTCCAGGTTCTTGCTTGAACCCCTGCCCTGGCTTCCCCCAATGATGAATTTTCCTCTCCAACTTGTTTTCTGCTGTGGTGTGTTGTCACAGCAATACACAATGTTTACTAGGACAGCAGCTCAGGGGACTTTATCCAAAAATATTATATTTTTAGATATTAAACCATATCTTTGTTTTTTTTGGGTTTTTTTTTTTTTTTTTTGGTTTTTCAAGACAGGGTTTCTCTGTGGCTTTGGAGCCTGTCCTGGAACTAGCTCTGTAGACCAGGCTGGTCTCGAACTCACAGAGATCCGCCTGCCTCTGCCTCCCGAGTGCTGGGATTAAAGGCGTGTGCCACCACCGCCCGGCTCATATCTTTGTTTTTCGTTTTGTTTTGTTTTTGCATTTTTTTTGTTTGTTTTCTTTTTTCAAGGCCGGGTTTCTCTGTGTAGTCCTCATTGTAAGGGACTTTACTCTGTAGAGCAGATGGGCCTTGAACTTGAAGAGATCCCCCTGCCTCTGCCTCCTCAGTGCTGGGATTAAAGGCATGCACCACCACTGCCTGGCTTAAACCATGCATTAATAACACAAGAAAATTTCAATAAGTTCTTATATTTCAGATCATAATAAAATAAAATTAGATGTTACTTGCAAGATAAATTACATAAAACATGGACATGATTTTTTTAAAATAATCAGTAGACTACCAAGTTTTTATTCATATATACAATATTTAAAAACAAAATAAAGACATGAAAGTAAGAAGTGAGACTATTAAAAAGAGAAAGGAAATTCATAAGAGAGGGTCTTGAGGATGGGTAATTGAGGCTTGACCATGATCAAAGTAGCTTACACATGTCTGTGAAGATGCCATGATGAACCTTTCTTTCATGCAAATATTATATACACTAACTAAATTCTTGAGCATTAAAAGGATGCAGACATTCATGTGCCATGTCTGGTACAATATCCACTTTGATTATTTTTGATCTGCACATAAAATTGTAATGTGAGACTGCCCAGGGAGGTGGCAATGAGAGGAGAGAAAGGGAGTTCACACTGCATGGAGCTGAGACTCACTGCCTACCTGAACTCAGCCCTTGAGAATTCTATCAGGGCATTTGACAAAACCTTCAGTGGTCTGCTAGAAATTCTAACTCCCCAAAGACAGATCATTTGAATAAGCAAACAAAATTCTTTAGTTCTCAGCCACTTATCAATTAGTTAAAAGTTGCAGCCAGAAAGGTGTTCTAGCCTGTTTTTTTCTCTGTTACTTTTTCTCTTTTCCTGGCTCTTCTTCCCTAATTAAAATTTCCCAACACTCCCACATTCTCTTCTCTCTGGGCACCACATCCAGGAAAGAAAAATAAAAACCCTTCCATGCCTGGGAACATATTTTCAATGTATATAATTAAAACTAAAAACGAAAAGAAGAAGATCATATAACAAAGGCTTCTAGAGACTTCTAGAGACTGGCTTCAAGACTCACTAACAAGATCGTGCCCACATGATCAGCCTGTGCCTTCAACTCTCCTAGCTCAGTCCCAAGTTCCTCAGCAAGAGTTTGTTCACTAGCGTGAATAATCCAAATGTTTGATTCAACAGCCGATTTCTTTTCCTTCTGTAGAAGAACAGTCCATGACAAGTGTAAAAATGGCTGCGTGTGAACAACAAAGTGTGTCTTTTTCTTAATTGGAGTGGGGAGTTTATATGTAAAGGTATTCTTGTCAGATTGACTCAAACTTGGTGGCTAAGAGAGTTACAAAATTGAATATGTCCTGTCAGCATAACCACAGCAGAAAGAGGTAAGCATTTCTCTGCAACTGTGACACCAGGGCTTGACACAAAGCTATGAATCAGGTGACAGAACTAAAGGGGCAAAATGCTTAGGTTTACCTGAATTGCTTACTCACTGCCCAGGCAAGGCAGACCACTGATCTCCCGAAGACGGGGAGATTCCTGGGGGTGGATGGTGATTCTTTTCCTCTTATCCGTGCTAAGAGCACCTGTTTATACACACACGTGCACAAGCATGTGGGCACAGACACACAAACAGAGAGACAGACACACACACACACATTCCCACATCACACATATCAGATAAAAACTTATACCCACCACTAATAGGTCCACCTACCTAACTCTGCAGAAGACTCTCAGGACTGGGACAAAGAAATGGGATGGAACTTGAACATAAGTGCCTAGGGTGGTAGAAATGTAACATATCCGTTGCTTTGGATTCACAATCTGTGCCCCAGTATTAAAAAAACACACTTCAAGGTATACTCTCTCATTAGCTACCATACCTGCCTACCATCTTTAGAATTCCAAAACACTTCAGGCCCTAATAAGGTTATTTAACTTCAAGGCTTTGAAACAAAATCTTTCAAGCCAGCTTCACAACCCTGAAAGCTGATGGTGCTGTCAGAAAGTGGTAGTGATTAAAAATAATATTTAAAATCTTCCATGCTGGGTAAGCACTGTTGACTTTCATTGGGAAGTAACTCTCAGATGCTATGTGTATGAAGTGGTCTTGAACTCAGGGTGACTTGACTGTAGAACCCACCTTGTTTGTTCAGTCACTTAAAATAGTCTGATTTAGATGACACCACTAGGAAAGCAGGCACAAGACGAGAGGTTTATTCAGTTACAATGGAAGCTATTTAGAACTCACTTCTTACCTACCAGGGAATACAACTGACCGCTGGGCCAAGAAGGACTCCTTACCTAGAACACAGACACACACTCACTCACTAAATCCTCTGTTCCTGCCTTTCCAAGCAGAATAAAATTCTATCATTTGTATATCATGTCCTCTTTTATTGCTGAAGATGAGCAAAATAGATTTTTATGTTTTTAGGGATTTAAAGCCTAGTGATAGAATTACAGTCTTTATACCTTTTGACAATGACCCTGATGGTTCATAAATGCCAATCATGAATGAAAACTAATTACAGCTCTTTCAGGCTAAACAGCAGCAACTGAATACCACTAATTATGCAATGAAGCTCACAGTGCTACTAAAAACATTGGCAATAAATGAATTCATAGGGAAGACAAAAAAAGAAAAAAGGAAAAGAAAAAAGGCAGCCGATCAGCCATTGTGCAGAAAATGGCAAATGCTAAAATCTGTCCCTGTTACACTGTGGATATTTTAAATGCTTTAATTACTATACAATGATTACTTCCAGCTCAGCACAAAGGCAATTCTCAAGGCTGACAAATCCCCCCAAATCCCCAAATGCATCTTTCATACATGCTGATGATGGTGAGCTTAATAATTGGTGGAGGTTTGCCGAGGTTCAGATGGCAAACAGTCAGCGTCCATATTCAAGAGTGTCCGTCATCACATTCTAAAACATAAGATCAGAATTCTCCAAATGACTGGGAGCGGGGCTTGTTTGGATTTGGGGAAAGTAACTGTGGTTTTAACTCTGTTAACTTGGCCAGGCTTTCCTTGCACAGACTTCCAGCTAATTCAGATGCTGTGGAAAATCCTAAGGCTTTAGTGGGGACCAGACGTCAAGTTTATCCTTCCTGTCCCCTGATGCCAAGAGACTTAGTGCGGAGAGATTATTTATCATTTAAATATAAAACTTTGGTAATCCCATAAACATCCCTCCTAACTCCGCTCAGGGGGCTGTGCCCCTGAGGGAACACGACATGAGAAGCGCGAACCTTGCCATCCTCATGTCTTAGGTTCAGTTTTTCTGTGTCTTCCAACAAGTGAGCATCGCATGTCTTCCAGACTATTTGAGAGGCTCTCATGGGTAATTTCTGTTTTGAAACACTGTATGTGCGTGTGTTGTATGTGTGAAGGCAAGTGTGTAAGGAAGTGGAGATTGTGACGGTGGTCATCAAAGGTGGTGAGGGAAGTGGAGATTGCGGTGGTAGTTATCAAAGGTGCTTTTGGGTGTGGAGGCCATGCTCACTACATTGTCTTCTAAAAGACTCATTGAACCTAGACCTCATGGATTGAGCTAAAATGGCTAGCCAGTAAATCCCACAGACCCATCGGTCTTTAATCTCCCCAATACTAGGATAGATATGGTCCTCCATGGTCAATCTTTTTATGTGGATTGTGGAGATCAAATTAAGACCCACATGGTTACTCAAGACAACTCCAGGTTCAGGGAAGAGACCCTGCCTCAAAAAAATAAGACAGAGAGTGAAGGGGACACCTGATGCCCTCATCCAAGCTTTGCTTGCATTTAAGTCAACACACGCAAACGCACATGTGCACGCGCACACACATAGAACCTCTACTTCTTCCCCTAAACCTGCTACTGCCATGGTTGTGATTGTTTTTAATATCACACTATACTTCCCTTCAATGCTTCATTTCTATCAGCACATCCTCTTCTCTCCCCAAAAGGTAAATCTAAAGATAATACGAGTTATTAAATCAGTGGAATAAAATCCCAAAGTCCAGCTCAAATGGAATATTTGGGCCTTATCAGTTACTTTGAATAGCACTTTTATAAGTAATGGTGTGTATTAATTATGCAAACATGGCATTAAATTGCAGCACGTCCATTCACGCCTAAGATCTAGTGGGTTCACACTCACCCCCTCCAATACTGTTTCGTATCCTCCCTGCTGTTTTTGCTTTCTTTTCCTTTTTCTCTTCCACATCGCTGGTGAACCCAGCAGTTCTCACATTTGTATCCTGAATATTATTAGATGCCCATTGCTGGACCTGCAATACCTTGTCATTCATTCAAAGTGTCCTTGATTCATCACCGTCAAAGAATGCTGAAGTTTGCACAGGCGATTAAAATATCCTATTCACGGGATAAACTATAGAGAGAAGGAAAAAAGCAAGATTACTTCAAGGTCTGAAGAGTGGCTGGCTGGTCAGGGGGAGAGAGAGATAGGCAGCCAAGGCTCTCAGGGAGTGGTGCAGATTGGGGCTTGGCCCCTGGGTTTCTGGGACCTGAATATGGGTGATCTTTGCTAAAAGTCTAGGGACTTCAAGGAAAGAGACTTCAAAGCAGATGCAGTCTTTCAAAGCAGGATGTATGTAGAGAAGAGAAACGGACTCCAGCTTGGGGGTGACCAAAGGCAACCAGAATCATCCTGAAGAGCTTTCTGGTTTCCTGCCTTTAGAGCTCAAGAGTCACACAAACCAGAGCAATCTCCAAGGCCTCAGGGAACCTTCTCCGAGGCTAGCTAAAGTGCTTTCAGATTACCACACCAGCTAAAATGCATTCCTGCAAGTGCCTGCAAACCAAATAGCTACACCCTACTCATTCTAAAGCGATCACAACTCTGACCCAGCTTCTCCTGAGCTAAGTTCAGAACTACCCCGGGCCCTAGCCACCCAGACACCATGCCAAAGGAAGCAAGTTTCATGATGCCGTTAGAGCGAGAAGTCAAAGGTCTTAACCAATCGCTCACAAGCAGACTCACTCTTCCAAATGCCATCATCACAAAAACCGTCGCCCAGGCCTGCTGCGGGTTCCTCCATGGGGCTGACAGGAGAGTGGAGCGCTGGAGCCCGGGTACTCATCTCCGCAGTAGGGCCTCCTGCTCCGGACCCCAGTCTTCAGAGAGCTGCGGCTGTGATTCTATGATCTGTGTATGCCTGACTCTGCACCTGACACACTACATACATCCGACTCAGTGGCGGGCCTTTCCAATTGAGTCCTCTGATTTTGCCATTCTAAACTAGGGGAATTAGCCATCAGATGAGTCTTGGTAGTGGCTATGCTCCACTGTTATTATGGAGGTATACAAGCTAATTTCCCTTCAGCCTCCTGTTTCTACCTCTAATCTTCAGGGGGCACTGTCCTTACAGTTACCTATGTGGTGTGGTGTGTCTAGCTCTCCGGCGAATTCTGTTTCTGTTTCCACTCGGCTCCTCAGGGTTACATGGCAAGTACTTTTATACATGGAGCCATTTTCCCAGTCTTGGATCATCCTGCTCACCCAAGCCAAAATATGATCCCGATATTAAGCCTTCTTTTTTGTTTTTGTTTTTGCAGACAGGATTTCTCTGTGTGGAACTCGCTCTGTAGACCAGGCTGGCTTTGAACTCAGCAGATATCCATCTGCCTCTGCCTCCTGAATGCTGAGATTATATTAAACATTCTTAGAGCCAAAAGTCATTCTTTATAAGGTTTTTCATTAATAACTGCACATTTATGTATAATTATGGTATTATGTGTCTGAGATATACTTAGTGCTTATGTACCTCGAAATTTGTTTAGACAGCAAATCCACCAGACAATGGCATGATGAGGTGAAGTCCTTGTGATGTGAGTAGATCATGGGGCAGAAACATTATATAAAAAAAAGAGACACCAGGCATATTTCTGGCTCCTTTTGCCTTGGGAGAGTATAGGGAGAAAATGGCCATGAGGAAGCCAGCCCTCAACACACACCCAGTCTTCCAGCACCTTGATCTTGGATTTACCCATTTCCAAAATGAAAAGAAAAACTTTCTGCTGTCTGCCATTCATTCTATGGTATTTTCTTACAACTGCCGCCATGAACTGAGACAAGGTATAAATCTCCAATTAGATGATAAGCAATGGGCGGCTCAAAGGTCAAGAGAACACACATCTCTTGCAGAGGACAGTGCTTCAGTCCCCAGCGTCCAGATCTGGACAAGCACAACCACCTGGACTCCATCTCCAGGTGATTCAGTACCCTCTTCTGATCTCCACAGGCACGCGCATGCCCACACAACCCCCACCCCCCACACATCATATACGCATGTGCACACCCACAGAGCCCCCCCATCCTCCACATACATTATATATATGAAAATACTTTTTAAGAAGTAAAATCTTTTGCTGTTTAAAGAATTTCATGATAAATTGTAAATAATATTCCATTCTCCTACTCCTCGTGTTCAAAACTTAGGTTAGTCATTTCTGTTAAAACTTTCTGCCCGACCCTTCTTCCTCGCAGCTCTTCTCCCGTGTCCGCTATATATTTACCCTGTCATAATGCCGCAGCAAACGCCATGCTCTCAATGATGAATTTCTATAATTGCAGCTCCACCGGCTTGAGGCTCTTCCTTTCGCAGTTCATGCCACATAGGATTAGACAATGAGAAGTAGAAGGAACTTGAAGTTCCCGAGCGCATTACAAGGCAGCTCCTTAACCTAATCATTTCAGTCCATTAAAATCTGCAATCAGTGTGCCCGTTTCATTTCTCAAATGCTTCAATATAAAACACCAGCGTTTGCTGGAGGTCTAATCACCGCCTAATTAGCATAACTTAACAACTCCCAGCTCTTTCTCAATTGACTCGCTTGCTTCCTAGAATGTCCTCGTGCTGTTCTGACTCGAAAAGCTGCTGCTAGGCTGCAAGCGAAGCCTCACTTGGCCCAAGCCATTTGTTACTTTCAAATGACAGAGAAACTGTAAACGAAAATTACTCTGATTTTAATGACCCACATCAGGATGCTCTAAATAAGACCAGGTGATATCTGCTGCCCTGGGAAACCATTTCTGTGTCTACTGACACTCCTACTAGCCTCCCCATTTCTAGTCCTGCTTTACTCCTAATTTTAAACCTACTTGCCAAATCTAGCCTACAAGTCTTTGCACTTTCTCCCACTCTCTCTCTTTTCTTTAATCTAGAATTTGTTTGTCTTCTCCTGAGCAGAGATTCCTACGAGGCCATCCTTATATAGGGGAGCTCTTTGACTCTTCTGCTCCCCTGAGGCACCACGATTGGCTGTGCAAATGAAAAGCGAAGTCATATGTGCTTATCCCTGCATGAATCATCTTGGTCCTTGTCTTAAAGTCTTCTGCATTGAGGCTGGGAGAGGGCTCAGGCTTTAGCAATGCTTTGTGCTCTTCCAGATTGACCTGGCTTTGGTTCCAAGCATTCATCTGAGTTCAGGTGGCTCAAAACTGCCTAGATCTCCAGTTCCAGGGGATCTGACACCCTCTTCTGGCCTTTGCTAGCACTTACACACAGATGGTGCAAATAAATTCACACAAGCATACACACAAACACATAAATAAATTTAAATGATATTCTACATCTTTAAAGGAATTTTTTTTGTGTGTTTTGTTTTTCAAGACAGGGTTCTCTGTGCAGCCCTGGCTGTCTTGGAACTCAATTTGTATACCAGGCTGGCCTCAAACTCACAGAGATATGCCTTCCTCTGCCTCCCAAGTACTGGGATTAAAGGTATGTGTTGTCTATAAAGTAATTTGAGAACTATCTTATGTATAAGAATTTCTCTGATAATCCAGTCATAATGGTATATTCCTTTAATTCTTTAATAGGAGGCAGAGGTGAGCAGATTTCTCAAAGTTTGAGGCCAGCCTGGTCTATATAGTGAGTTCTAGGGCATCCAGAACTGCAGAATGAGATTATGTTTTGGAAAAAATTAAAAGAACTCTAATAGCTTCATTCCATATGTTATATACTCACATAATTAAGATTGGAATCGTGATACTTTTACCATTAAAAGAATATTTTAAAAACCACATTGTAGAACTAAAAAATTGGGAGAGTGTTGACTAAATTCTTTTATGTGAAAATGAAAACTATTGTTCTGAACCATACTTCAGGTATGTGCCTTCTTCCACAATGAACTAAAGCACATGTCGAGTGGAGAAAGACTTTACCCTGCTATCTTATACCTTCCTCAGCTCAACACAGAATGTATGTGCAGGGCCAAAGGAAATAATTACCTATTCAATATCTGGACTGAATAAATGAGAGACATAAAGACAAGAAAACTACACAAATATAGCATTTATTTAAAGATATTGTTTTAGCACTAGTAACAGCTTATGCTGGAAAGGATGTAGAGGAAGGGGAATGCTTCTTTCTCCATGGCTAGTGGGAGTGCAAACTTGTACAGCTGCTTTAGAAATCAGTATGACAGTTTCTCAGAAAATTGTGAATCAATCTACCTCAAGATTCAGCAATAATCACTCTTTGGTGTATACCCAAAGGATGTGCACTCATACCACAAGGATGTTTGCTCAACTATGTTTGTAGCAGCACTATTTATAATAGCCATAGCTTGGAAACAATCTAGATGACCATCAACCAAAGAATGGACAAAGAAAATGTGGTACATTTATACAATAGGGTACTACTCAGCGTTAAAATCAATGATACCTTGAAATTTGCAGGCAAATAGATGAAACTAGAAAAGCCATCTTTAGTGAGGTACCCAGATCAGAAAGACAAACATCATATATATTCTCTCAAAAGTAGACATTAGACAAAAAGCAAAGGATAACGAGCCTAGAATTCACAACTCCAGAGAAGCCAGGGAACAAGGAGGACCCTAGGAGTCAGATACATGGATTTCCCTGGGAAGGAGAAATAGGCATGATCTCCTGAGTCAATTGGTAGCATTGGAGGGGTAGGAAAAAGGGAAGGAAAGTGTTAGGGATTGGGAAGGCTGAGTTGAGGGATGATAAAAGAGGGAGAGCAAAAAAAAAGAGATATCTTCATAGAGGGAGACATTATAGAGTTATCAAGAAACCTGTCACTAGGCAAATTCCCAGGAATCTACAAGAATGACCCCAGTTAGAAATCTAAGCAATAGTGGAGAGGGTGCCTTAACTGCCCATCCACTGTAATCAGATTGATGACTACCTCAATTGTCATCATAGAACCTTCATCCAGTAACTGATGGAAGCAGATGCAGAGATCCACAGCTAAGCACTGGGCTGAGCTCCTGGAGTCCAGTCGTAGAGAGGGAGGAGTGAGAATATGAGTGAAATGCTCAAGACCGTGATGGGGAAACCCACAGAAACAGCTGACCCTAACTAGTGGGAGCTCACTGACTCTGGACTGACAGCTGGGGAACCAGCATAAGACCAACAAAGGCCCTCTGAATGAGGGTGACAGGTGTGTGGCTTACACAGTTTGTAGAGCTATTAGCAGTGGAACCAGTATTCATCTTTAGTGAATAAACTGGCGCTCTTTGGAGCCCATTCCCTATTAAGGGATACCTTGCTCAGCCTAGATACAGGGAGGAGGGTCTTGGTTCTGCCTCAAGAATTGTGACAGACTTTATTGACTCTGCATGGGAGTCCTCACCCTCTCTGAGGAGTGGATGCGGTGGGGTGAGAGGAAGGTAGGGGGGAGTAGAAAGAGGGGAGGGAGGTAGAGGAAACTGGGGTTGGTATGTAAAATAAAAAAGATTGTTTTAAAAATTAATTTTTTTTAAAAAAAGAGTGCTTTAGGCCATTGTTTTAGAACAGTTGGTACAATGTTTACTTAACATGTATTTAATCCCTAGCAAATTAACAAAATAATGAACAAGCAAATATATATATATGTATTTTAAAACATGATATGGTGCGATGATACTATTAGTACATACTAATTCAAGGCCAGGGTTTCATTAAGATTGGGAAGGGAGATAGAAAGTAGAGAAAGGACACTGGAAAACTGGTGTTCTTAACATGAGTGCTCATGGGGATGCACAGGACCAGGATTCCCTAAGCCTTACATGTCTTTTACTAATGAAACTGCTTGGAGAAGCTATAATATTCTTATAAAAAGTGCAAAGTAGTGTGTGCAGCTAGAGGAATTATCACAAAGTAAGTCAGTCTTTGAGCACAGCAGTTTGGTACAGACATACAATTAATTAAGTGCACAGTTAATTCGATGCTTCCTTGTGCCCTGTAGTCCCAAGCTCCATGCTCTATGAATTTCCTGGTGACGGAATCTTTAGCACAGCATTGTTTGTGGGAATCCATCTTATTGTTACAGCTTGGGTTTGTTTACCCTCATTCCTCAGTAGTCAGTGAGAAGGAGATTGCAGATGCAGATCCCACCGTACTGTTAAAAGAGCACGTATATGCTTCCCTCAATCAGGAATCTGTAAATACGACTGCAATGGATACTCCTGTTCGTGCCTAGGTGCATGCTTTCAAAGGAATACAATGGTGGCGTTGCTGGTCTAGAGAGCAAGCACATGATCAGTTTTTGTAGAATTTGAGGATGCTTTTCTGAAGTTATTCTACTGATGCAGCTCTTAGAGGTCCAATTAGGGGTCGAACCATGCTCATACTTAGTAATACCAACATTTTCATTCCATCCACTCTAGGAAGAATCTTAATTTTGTGAATATTTAGCAAGGCACTTTTTGAAAGTATACAGGATACTTTAAAGGTAATTGTTACCCATATTCAGACTAAGCAGATTGTAGTTTTATTCTACATATATATGTAACAGATGTACATACGCAACAACAATGTAGTGAAAAGAAGCCCTGAATTGAACTAGAATAAGGGGAGATGATATGTGGGAGAGTTTTGAGGGAGGAAAACGGAAGGAGAAATTATGCAATTATACTATATCAAAAAAATAAAAATAATTATTAAAAAATATGACCAATAATTAAGACTTTGCTTTGAACTGAATGTATTCTGTCTGTTTGTGTGCAATAAAGTAAGTTTATGGGGCTGAAGAGATGACTAAATGGTTAAAGAACTTGCTGTTCCTATAGAGAACCAAGGTTTGGTTCCCAGATCCCACATATATCAAAGGCTCCCAACCACCTGTACTCTAGTGCCGGAAGATCCACTGCCCTCTTCTGGCTTCTGAGGATTCTTTCATTCACATGGCGAACATACAGAGAAACAGGCACACACTCATAGACATAAATTGAAAACTTAAAAATCTTAAAGTTTACAATATCTTATCCAGTTAGTAAGATGCTGTGATTATCACATTACTTTCAGAAATGCAAGCTCCATATTTTCCAAGGAATAAACTCAATTCTGCAAAAAAAAAGCTACAAAAAATATAAAAAACCTTTCAGAAAGGCAAGCTTCATATTTTCCAAGGGATAAACTCAATTCTGCAAAAAAAAAACCCTACACTCTTCTAAATGTTGTTGTAGTTATTTATATTTACTATTAGTGGGACCTCAAGTAAAACCTCTTAATAGGACCTCAAGTGTAGCAGATTAAAAGTAAAGATCACTGATTTTTCTTCCTTTGACATTGATAGGAAATTCTTATATTTTAAATTGCTTTTCTAGAATGCATCTGTTTTATAGAGTGAAATTAATTTGACAAACATGGAAGTGAAATACAGCAAAGGTAGCCATATAATTATAATTCTTTTGGTATCAACTAGATTGTAAATCAATTAATAAGGGCGGGTTTTATTGGACAAGTTTGCCTATACTGAAGCATGAGTCATAAACAAATATATCAGCACCACCCTTGGCAACACCGATTTTAATATTGAGATGAAGAAATTTCAGGGGTTTGTTCCCGGCACCCATGTCCTAGTAAGACACCCTCCATCTTTTCTCTCCAGAGCTGTCACCGTCGTGTTCAGTCCACCCTTCTTGGGAATTTATGGAGAACAGCAGCCTCTTTCCATCCCAGACAGTAGTAAAGATTCAGGTTCCTCAGAAGTACTAACGAGATAAGGGTGTGGTAGGTGGGAAACTTTTCGTTTGCTATAAGATGGGCCAGATGGACAATGAAGCTGCTACCCTACTACCTAGTCTTATTTTCCTTTAACATTCTTATGACAGCACTTGTCAAACCTCTTTAAAGATTAACGGAATTATACTTACCTGATCCCTTACTGCCTCAACTCTGAGCTGCTTTTATGTACTCTGAGAATTGTTGTATCGTATAACTATCCACTTATGCACCGCTAATTGACCTTAGTTTGTGTGAGGGTGTGCACCTGCGTGTAGGCATACACATGGACAGGTGGGTGCATGCAGGCAGAGGCCAGAGGGTAGTATCTGGTGTTGCTCTTCCGGAACTGTTCACTTTGTTTTTAAAGACAGGGTCTCCCACTGGTCTGGAGATTGCCTGTTAGGCTAGGCTGCCTGGTTATCGAGAACATATACACACGTGTGTACCTGTATGAAGGCCAGAAGTGGACATCGGGCATCCTCCTCAATTGCTCTCCACCCTATATTTTTCTGAGATGCAGTCTCTTGTTGAATCTAGAGCCCACTGATTGAGCAAGGCAGCTGTTTAATGAGCTCCAGCAATCCTCCTGCCTCTACCCACTCAGAGTTGGCATTATAGTCCCATCCTCCTCTCATCTAGCTTTTTTTTGTGCATCCTGGATATTCAGACTCAGATCCTCAGGCTGGCACAGCAAGCACTTTAGCAAATGAGCCATCTCCCAAACCCGTTTCTCCAGTTAAAAATGCAAGGTCTGTATGATAGGCTAACCTTAAGTGTACCTCTAGAGAAATCCTAAGAAATGCACATAACTGTACAGCCCAAAGTACGATCCATCATCCCCGCATGCCTTCTTCCTGCAACTTCTCAGTTTCTAACTATTCTACCCAAAGGCAGACCCATTCTGACATTTGCATCACAGATGAACTGGCCTGGCACAGAATTTCATGCAAGTGGATCCTGCCACTCAGCCTGCTGCTCTCCGTATGAGTGCATTCCTGTACATCATGGGACAGTATCCCACTGGAGTTATGTAATTCTGTCTGCCGATCATTTCTTTTTTGTATTATATTTCTTTTTTATAATTTCAAGTCCTTTTAGCATAGAAGTTCTTTTCCCTTTTATTAAACATGGATTCTTTTCTCATACAACATACCTGATTACAGTTTCCCTTCCCTCTACTCCTCCCAGTTCATCCCCCACATCCCCCCTCATCTGGATTCACTCCCTTTCTGTCTCTCATTAGAAAAGAACATGTTTCTAAGAGATAATAGCAAAATATACTAAGATAGAACAAAAACCATCATATCAAAGTTGGACAAGCCAAGCCAACAGAAAGATAAAAAAAAAAAAGCTCCAAGAGAAGGCACAGGAATCAGAGATCCACTTGTTCACAGCCAGGAGACTCATGCAAGTACTAAACTGAAAGCTATAGCGTAAGTGCAGTGGACCTGGTGCAGGCCCATGTAGGCCCTGTGATTGATGCTTCAGTCTTGAGTTCCTATGATCAATGCTCAGTTGTTTTAGAGGACCTTGTTCTCCATCCTGTCTCCCCTACTCCTCCTACTTCCACTTCCATGGGGTTCCCTGAGCTCTGAGGGGAGGGATTTGATGGTGAAATCTTCTTTAGAACTGTGTGTTCCAAGGTCTGAATGTGGTGTGTGTGTGTGTGTGTGTGTGTGTGTGTGTGTGTGTGTGTGTGTGCAATGTCTGGCTTTGGGTCTTTGTTCCCTTCTACTGCAGGAAGAAGTCCCTCTGATGATACCTGAATAAGGCACTGATCTGTGAGTATAACATTTTCTCTTTAGGAGTCATTTAGTGATACTTTTTCTTAAGAACAGTAGTACTTGATTTTTACCCTAAGTCTCTGAGCTCTCTAGTCTCTGGTTCTTGGTTGACCAAGCAGTGTAAGGTATGGGTTCCATCTCATAGATGGGACCTTAAGTCAAAGCAGACATCAGTTAGTTATTCTTACAAGGTTTATGTCATCATTATCCTAGCTTTTTGGTGTTTACATTCTCTTTTGGTAGCCTGCAAGAGTACCTTTCTCTGTCATAGAGGTAGAATATGGGGAAGGTTCTACATAGGTACCAGCTTGGCCTTTCCATGGTTAGTGAGTTGTGTGGATGTTGTTTTTAGCAATGGAATTTGCTGTGAGTTTGTGAAGACAAACCTGTGGTCTTGACAACAACCTGGGTTGTTGAGGATTTTCATAGTACCCTTTTGGCCAATAACTCAATTAGATGAAACCCAATCCCTGTACTGGAAGCTTCATTTGGTGAAAAGAGATGGCCAGTAGGGGTTCCTCACTATTTGCAGACTTCATTAGGATTGCTTTCACATGTTATAAGAAGTTTCCACCGTCGTAGGTTTCCATAATGCCCCTCAATACCCTTCATATCTAACTGTCTCTCCCCTCTTCCCCTCCCTCAATCCCACTTCCCCTCCCTATTCCCACCTGATTCTCATGTTTCTGTCCCCACCTGCCCCCAGACCACCCATAAAATCTGTTCTGTTTTCCTCTCCCAGGGAGATCCGTGTGTCCCACCCAGTCCTTTCCTCTACGTCTAACCTCCCTGGTTCTATGGATTGTAGCTTGGTTATCATTTATTTAACAGTTAATATTCAGATATAAGCAAATGCATACCGTGTTTATGTTTCTGGGTCTGAGTAACCTCACATAGGATGATTTTTTTTTATAGTTCCATCCATTTGCCTGAAAATTTCATGATATTATTTTGTAATAGCTGAGTAATACTCTGTTGTGTAAATACATTTTCTTTATGCATTCTTCAGCTGAGGGACAACTAGGTTGTTTCCCATTCCTGGTTATTATGAATAGAGCAGCAATGAGTGCGTCCTAACAGCCCTAAGCTAAGCCTTTCACAGTTCCGTATTAGTCTTTTTTGGGGGCAAAGCTTTAATTTCCTGTGAGTATATGTATGTTAACTTTTCTTTATGATAAAGAGGTCCGGACATCCCCAGAAAACTTTCCAAGGGCTGAAATCATTTTGTACTGTTACCTACAAGTGTGGTTGGTCTAGATGACCGATGCCTTTACCACTTTGGTATTAACACACAGTCCTTTTTTATTTAAACTAGACATTAGCTTCTTTTAAATACACTGTACCATCTTTCCTAGAAAGCAACAAGGGACAACTAAGTTGAAGTGAATTTCAGGTAAGGAGGTAAATCAAGATGGAGTAATATAAGCACACGCCGCAGTTTGTTAAGCAGTAAAATAGTTGCTCCTGGGTCATCTAGACATCAGCTACTGAAAAGCTGAAAAGTCACATTATGGGTCCTCTCTCATAAGAAGTTTCTCAAAGATTGGTTTCTTCTGATTCCCTGTATCTCTAGCATGCGTTGAACTGATTTCAGAAACTATATCTGTGTTACAGATGTGTTTCATGACGAGAACCAGTCGCTGTAATCTGATCTCCAGTGCCCGGCATGGTGCCTGGAGGGCAGGAAGTGGCGGGTAAGTGTATTATCTTCATAGTTAGCCGTGATTATCTGTCAGATCATCCTGACCGTTCCCTCGCTAGACCTTTCTTTCTGTGGAGAAATGGTGAGCGCTCGTGGGGTTGCTTCGAAGTTTAAGAAATACATGTGCAGTATCTTACAGGATTTCAGATACACAGTACATGCCACCAAGAACATTTTAAAATGATTTTTCCTGCATGTCGGTATCACTGTGAGACATAACGTGTTTTAACTTCTTGTGTCTTCTTTCCCTCTCTTTACTTCTGGAATCGGATCCAATCTTGTGGCTTCAATTCCTGCCGCTGTCTGGCATCGTCTATGAATTCTATATTCCCAAGGATTACTACACATTCACATTTCATCATAAAACTCACCATGTCTTCAAACCCATTGTGTCTGAAATCAAATGCTCCTATTTCATTCCTGCTGGAACTCCCACGTAGCCAAGCAGTTTGTGGAACACGTCCCTGTTTTACTTTTCTTCCCTCCTCTGTTCTAAATCCAGTCTTCTCATGCCGATCACCACTCACCTACAGAATGTGTTGTGGGGATGGCATCCCAATGAGGTGCTTTGGCTCTGCTCTCTCCCCCTGTTTATTTCATCCGTGTGTTACTAATCTCACTAAGGCATTTTCCCAAGCTTTCAGTATCTTCTCATGACTTTCCATTGCTTGTCGTAAATGCAGAACAGCTAATCTAATGCTGAGAATATCCTAGCAAGAGCGCTGCTCAAGGCATGCGCTCTCATTTCTGTTGCCTTAATACTTACTCACTTGTGGAAAACATCAGCAACGATTGCCCACAGATGACCTGTGACATCGGAACTGCTTATGCCAGCACTTAGGTATGAGTGTATCATTTTTCATTTGAAGACCAAGTTCAAGACAAATGCCACAAATCATTCATGTCTCATTAACTGACCAACCTCGTTTTTCACTTACCTGCGCATTGCTATATTTATATGCAAATTATCACACTTCTGCGTTCACACATTGTATACTAGATTTTATGCAACTTACCAAGTGAGGACTTTGGCCGGTGCAACGAACCTGGATGTTGGAGAATTAAACAGACCAAGGCTCTAGTTTAGCTCAACTATTTACAAATAATTAATCTCAAGGAAAGGCATTAACCCCAGGCAAATTATCTGCAAAAGCTGGGATAAAACTAATCACATTTATTATTTTAAAGATTAATTATGCATATAAATTCTGCACTGCACAGCTGACAGGTATTTTCAGCCTTTATTTGTGCCGACAAATTTCCCAAGCTAATCTCATCGGAATTTTTCAAAATAAATTTAATGCCATTTAGCATCTGAAGAAGGAGAGGTTCAAGTCAATCTGCAGTTTTAGAGCGACCACAGCCCCGTCACTCATGTTTATGGTCTTAGCTGCACTATGGCATGCACATAGCAGAAGCCTAATGAACTAAAACACTGAGAAAATACTCAAATTTTTTTCAAAAGAAATTTATTGAATTTGGAGCAAATACAGATTAACAAAGTAACTGCATGAGCGAGTCAATCTTAATTAATATTTTGCATTATAATTTTGTGATCGCAAGAAAAGCCACAGGTACATAGAAAAAGTGAAGGGACTGAAAACATGGAAGTTGTCTTGATAGTGAGGAAGGAAATAAAAAATAGTATCCTGCTTGGACCAAGAAAAGTCAATATATCTTAGGTAAAATAATCCCAAACTCCTAGAAGGCAGTAATGACACAAAAGACCTGAAAGAAGGGACAGATGGCAAATGATCTATGGGCTTGTACTACGATACAGTAATAGGAGGATGAAAGCAAAAACGAATGCAATTTTGCTGTAAGCTCAAAGGGATCACGATCCTGAGCCAAATTTTACCTCCAAAGCAGTGGTCAGTTCTGGATATCATCATGTGTAATAGTTATAAAACACTGGAGGCACTTCTGAGGAATGCAGTAAAAGGGAGCCCAAGAATAGTAGGATGTGGGCTGAATCCATACATTGCCTCCATGTGCAAATGGACTGGAAAATTCAGTCTCAACCATTTATTTCCATTAGCACAGCAGAAGAGAACAGATCGGCTTGAAGAATCAAACAGTTTTGCAAGCGTCCACATTCATGCACACGAACTTACCACAGCTCTGAAAAAAAATCAGTATATAGTATCTTTTAAGAGTTTAAAAGCTAAAAAAAAAAGAGTTTAAAAGCTAAAGATATGAGGCGTTTTCCAGTTTTATCTAGCTATGAGACAAGGATACCAGTGTAAGTTTTAGGTCTAATGAAAAATTTACCTGCTCTGAGGTGCATCAAAAATTGATACAAGAAGAGGAAGGTACGTTCCTAAAGAAGTAGTGCGGTAATCCAATATTTTCAGAGATAGAATTCTCTAGACATTTGCCTGCATTTGCCTAGCTCTGTTATGCATATAGCTTTGTAGCCCTTGGACGAATTATTCAGTAGACTCCAGTATAGGCAAACAGAGTTAATAAACACACTTACCATCCAGGGAGGGCAATAACCACTGAAGAAACTAATCGAATGAACTTAAAAATAGCCAGTATAAAATTAGTATTCATCCTTAGTTACTAGATAGGATTTTCAAAATAGGCTTAAAATCCAATGGTAACGATGCTTACTATTAGAGGAATACATGTAAAATTTATAGGCAAAACTTATACTCATTCTGGGTTCAAGTTGGAGTTATAGGGCTATTTGATGTGTGATCTATAAGATAACCCCTGACGGAGTTTGACTATGAAATACGCCTCCAGTGCTTCTTGTATAGAAGGGATGGTCCCCAGACATTGGATCATGAGAACTATGACTTGCTGAATAGATTAATCCGTTGATGGACTTGCCATGGTGGAAAATGGGAAGTGGGATATAGTCAGGGGAGGGAATAGGGTGGGGTACACACTGAAAAGAGGTGCCTTGTTCTAGCTCCCTCCCTTTCCACCCTGCTTACTAACCAACTTCTTTCTGCCATACCTTCACGTTACGCTGTTCTGTAGCAGCAAGGCCCAGAAACAGCAGCCACAGCTGTAGATGGAAACCTCTGAGGTCATGAGGCGAGATAACTCTATCCTTAACTAAGACCACTTCCGTCCAGCATTTTTCACATGTGTGAGAAGTCTGGATATTGTGTTTTTGTTCTCTATACCGTATGTGACAATGTTCCTCTGTCAGATAATTTTGTGATAATCAAATTAATAGGCAAGAAAATAAATGCATATCTTACTGTTGCTGTCGTCACAGACACATGCCAGAGCCCACGGGGCTTATCGTATACTCAGTAAATGTTAATGTTAGATTAATTTAAATTTAAAAAGGCATTTTCAAATAATTATTCAAGATAATTATTAGTAACACAGAAGAAAGGACATTTCACATATCTAGCATAAAGCCGTCCTGTGCTTCTGATTTATTGGCTGGTTTTGTTTTGATTTTCCAGATAATAGCCTCTAATTTTCACTTTTGCACAGATGTAATTAAGTATTTGTATATAGATCAAAGCAAAGGGATTTGTCTCATTAAGAAAAGAAACACATTATGCAAAGTTATTAAATGTAAATTATACCCAGTGTATTATATATCAAGCTATCAGCCTTCAAGTTGCGGTTTATTTACACAGTGGGACCAATGGATTCCCCCCTCATGCAAATTCAACTCATTCTCCCTTGGACCTCGCTCTTTCCCTTATGGTAGGAAGCATAGGAGGTTATGCATCACCAACAGCAAAAAATAACTCTAAAGGCATCGGTTGAGTGCAAGCTCTCTGTCAGACACGCATGGCACACTTCTCACACTTCCATGGCATTTTTATATTAACTCGTGTATTTAACCTTCGTAACAAGTCCATAAAGTAGAGCAGATGCCATTATTTCCCTTCTAAACCTGAAGAATCTCCACAGACAACACTGCACTTCATACTAAATCTGCGGCAGCCTTCTCATTAGAGTCCAGAATGAGAGAAGGATGTCTCCTTTGTTCGTTCTTGTGTAGCGATCTTCTGAAATCCCAGGCTAATGAAGTATACGTGCCACAAAGGGGCAGGCAAAAAATATTTTATTTGCATAGAGGGTTTACTGTTCAAAATAGAAATCTCAAGAAAATTATATTTAAAGCCAAATACAGAAAAAGAGCTGGTGTGGCTGTTAGATCTGAGTTAGCCTTCTAAAACAAAGCTGTCTTAGCAAACAAGTTCTCTGTAAAGGGAAGGGACAAAAGCAACCTGACAGCTCTCCAAAATCATCAGGAAGAACCTTCTCCTGGCCATTCATTCTGTCATGCATGGGGAATAGCCTCATGGTGCTTCTGGACCTAGCAATCTTAAGAATCCCTGTGCAGAAGGCCTATGACATTTCCTGTCATTGGTTACAATATAAATGGTAACAAAATGCTGAGATAAATCTCTGCTTTGGAAAGGGATGATCATACTGAAAACTCAAGAAGTCTTTTAAAGAAAGAGGAGATGGCCCCTAGAGTTGGTCTAGCTTTATTTCTGTTGCTGTGATAAAATACTCGGATGACAAGAAACTCAAGCGAGAAAGGATTTAATTTAGTTCGCGATTTCAAGTTACAGCTCATTGCTATGGAGAAAGTCACATCAGGAGCCTGAGGCTCTGGTCTCATCTTATCCACAGTCAAGAGCATTCTCATTTCCTGTACAAAGCCAGGGAATGGTGCTTCCTGTCTTCAGGCTGGATCTTCCCACATCAATTTAGACGGTAAAGACAACCCCCACAGACACATCACATGCCAGCTGTGGTCCTGAATAGGGCATACATGAAGATGTTAGTCCTCAAAAGGAAGAGGCTATAAAAAAAGAAACGATAACTCAGCCCTCAGCCTGATTCCAGGTCCGACTGAGCCTAGGAAAGATCAGTTTCTTGGCAATTGGCCTCATAAGCAAAGACTACATAAACATATACACTGAGGGGTGGGTATATGTTTAAGTGCTAGAGATTGAAAGGGTGAGTGAGTGTTCGTGTATAGATGGGTGTACAAGTGGACACAGATGCACGCACACATTTGTACATGTGTGTACGGAAGTCAATGACAACCTTGGGTGTTGGGCATTGTTCCTCATCAGGCACTGTCAACTTTCTTGGTTTTATTTGTTTGTTTGTTTTGGAGACAGAATCTCCTCACTGAGACATCAATCAGAAAGTATAGACTTAAGTAGAGTTCCATATGAGAGAAAGTAGGCTGGTGTGCAAATTTTCTGTGTTTACATGGGGAGGGGGACTTAGCAGATTCCAGGGCAGCATCAGCTCCAGTCAGGAGGAGAGCAGCCACTCTGTACTCTATTGATGGCAATTTTGTCAGCTGGCATATGGCGTGTCCAGCCCAAAACTCAGACAAGAAGAATTAAATAATCGAAGGGAGAGATAACCACACACTAATTCTTTCACCTAAAATCAGGGTGTGAGAGAAGTACATGGATCCTTCTAGAAACCAGGTCTTCCTTTGACTGTGCAGTGATATGAAGCTGTACTATAATTTGAATTTAACATAACCCCTGTAAGGCCATTGTGGAAAGGCTTCATCCCTAGTCCAGTAACGTGGGAAGGGGTGGAACCTTTAAGATGTGCAGGCTGTTGGGAGATTGTGTGATGGAGGAAGGTCATTGGTTAATTAATAAAGAAACTGCTTAGCCTTGATAGGTTAGAACATAGTTGGGTGGAGTAAACAGAACAGAATGCTGGAAGCAAAGAGAGAGAGAGAGAGGAGGGAAGTGGCCGCTTTTTTAAAGAGAGAGACCACGCCCCAATGGGCTGGTATCTCGGTGGCTATTGGCTGGAGGAGAGAAAGGACCTCCCGCAAAAATTGTGGCTTTAAGAGCTGCCGATTAGAGCTAGTAAGACTTCTGCCTCCACGTCTTCCTACCTTTGGCTTCCTGAGCAAAAGAGTGGCTAGCTCACACTCACCACCATAGGCTGCCATGGCCCTATGTCATAGCAAATACTCCAAGCCTCTTCTCTTTGTAAGTTGCTCCGTTCTTTCATTTGTTATGTCAAGCTTTGCGTACAAATGCAGGACTCTTTCCATGGTATAGTTGCTTTCTCACTGATGAGTGAGCCATGGCCTTGCGTCCACACCATCGAACTAGCAAAAATGAGATGCTTTGTTCTTGGGATTGCTACCTTTCCAGGTGCAAAGGGATCTCCAATATTTGCAGAGCAGCATACACCATGACCCCCCTACGGCATCAGCCAGTGTCTATCTAAAATTTTGTTTTTCGACATTTAGATGTTTTTTCTTACAACACACCTAAAATTAAATTTTTGAAAAGCTTAAAATTCTCTGAAAATGTCCCATGTAACAAAAGCAGAGTTCACAAAAAACAATTGACTTAAAAGTTGATCCCTAGTTTAAGATTTCGTTCTACTCAAAAACATCAAACTGTAAAAAGAATTATGACTTGGGGCTGGAATTCAATACTCACCCTACCCTTTCAAAACCAACATCTAGTGCAAGGTGGTAGATGAGACACCTGCTTAGCAAGAGATTCCCCTTTCCCATTGTGCTGTGCTGTTGGGAGCTAAAGGGCTTCTTTTAAATTTGGAACAAGTAAGATAAAATAGTTGTTATTCTTATTTTGAAGCCCTTGAAGGGCAGCTCAAATGAAGCTTATCCATGGTAATAATGATTGATGAGTTTCATCTAATAATTTTTAAATAGATGCAAACAGCAGCGACGCTCCTGCCCTGGGAAGGGCGTTTGGAAGAGACACAAACAGTAACAATTAGCAGCCTTCCAGAGCAGGCATCTTCACTCTGGCATTGTATAAAAGAAGGAGGTTAATATTTTAATTTTCGGCTTCTGGGTGTTCATCTTCACTGTGTCAATTTAAAAAAATGTGAATGCTGTAAAAATTTAGTTAATTTATAAGAAATTCCAATTTCACTGCGTAAAATGGATGCTTGCTTAATTCCTTCTTCTCACTCTTGATTTTAAATTCTATGAGGTTAGGGACCTCGTCTCTGGTTCCTTTTTGTTGAGGACGTGGTCAGCATAATGCTTGACTCTCAGTAAATGAAGACTGGCTATGGCTGAAAGAAGGAACCCTTTTAGCATTCAGAGGATTGACGTGAAAATCTCCAGCGGTGCGGGTCTGTTCTTGTTGCTGGATACGGGGCAAAAAATAGAGAGACGGAAAAGATACCTTTTCTCTGTGGAGTTTATATTCTGATGGGGCAGACAATTTTCAAAACAAATAATAAAACTGATATGAAAACAAAATCCTAGCTGGAGAGGAGGACGGAGTATTAGTTGTTGGGGTGACAAGGAAGATGGATTATTAGTTGTTAGAGTGATGTGCAGGAGGAAATATTAGCTGATGGGGGTGACAGGAAGCATCTTTGTTGGGATTTCCAGGAAAGGTAACTTTGATGAGAAGGTAACTTTCAAGGGGAAACCTGGAGAAAATGGCCTGCTCTCCAAAGTACAGTCATAGAGGGAACCCTCTAAACGGCGAGGGCAGAAACCACCAAGAGGCAGGCATCCTCTTCCTGCACAATGGCCACTGTGACAAACTGCTAGCAATCAGAAGGAAGGAAGGAAAGATGACATCAGAGAGGTAGAGAGAAGGGGTCATCCGAGACCTGTTACTTAAAGCAGGGCCTCTGGCTTTCATTCTGAGATTACAGGAAGGTCCTGACAGCGAGGTGACATCATATGACTTATTTTTGAACAGGGTCACTCTGTGCTGTTAAGACATTAGGAGAGCCAGGGCAGAAGCGAAATAGAGATGGCTCAAATGTGACAAGCCCAGCGCAGACCTGATACTGATTCACCTTAATGACTAAAGGGGCGCTATTAAGAGTCTCGCGGGGAATGGTTTCACCCTTCTGACAGACATAAATGGGGGACCCGGGTTGACACCTCCTTCATGGAGGCCCAGAGTCAGGCAGCTGAATTAAGAGAGTAACAGTCAACGGAGTCTTAAAAGAAGAGAAATGCCTTACATCTAAGGACTTATTCAAGCAAACTCCGGAGCTGCCCTGTTTACCATTCCTGCCCTGTGCCACCAGCTGTCACTCACTTAATGGCAAGGCATCAAAGGTTGTAAGGAAGCTGGGAATTCAGATCTTATCAAGATGTCTGTATCGAGATTTCACAGCACGGGCATCAAAGAGCAGCCATTTACACCAGCATCTTCCAACAAAGCACATGGGGCTCTCTGTACTCACCCTGTATCTGTTTTCTTGAGGAAAAGCTAAAAGCTTCACAAAACATGACAAAACTCGTGACCTTAATTAAATTTCTCCTTAAAACACCATCATTAGACATCAGCCGAAGCTGTTTTATCCCCTGGAGAAGTAAGTGGATTACACTTTCACTTCTGGGGAACACAAACAAACAAACAACAACAAATAAAAACCCGACACTTTGATAGAATGTGGTTCAAGTGGGCTCCACTTTGCAAGCAACCAACTGATCAGTCAGTAACCCACCTGTCCCTCCATCCACTCATGTACCGGAAGTGTCCCACTCCTGTGACCGCTGCCCTGAGAGGCTTTGCAGGATTCACCCCCAGCAGATTATTGAGCATCTGTTTTGTGCAATTGTCAGTGATAATGATCAGGGCAAAGTCAAATACACATCACTCTCCTGGAAGCTTGCTTTTGAGTACCTGTGGAGTTTAAGGGGGAGGAGGAGAGGCCCACGAGGAATAGTCGACCTGCCCATCACTCTAAACTGCCTCTATCAGTGATCTCCAGTGAGGGAAAACTGTCAATAAAGTAGAACTTTGTCCCTGCCATACTCAGTGAAGAGTTGTCTCCTGGAAGATGGGAGACCAAGGGCTTGTGCTAGTATTTTGCACGTAGTTCATAAAAAAAAAAAAAATCCAAGACCATCAAACTTTTCTCATTTTAAAAATATCTTCTGACACTTGTTATGTTTTGTTAATTATTATTTTTGTCCCCACAGTGACTTCAGTTTTTCCAGATGCTCCATTGTCTGGGCCACCTACTTTTGAAAGAGTGCTCACAACGGTTGAGCAGCTGGATCTCATGAGAGCCCTTCATGGTTGGGGGAGAAGATTCGCGGTTCTCAGGTATGGTTTTGTTTCCCTCTCTCCTGCTTGATAAAGACTAGAGGTCAGAGTTAACACTAGAGGCAAAAAGATCAGTACCCTCTATCGGGTTCTTAAATGAATATGCCTCAGTCATGGGAGATATTCTGTATCTTCACTGCCTCCGCCAGACCAAACCAGATGCTCTTTTAGTTATAGCCCCAAAGAGTAGATCAAGTACAGCATGGAGCTGCCATGGCTCTGGGTAAATGCAGGGTTTACTTGCAGTCCAGATTCCAAATATAAGGAGAGTCTTCCTGAAAAGGTTCCGTACCCCAATATTAGGCTTCTCCTCCAATGTAATGAATCAAATCAGGCCAAATTAATCAGTTCCAGTTCAATCTGAACAAAGCATTCCCAGGTGGTCCCAGGGGAAGAGGAGAAACCACTAAGGGGAACCACTTAGGGGAAAATCTATGGGTCAGACCTTAAATACCCTCCGGGGGTGGAGCCATTGCTTGGCCAGCTTTCTTTGGGCAGGGTCTGGAGAGGGCAGCTCGAGGGGAGATCCCCAACATCCCAAACCATTTTTGATTGTTTTATTTAAAAGGTTTTTTTTTAATTTTTCATACCAACCACAGTTTCTCCTCCCTCCCCTCCTCCCACTCTCACCCTCTCCCCATCCAACTCCTCCCCTCCCCCCCACATCTACTCCTCAGAAAGAAAAGGCCTCTCATGGGGAGTAAATAGTCTAGCATATCAAATTGTAGCAAGACCAAGCCTCTCCCTTTTAAATCGAGGCTCAGCAAGGTATCCCTCCATAGGAAATGGACTCCAAAAATCAGTCCATGATAAATCCAGAGATAAATCCTGGTCACATTGCCAGTGGCCCCCACAAACTGCCCACGCCATAGAACTGTCACCTGTTATGCCCAGAGCATGGAGTCCCTCCAAAACCAACCAGAAAACCAAGTCCCATGTGTAAAAGCAAAGAGCCTTTATTCTTACACACATTTGCAAACTTGGTCTCTCCATGTGTCCAATGCATTGGAGTGATTGGAGAGCCCCGAACTCAGTTAGAGTTGGGTTTTTATAGTAGCAAAGGTGGAGATGAGGGATTTCTAAGGTTTAGGACCCCTGATTGGCTGACATTTGTCTAGGGGTGCCCTGGTGAAAAGCAATGGGTGCATGCTGATAGGTGATCCTACCTACAGTGGTTGAAACATTAGGAATTTCCTTTGGGTGGTCTGTTCCTGGGTGGTGCCTGGATAGTCTCAGTTTGTGGTCTTTATCAGAACCAGGTATTGCCTCAGGGTAAATGCCTAAGACTCAGGCCACATTCAGAGGGCCTAGTTTAGTCCAATACAGTTTCCCCAGCTGTTAGTACACAGTCAGTGAGTTCCCATTAGCTCAGATCAGCTATCTCTGTGGGTTTCGCCATCATGATCTAGACCCCTTTGCTCATATAATCTCTCCTTCCTCTCTTCGATTGGACTCCAGGAGCTCTGCCCAATGCTTAGCTGTAGATCAGCTTCCATCAGTTACTGGATGAAGGTTCTATGGTGACAACTATGGTGGTCATCAATCTGACGACAGGAGAAGACCAGTTTAGGCACCCTCTCCACTTTTACTTGGAGTATTTGTTGGGGTCATTCTTGAAGATTCCTGGGGATTTTCCTTGCACCGGGCTTCTCCCTGGCCCCATAATGGCTCCCTCTATCAAGATATCTCTTTTCATATTCTCATTCTCTGTCCCTCCCCCAACTCAATCATCTTGTTTTTCATGTTCTCCTCCCCTCACTGATCTTTTCACCCCTCCATTCTCGTTCCCAATTTACTCAAGAGATCTTATCTCTTTCCCTTCCCAGGGGCATCAGGGAAATACAAACCAAACCAACTCTCAGATTTTATACCTGTCAGAATGGCTAATATCAAAAACACTGATGACAGCTTATGCTGGAAAGGATGCTGAGTAAGGGGAACACTCCTCCACTGCTGGTAGGAGTACAAATTTGTACAGCCACTGTAGAAATCAATATGGTGGTTTCTCAGAAAACTGGAAATCAATCTACCTCAAGAACCAGCAATACCAGTCCTGGGCATGTACACAAAGGATGTTCAATCATACTACAGGACATTTGTTCAACTATGTTCATAGTAGCATTATTCATAATAGACAGAACTTAGAAACAACTTAGATGCTCCTCAACCAAAAGAATGGATAAAGAAAATGTGGTACATTTATACAATGGACTATTGCTCAGAGGGAAAAAAATGACATCTTGAAATTTGCAGGCAAATGGATAGAACTAGAAAAAAAGAATCCTGAGTGAGGTAACCCAGACCCAATACACGGGATGTACTCGCTTATAGGTAGATATTAGACATAAAGTAAAGGATAACCAGATTATAGTCCACAGCACCTGAGAAGCTAGGTAACAAGGAGGACCCTAAGAGAGACAAGCATCCTGATCTTTTGGGGTTTATATGGACATCAGTCCAAGTCTGGCTACTTTCTGTTGGCAAGACACAGCATGGATAAGGGAAGTCAGGGGTCAGTAGGGGTCATGCTTAGTGAGAGGGCTGGGCAGAGAAGCATTCAGTTAGGGGCCATCCTGGAGACCTTAGGCATCTGTTCTTTGGGGAGGCAGAGAAGGCTAGGAAGAAAAAAATGATCATTCACACTGGCCCTATGAACAAGTATAGCCTTGGAAAGAGTGATGACAGCCAGAAAGAATGAAATAAAGATGTGCTTTGCTGTATGGAAGAGACAAGGGTGAATGAGGTGAGACATGAGAACAGATGTGCCCTTCAATGGGATATCTTGGAAAACCAGGTACCAGTTGCTGGATAGGTGCACACTTGAGCCTTGAAAGATGGTACCACCACTAAGGTCCGAGGAGCTTGGGGGAGACAGCATACATCACCACCACACTTCTGCTTCACTCCCCAATCTTCCTCTACTGCTCTGAAAAGCACTGGGTTTAAATTCTGTAGATTCTGGATCATTTTCAGAATTTTTAAAAATTTTTAACTTCATGCTCTAAGTTAATTTGTAACATCGCCCCCTCTTTAAACATGTGTCGTACCCAGGATTCTCAGTCTAGGTGTTCCAAAATCCATGCCATAATTTCACCTCAACTGTTGTTGTGCGAAGCTGCCCTGTACATGAAAGACAGTTTAGCAGTATGTCTGGCTTTACTGGGTTGATCCCAGTATGACTTTCTCCAGTTCTGGCAACCAAATATACATATGTTGTCAAAATTTGCCTTGGGATACAAAATGGTCCTCATTTAAGAATCATTGGTCTAGAAACAGTATTTTTAATAGGGGTGATAGTGCCCTCAAGAGGACAAAGGGTAGGTAGGAGTACAAAAATTTCTCAGCTCCCCCGTGATGTGTGAACCCACAAAGGGCCAAAGTATATAGCATACAATAAATCCATAGCATATAATTAAGAGGAAAAGGGAGAAGAATCAGGAACAAAGGTCAAACAGGTCTTTGGGAAAACAGAAATGATAAACGCAGGACAAGCGTTGCTTTTAGGGCAACAGTGGGATTCAAGGTTTGTTCCTTCTCTCTCTGTCCTTTGCTCAGCCAGTATGGTAAGAATTAGAAGTGCAAAGTCTGCTTCCCACTGGTGTTATATAGTCCCCCTTACTGGTTAAAGTCCTCCTGCTATGACCACTGCCTAAAGGCATGTCTCACTATAGTGGTAACCTGGGTGGCACTCACTGGTCCTTTCTCTGTACTGTTGGAGGTAGCTTGTTGGTTCCCGGCCACTTAGCTCTGAAATAATCACACAGAAACTGTATTAATTAAATCACTGCTTGGCCCATTAGCTCTAGTTTCTTATTGGCTAACTCTTACATGTTAATTTAATCCCTTTTTTTAATCTGTGTATCACCACGAGGTCATGGCCTACCAGCAACGTTTCAGTGCGTCTGTCTCCCGCAGCCCCATGGCTTCTCTCTGACTCAGCCCTTCTTTCTCCCACAATTCAGTTTAGTTTTCCCCACCTAACTAAGTTCTGCCCTGCTATAGGTCCAAAGCAGTCCTTTATTAACCAATGGTAATCACAACATACAGAAATAAATCCCACATCACTGTACCTCTCTGAAGTGAATGAAATAACCTCTGAGTACCCTTCATAGGCTAACCAAACCACATCTCCTTCTACAAGCCCACCATCCCTAGAGATTTTTCTTGAATGCTGTTGTTTAGAGATGGCTTTGCTGTGACTGCTCATTTCCAATCCAGGGACTGAGAAGTATTCCACGAAATGATTTCACTCTGCCCAGTTGTTGTCTATATGATGTCTGTGCCCTGAAGCTTTGTGAAGCTGCCTGAGTTTCAAAGTGATTGATTAATCAGTCTGGTAGAAGAACCCAAAAGTCAAGCTGTGTGTGGTTACTACTGTCTGCTTTTAGCCAGGTTTACATGAGACCAGACAGACTTGACAACTTTGCAGTTTGGTCATAGAAGCCAGTGCAAAGTAGGTGACAGAGAAGGAAAATAATCTGAACAGAACGTTTTTTTACTCTGAAGAGATTAAGTAGAAGCTAATCTGGGGCTAGAGAGATGGCTCAGCAGTCAAGAGTGTGTAGTTCTCTGGCAGAAGATCAGAGTTCAGGCCCTAGCACCCACAGTAGGTGGCTCACAACTGCCCCTAACTGCAGCTCCAGGGGGATCTGATGCCTCTGACCTATGCAAGCACCTGTAGTCAAGTGCACATACATACACCCAGACATACATGCATATACATAATGAAAAAGAAAAAAAAGAAAGCCAGGCATGGTAGTGCATGTTTCTGATCCAGAATTTGTTCAGGATGCAGAGGCTCTGTGAGTTTGAAGCTAGCCTTATCTACATAGCACAGTGTTTCTCAACCTTCCTAATGCCGTGACCCTTTAATCCAGTTCCTCATGTTGTGGTGATATCCAACCGTAAAGTTCTTTTCATTGCTAGTTCATAACTGTAATTTTGCAACTGTTATGAATCGTAATGTAAATATCTGTTTTTACCCAATGGTGTTAGATGACCCTTATGAAAGGGTCCTTTGACTGTCCCCCCAAAGGAATCATGACTGACAGATTAAATACCACTGACAGAGAGAGTTCTAGAACTGCCAGGGCTGCATTGTAAAATCCTGTCTCAAATAACAAGAAGGAGAAGGGGAAAAGGAAGAAGGAGAAGGGGAAGGGGTAGGGGAGGAAGAAGAAGAAGAAGAAGAAGAAGAAGAAGAAGAAGAAGAAGAAGAAGAAGAAGAAGAAGAAAGGAGAGGGAAGGAGAAAGGAGAGGGAAGGGAAAAGGAAGGAAGGAAAGGAAAGGAAAGGAAAGGAAAGGAAAGGAAAGGAAAGGAAAGAAACTATGTATACCAAAACCATAGGAAAGAAAGACACCTTGAGTAAACCTGGGTAAATATACAGAGTCCATATGTTGCCATGTCAAGAGCATGGAAAAGTAAACTCATTAGAAGGGCTTTTCCTTGAGAAGAAAGAACCTGTGGGGTACCCTGCCTAAACACAGGAACTTGTTTTCCTGGGACTCACTTCACTGGATTCAGCTGCCTAGGCACTCAGAAGCTGTAGCTTCTGGAGGCTCAGCTACTACTCAAGCCTGTCACAGACTTTGGCGTTGAATGTGTCAAGCTGGTTTTGTGGACCTATGGAATGTAACAGAAGTTTCCAACGAGATTTGAGACACAAGCGTGAGAGGCCAGGCCAAACGTGGCAGGGTTGGAATTCTAATGGCTACTCTCTAACAGTATGATGTACAGAGCTGGGAGAATAAAGACAAAGTAGCAGTGGAGACTCCAGGATATTGGAGATGCCGGAAACCTCGGCTGTCTGCCAAGAACCTCTGCAGGCAGGAAGCAGAAATGGCCCAAGAGAAAGGCCCTGTGAGTGACAAATGGCAGCAATATAGGAGCACACTGAAGCTCAGATCATGACATGAGTGGACACAAAGGGTGGAGCTACCGGCCTTATGTGCCCGTTGCTGTATCCAGTCTTCTGCTGGCTCAGTCTTTCTTTCTTTTTCTTAACAATCTCAAAAATATATTATTCTTTTAAAATAATCTTTTTGGTTTACATACCAATCCCAGTTCCCTCTCCCTCCCCTCCTTCCATTCCCCCAGCCTCCCCCATCCCCCCCAATCCACTCCTCAGAGAGGGTGAGGCCTCCCATGGGGAGTCAACAAAGTCTGTCACACCATTTGAGGCAGGACCATCTCCCCTACCCCCCAACCCCGGAACCTAGGCTGAGCAAGGTATCCCTTCATAGGCAATGGGCTCCAAAAAGCTAGTTCATGCACTCAGGATAAATATTGGTTCCACTGCCAGTGACCCCACAAGTTGCCCAAGCCACAAAACTGTCACCCACATTCAGAGGGTGTAGTCCCAGGATTCTACAAGAATGACCCCAGCTAGGAATCTAAGCAATAGTGGAGAGGGTGCCTTAACTGTCCTTCTACTGTAATCAGATTGATGACTACCTCAATTGTCATCATGGAACCTTCATCCAGTAACTGATAGAAGCAGATGCAGAGATCCACAGCTAAGCACTGGGCTGAGCTCCTGGAGTCCAGTCGTAGAGAGGGAGGAGTGAGAATATGAGTGAAAGGCTTGAGACCGTGATGGGGAAACCCACAGAAACAGCTGATCCAAGCTAGTGACTCTAGACTGACCACGGGGGAACCTGCATAGGACCGTGCTAAAACTAGGCCCTCTCAATCTTTCTTTCTAATCTCCCATTCTCCCCTTTTGGAATAGGAATATCTAGTCTGAACTATCTTATTTTGGGGTGTATAACTTGTTTCTTATTTGTGCAGATGCTCACAGCTAAAACTGAACTTTGACTTTTGAACAATGCTAGACCTGTTAGAAACATGAAGGGCTCTTGGGGACAGATTCCATGCACTTCTATCATGTGACAGATATGAGTCTTCTTGGGGCCAAAGGCAGCCTATCATGGCTAAAGGATGAAGTGTCTCACTAAACAGTTTGAATGAAAAGGTCTGGTTCCTACCTGGTGGTGCTATATTTGGACAGTAGTGAAGACTTTAGAAGACAGAGTCTTGATAGAGGATGCAGAACACTTGGTGGATTCTTGTGGGCATCTTGTTCTTAATCCCTTCTTATCGCTCTGATTCATAGTAGCCATGAGGATATAGGATCTTACCATGTGTTCCTGCCACCATGCTGTCCAGCCTCACATAGTCCCAGAAACACAGAGGCATATAGCCATCACCAAAACCTCTGAAACTGTGAGCTAAAACACAGTTCTCTTATTTAAGTTGTTCTCGTGGGTGTTTTGGTGGCAACAATGAATAATTATATGGAGTAGAGGAACAAAGTTGGTGGGTTAGCCATCTTCCATTAGGTACCGGGAGAGTCTATCTGCTACCTCTCTGAGCAACCCTTTGACTTAATTTGGGAAAATAGTTTCAATTTCCTAAATAAAAAGGATAACACTCATCAAATACCTATTTTTACAGCCAATTTTTCAGTCGGGTCTATATGGAAAGAGGAGATGTCAGCCAATGTTTTCCAGTTGGGAGGAAAACTGGAGGTGGTTGTGAGTCTGCAACCTCGCTAATACACTTAGATTCATTCATGAGCATTTAATGAGCACCTGCGAGGACAGGTGTTTACAGCTCTAGACAAGAAAGGCGAAGCCTGGTGCCATGGAGAATAGTCTAACAAGGAGCAACACCAACAAGTAATTAATTTCATGTTGTAAGAAGCGCTACTGAAACAAGGCACTTGATTAAGAGTGGCTGGGACAGGGAATGCGGGTTTGCATTGAGTGGCCATGGAGGGGGGGGGGTCTTCATGGAGGGATCATCTTGGGCAGCCTTGAGAAGACCTAGGGAGGAAAGAGTACGATTGAAAGACTGAACGAATCTGACAGCTAGTGTGTAGAGGTGGGTTGGGTGGGTTCTGGAGAGAATGTAGTCTTTGCGCTAACTCTTGGAACATGGAGAAAGCTGTAAGGGAGAGACAGGAGAGCGAAGGAGAAGATGTTTCCCAGTGACTCTTGGGAGTCACATGAAACTACAATGATGTTTTCAGCATGATAGTAGCTCCGCTCATAGAGGGCTCGCCTGCTTCCCTGTGCTCACTGCCCTTGTTCAAATGCATGCAAATCTTTAAAATGACATAGACATTCATTGAACAAATTGCTAACCACAGAGCCACTCTCTATCATGAGGGGAGGAATGGTGACGTCCTTATCTTTGAAAATATCAGACACCAGAACCTGCCTGACTCCCTTTGGTTGTGTTGCTATTCTTTCTTGTCATAAAAAGAAAAAAAACTTTGGAAAGAGAAAAATTATGTAGGGATTCCTTACATGTCCTTTCTGCAAGGGAAAAATTCTGGTTACAGTGGGCAGAGTTGAGTGTCGTTGATGGTGCAAGCAGAGAAGCCAGATTCCAGCCTCAGGCAAGTATCTCTTGCAGTGTGGAAGCAGAACGAGCTCCTCAGAAGCACGGGTCTGATCTCTCCTGAGATGCGGCGTATTTACATTTCAAATCACTCTAACTGGAACAAGATTTGTACCTTATCACCTTCCCAGGCATAGATTTTTTTCCTAATCGAGGTTATAAATACAGTTACTCCTAATGATGTAAATTGAAAGCAGGCTGCATTTACCGGCTGCTGCCAAAATCATCACGGAGCTACCTCTAACTTACTATCAGAGGCTTATTTACCATAATTGACTTTCTCATTGTTTTATCTTGTCTTTGACCCTGGACGCCCAAGCATGATGCTCCTGAATTTAAAGGAGAAAGTGATTAATGTGGCAAAAACAGAGACAGCCACATTAGGGACCCCAGTGGGGACACAGAAGAAGCCTGATAAATACTAAACAGACCTCCACCTCCTCCCACGTCCTCTTTTTCTGTGTCTTTCGGGGAGCCTTGTAATGAGAGGTCACTGATTTTAAAGCCAAATATACCTCAGTGCTACTGAAAACATATTATGCTGGAGTCAAGGGGAAATATTTCCATCTAAAAATGCTGAAACATGAAACACCAGTCACAGGAAAAGGTTACTCAGATGAAAACAAAAATAGAAGTTTGTATCAACATAATTTCCATAATCTTTTTTTTTCCTGCTCCAAAAACACATTCTTGCCTTGAGAGACTAATCCAGGTAACCCTTTTGCTCCGATTTCTTAATGAGACAAATCCCAAATTGAAAGCTTCTGGGGCTCAGTGTAAAATCTTTAACTATGAGGGAAAACATAACAAAGTAAATCAATTATGAGAAGATAGATGATTGGAGAATAGTAGTTTGTGAAGTTAAAGAACACATGTGCACTTCAAATCCCTTCTGTGTGGGACATTCAGAATGAGAAATGGAATATCTGGTTTCTAATTTCTTTCTCATCAAGAGATAACGGGTACTACAATTCGCTTCGGTTTACAAAGATCATTTATATCATCCTCCCACTTCTTACCTATCACCTTTCCATCCCATTGCTCCTTGGGTCTGCATGAATGCATATTGGTTACTAGAAATGGTGCTTGCTCCTCCTCAGTAGTAGTAAAGTTATCCAAGGCATAGAGGATCAGCGGGAGTTCAGTTACCACAGCAGTGAGTATGTCAACAGACAATGGACTCAGTGTTGTGAGGAGGAAAGACCCAGGAAGAGATAGTTGCAAGAGAAAACCATCTCTGACACGTGGGTGACTGGACTAGAGGGGAATGAGTCTGTCAGCTCCACCCTTCGTTCAAAGCAGTCAACATTATTCCATGGTAGTGATGGCTTGGTAGTATTTACCGTCTTCCATCGGCGGCTGGGAATTTGGATTTCTAGTTACTGATTAACTGGTAATCTTAGAAGAAGATGGGAAAGGCCTTGGGTTTCACACTTGGCTCTGCCAGGTGCCAGCAAATCACGTGAACCCATTGTTTCCAGTTCTTCATGTGTAACATGAAACTATGACCTACTCAAATGACGAAGGCACTGGGAAACTACACGGAACTTTCCAGTGGCTCTGCCTCATCCGAGCAGTAAATGTCTGCCTGGCTTTGAACCGGGCAATGGCAATCCACAGATTTGCTGCACACCCCTCGCTTTAAGGAGCTCACAACCAATCAGGAATTTTACTTTGACCAAAAGAAGTTAGCATGGCATCTTCACAATTCATTAAGACTCTCTGATTCATGTCTTTAAATGAAAACTGAGTGAGAGTTAGAGATCACAAAACCGACTTCAAGACAAAAGATACTTTCTCGGAATTTCTCAGGCCTAGTGGTTAAGAACCTTTTCCCTGTGATTTTTTTCTTACAAAATAAACTATTTGGGGATGCTAAGGCAACCGCACATCTGGATCTATACTAACTGTGGTGGGAAACAAGGAGTCTGTGCAGATTCATGACAGTTCTACCCTGTTTGACAGATAGTTAACTGCTCACTGTGTACCCAGAGCCCTCTCTAGTAGACACCATGCTAGTACTTATTTTCAAACAAAACAAACTCCAGTTGTTGTAGTAGGAGCAGCGGGGCTGTGTCCCCAACACCCCGGCCGCCTGGCTAGCTTATGCCCCAAAATAACAACACACAAATTGTATTCTTTTAAACACGGCTTGGCCCATTCTGCTTGGCCCATTACCTCTAGCCCTTACTGGCTAATTCTGATATCCCAATCAACCCATCTCCAATAAACTGTGTAGCTCCGGTCTTACCGGGAAAGATTCAGCATGTCTGACCTGGCGGCTTGCTTCATCGTGTGTGTCTGCCCAGGAGAGCGGAGCATGGCGTCTCTCTGAGCTCACTTCCTCTTCCTCCCAGCATTCTGTTCTGTTTACTCCTCCCACCTATTTTTAACCTATCAGGGCCAAGCAGTTTCTTTATTGCTTAACCAATGAAATTAACAGATTGATATATGACACTCCCACATCATCCCGTTTTAAATAAAATGACTGTACTGGATTTAATATGGAACATTAATGAAGAAAAGATCCAGAACTCATTCCTGAACTATTTTTTTTTATTCATGTATCAAATTATCTCACTACTTTTTCTTCCAGTAAGTAATTTTATAAATGATATAGCATGTACGTAGCTTTGAGGAATACCTATGGCCAGTGTTTGAAAGGAAAACCCAAGACTGATCAGCTCATGTGAGTCCCTGGAGCAGAACCGGGGGAGAGTGTCTCTAAGTAACTAAAACTAGAAATAGAAACTTCATTGACATGAAACTCAGTGTTCCAGAACTAAGACTGTGACACAGACTAGTCTCCAACGGGGAGGCCCTCTATTAAAGACACCGAGTCTTTCTCTCTGGCACCAAAAGAACCAGTGGGTTCCTTCAATGCCATGATGGAGAAAGCCAATCGTCTCTTTCTATTGATCTGAAGCTAAGTTAAGTCAGTCAACGCAATCAATCCTGTTAGTTCACATGCTAAGTGAGAAAGGGGGCAGAGTCAATCACTCAGGGAATCACACTGGGGGGGGGGGGGAGAAGGCCTTTGTCTGTAATGGATATTTGGCATGCCAGGGTCTCTGGCCTGATCTGCCCTACAAGTGTACATTAATTCTCCACTTAAATTAGGAAGAGGAGGTACGATTGGAGATACTTCTGAAGTAACCCCCTGGTTTTATTTTCTGTTTCTATGACATGCATGCAAGCTCACACACAGACATGTACCCACATTAATCAGCTGTGTCAGCTTGGGGAACAAGTCATCCTTAGGATGGAAAATTCAGCTCGGCAAGTTTTTATTTATATCCTTCCATCAGGGACCTTCACTCTCCTTAGGGAAGTTATGGTCTAGTTTCAGAACTTGGCAAAGCTGTCAGATGTACACGTTGGCATGTATATATTTAACATCCTCCAATGGGGGAAAAATGTTGCTATAACAGTTACACATGCTTTGTAGATTGTCTGAGCCATTAAAGTAGGGCCAAGAGCCTCTGCTTTGTATACTAATGAAGGAGTTAGACACTGAAGGTCCTGAAGCAACAAAGATAGTTCCCGTATGCAAGGGCATAAAACAAAATGGGACAGTTTGAGGGAAGTAAGTGCCGGATCACCCTGAAACACACAGTGGGATGGAAGTAAGAGGGTGCTAGACAGGAGCCATGGCGTAGAAGGCCACATAGGTCACACTGTGAATTTTACAAAGGATGCAGTTGGGCCAGCATTGCTTATCAGGAATCTATGTCCTAATAGCTAGAAGACCCGTGCATGTAGAGAAATCTCCAAATAGTACTAAGCATTTAGACATAAAGTCAGAATTAAATCATAGGAAGGTCAAGAGGTAGATTTGTGTGTACTTGTGTGAGAAGGAAAAAGAATGAGATGTTTTCATAATTTTATAACATAAAAGACCTCCCTGACAAAGACAGAAAACAGAAATGTCCACAAGATATCATTTATCTTTGAGCTCATAAAACTTGAACATGTTGTTACAATGGAAAGACCACACAAAGTCTCTGACTAGAAATTAAAACGAGAAAGGCAGCCATGGCATTTTCAGCAAAAGCATAAAGTCTGTACTAAATAAAAATCTACGTTATCATACCCATTAATAATACTCAAACAACCGATAGGAGAGGGGGAAAAAAGTAAATGAACAGGAGAGTTCCAAAGTTCAAAAGATCTGTAAATTTACAAAAGTAAACCACCTTCCTGGTTGTCAGAGGACTCCAATGTTGTGGAATAATGCTCTGTACACTGTGAAGATTTGTCACTCATATTGATTCAATAAAATGCTGATTGGCCAGTAGCCAGGCAGGAAGCATAGGTGGGGCAACCAGACTAGGAGAATTCTGGGAAGAGGAAAAGCAGAGATGCAGTCATCAGCCAGATGTAGAGGAAGCAACATGAAATGCTGAGTAAGCTACCAAGCCACGTGTCTAAACATAGACAAGAATTAATTCAAGTTATAAGAGCTAGTTAATAATAAGCCTGAGCTAGTAGGCCAAACAATTTATAATTAATATAAAGGTCTGTATTTCTTTGGCACTGAATGGCTGCAGGACCAAGTAGGATGTAAACTTCCATCTATACTACAAAGCTTTTCAGTAGCATATCAGGGCTTTTTAATTGTAGTAAAATGACTTCATGCAACATCCATAGTCTTTAAAGTGATATGATGAGGCACTTTGAAGCACAGGCACAGTGTTCTGTTGCAAATCTCTGTGACTGCTCATCTTACACACTTGAAACTTCACAACCACTGAGCAGCAACGAGTTATTGATTGTTTTCATTTCTCAGATCTCCCACAATTCACAAAGATGCATATACTGCACGCAGGGAAGCAAGATAAAGGCTTCTTGTACACTTGGAAATGAGCACAAACTAACGGAGCCTTGGAAGGTGCCTTGTCTTTTTTCCTGCTGTCGTAATAAAATACCTTGACAAAATAAAGTTAGGGGAGAGACGATTTATTCTGATTCACAGTTCCAGGTCACAGTCCTTCACTATGGGAAGTCACAGTGGCAGGATTCTCAGACAGCTGGTCACATGGCATCAGAAGACTGCATAAGTGCTGGAGCTCAGACTACTCATGGACCTTTATGCAGCAGAGGATCCTTTGCCTCGGGAATGGCCCCACCCACAGTGGGTATGTCCTCTTACCTCAACAGATGAAGATAATTCTACCACAGGCACACCCCCAGGCCCGTATCTCAGTGATCCTAGATTCTGTCAAATTGACAGCTAACATTAACTACAAGAGAAGACAAGATGAGGTGAAAATCATAGTGTCCTTAGCCAGGTCAGGTTTCTTGGAAGAGATGTCCAACAGAACCAACTGTGAGATCTGTCAGCAGAGATCCTCCAGTACACATAAGCTGAATAACAACCCACATGTGGTTTTTGACACAGCACCTCATTTCTAAGAATCGCTCCAAAAGAAATGTTTAAGTGGAGAAATATGTATATATATTGGTATTCATTTTGTAATCGTTTTGAAAAGCTAAAAAAAAAAAAAAAGAAAAAAAGTGAAGTCAATCTTACTTACCACCAAAAAGAGAGGTTAAGTAAATGATGGTATATTCATGCCATGGAATATTAGTAAGTGCTTAAAAAATTCACAAGGTGGATCTAAAGAGACCAATATAGAAAATTGTGGATTATAAAGTTTGTTTGTTTTTTTAAAAAAAAGTTGTGAGTTGGGCGGTGGTGGCGCATGCCTTTAATCCCAGCACTTGGGAGGCAGAGGCAGGCAGATCTCTGTGAGTTCAAGGCCAGCCTGGTCTACAAGAGCTAGTTCCAGGACAGGAACCAAAAAGCTACGGAGAAACCCTGTCTCAAAAAAAAAAAAAGTTGTGAATCACAGAACAATTTCTGTATTTAATTTCATATGTTTAGCTAATTGGATCATAGAATGTGTAAATTAAAAAAAAGGTGATTTCTGGATGTTACTGTGTGGGCGTTTCTAAAGAGATAAACTTGGAGATTACACATGGAGAGAAGACGAACACCTTGTCCTTGGGAACAAGGTGATGGCTCAGTCAATAAAGTACTTCTCTTCAGGCCTATGAAACTAAGTTCAAGCCCCAGAGCCTGCATTAAAAGTCAGGCATTGTAGAGTTCTGCACCTAGAAACCGGCACTGGGGAAGGAGCATATACATGAATTTTTGGGGTGTCACCAGTGACCCAGTATAATCTACATGGTGATCTCTAGGCCATTGAGAGACCCTGACTTAAAAACCAAAACTGACAGATGGCAATGTGCTTAGAATATTCTGAAGCTACCCTCTGTCCTTTATACCCCCCACATACACATACGTACACACAGGTGCACAACATGGGTATCTACTTATGTCCCTGTCACAGAGAGAGAGAGACGGACAGACAGAGATAAAGACAGAGGGTCTCTTTGTCCAGTATAGATGAGGCCAACAAGATCGCCATAGTATAAATAAAACAGAAATGTAATAGATTCACCCTCTCTCTTCCTAACTGTTTTAGCTGGGCCACCCTCCTCCCACCCTTGCTGCTCATGGCTCTCAGGCATCTGCTCATTGAATCTCCAGCCCTAGGCCTGTGCACTACTGCACTGGCCTTCCAAAGTCCTCAGTTTGCAGACTTCTCTGCCCCGCAATTCCATAAAACCATTTCATAGATAAATTCATTTCCCCAGCTCTACTTCTCCAGAGAACCAACACACGTGTACTTGTATGTGTAAGCAAGCATGCAGTACACTGTATGAGAGTATATGCTAATTCATATAAAAGAGGATGCATAGATGTATGGCCTGGGGCAGCCGCTTCCTCTAGGGAAGAGGCAAAGGCAGAAGGTGGGAGAGTGCTCTGTGCTTTGTGTTCTCTGAACAGTTTGCCCCAGCTACAACGAGAATGCATCTTATAATTGTAGGTACAATACATGTATGAATGAGACCCTAAAAATACTACGCATCGCCTCTAGAACTGAAAGCCAGTGTCGCCTCTCAGCGGACAATCTGAAAGACCCACGTGTGAGGAGTAACCAGTCATATCTCAGGGGCGCCATTTTACGTGGAATTTGAACTGACTTTTTAAATAATCTAAATTTTCCATTTCAGATATTTGACCTCTGGCTTTCGGTCAGCGTCCTTAAACTCTGCTATGTCCTAAACTGTGCTTTGCTTTGAGTAGGGTTCCTAGAAGCACCTAGGGAGCACAGGCTAGCTCACTTGTTAAACATGGAATGGACCGAGCCCAAAGCCCAAGCGTATAACCCTCTCCATACCATTTAGGCCAGCTCGTCATCTGCAATCGGCATTCCTTTCCATGGCTATGGGGTTTGATTTCACATCCTACAGCTCTCATTTTGAAAGGTGAAGGGTGAGACTTCAAGTTACGAGATGGCTGGGTCCATCTCTATAGCGGGTATCTTATCTGCCATAAAAGGTACCACAAGCACAAGCCTTGTTAGGTAACACATGATAAAGAGTTTAAAGATAACTTAGAAATGTGACGAAAACATTTGCACTATCAAATATTCCCCCATAGTCAACAGTACAACAGCTTGGAGGAACATTTTTTTTTTTTTTTTTTTTTTGTAGCTTAATTAAGAGAACTCCATCTAGATGAGTTAGGGTCCACGCCTTGCTCAGGAAGCCTGGTTCTACAAATAGGTATACTCTCTGCCTTAGGAGATAGTCCACAAAAAGGGACAAATCTATCTGATCTAATTCACACTGAGTTTTCTAACACATCTCCCAGTAATGTTGACTAGATATAATTTTTAACACAATGCATTCACCCAGTTAACACCTTGAGAATATTTTCACCCAGGAGAAAAAGCCAAAGGAAATCTCCCATCTCCACTCGGTCCTGTTCTTACACAGGGTGCCTGAAGAAAGGAATGGTGGTTTGTATATGTGGTGTTTAGTTTGCTGAAATAACTGGACTGCACCTTCATATATCTGCCCGGTGTATGTTCTTCCCAGCCTCCTTGGTGACAAGAATGCTCGCTGAATTTGGCAGAGCCTACTGAAGTAACGATAAGAGTCTCACTTTACAACAGTCAACTGGCAGGAATTTGGGTCAACTGATTTTTTTTTGTTTGTTTTTTGTTTTTCGAGACAGGGTTTCTCTGTGGCTTTGGAGCCTGTCCTGGAACTAGCTCTTGTAGACCAGGCTGGCCTCGAACTCCCAGAGATCCGCCTGCCTCTGCCTCCCGAGTGCTGGGATTAAAGGCGTGCGCCATCACCGCCCGGCTCAACTGATATTTTATCTCTGGTTCTAATTGTTATTTTGACTTTTAGGTGGACATGCTCTCTGAGTTTCACAGGTTAATAATAGTACATTCATATCCTCTAGAGGGGATGTTCTCACCACCACTAGCTGTGGCATGTTTCTGTAAGGCATGGAAGAGTACTTCCCTTTGTTGATGAAAATAACTGGACATTTTATTGTTTTTAAGAGTGATTCTAACTCTGTAGCCTAAACTTGTAGCCTCAAGTCCTTGTCCTCAAACTTGTAGCCATCCTCCTGCCTCAGCCTCCTAAGACCTATGATTACAGGTGTGAGCCACCATGCCAGGCTGGGTTTTAAATTTTTTTAATATATATTGGGTACTTTTACATAAATACTATTGACAGCACAGCATGAATTTTTAATGCATTTGCTGTTCTATCTTAATCTTTGGCTGACCTTGCCTAGTATAGCTTAAGCACGTCCAAGCTCTTCAGAACAAAATGTACCATTACTGAATGTTATAAAGCAGCCTTTTCTTTCCCTTGCAATCTGAAACACCGCGTTCCAGAGATCAAGACTGCCGAGCAGAGCGAAAATTCACACGTTCTCAGCTGTTTCAGGCTATTTCTTCCAAAAGGTCAAGGCTTTAAATATTCCCAGGCAAAAGCGAGACGGCTACCTGGGTAGCCGAATAGGGAAAGACAGGTGTACAGAAAACAACACAGGCATTGCCCACCTCACCCTAATTATTCCAAAGAGAGATGCTTAAAAACGGGAAGTTCACACCACTGCACCGCGATTCAGCTGAGGATTCTACCACTTCATACCCTGGGCCAGAGAACCACTGGAGGTCTGTATTTTGTCAAGTGTCCAGGCAACAAACCTGGTAGGTGTCTTGAAAAGTCAAGGGAAGTGAAGACATACTGTTTAACCCACATTCTTGACACAGAGGGGGAAGTCTAGCTGAGCAGAGGTTATTCATCAGCCCTGGGGAGAGCCAATCCCCCACTTCTCCTTCACCTGGTCTTTCCAACTTATCTCTCTGATGAGGCATCAAAGCCTGAAAAGCGCATTTGAAAATGAAAGGTCTATCACATTCCACGTTCCTTTTGAAACATCAAAAAGCCACATAAAGAAGCCATCAGACTAGAAAAACCTGATGGGGGAGCGGGATGGTGTGGGTGAGGATGGCGGGAGTAGCTGGAGGTGAATCAACGGGCAGTCTATGAAAAGGCAAGCGAGACCCAGAAACTCATGCTGAAGAGATGAAACCGCCCACAGCTGTGTCATGCTAATCAAAAGTTAATTTCAACTCTCAGACATTGGCCATGGTGCTTCACAGCTGAATGGCACAGAGCTCGTTCACTGGTGCGGCATCACCTGCCAAGGTTGTGTCTATTACGAGCTCCCAGAATCCAGAGAGAACTGGACGGAAAGATGCTGGGCCTGGAAGATGCTCACAGGCTAAGAACATGTGTGGTCATGACCACGTTAGACAGTAACCACAGAGTCCTTGCAAACTCCAGCTTTGGATGTTGAGCAAATCCTGAAACATAGATCTGTGGAGGACGAGAAAATTTTCTCTAGCTATCCAGTGCATGACATGGGCCCTCTACAAAAGCAGTGCATCCCCTCAACCACCGAGCCATCTCTTCAGCTCCTGCAAAACAGTTTTGTGGAGTCAGAGCTGGAGAGAGAGCTCAGCAGGTGAGAGCGTCTGCTGGACAGTCATGACGACCTGAGTTCAGACCTTCACACTCACTTCAGAAACTGTGTGTGGTCATCTACAACTGTAACTCTGGTTCTGTGGGAGCGCGGGGAGGCGGTGGACACAGGAGGCCAGGGGAGACAGGAAGCCCTTCTAGGGTGGGGAGGCTGGCTGGCTGCCTGTCAAGCTCCAGGTTCATTGAAAGACTCTGAATCAAAGGGATGAAACAGAGAGTCATGGAACAGAACACCCACACATTTGTACATGCACATACACACATTTGTACACCCACACATTCGTACACATACACACATCACGTGTACTACACATTCACATACCATGTGCACACCGCTTTACACAAACATATGCACACATGTCCACATATTTCACATATACATATACATGCACATCTACATATCATTCATATACAACATTCATACACACATATATATACACACACACACAGAGAATAAAGTCATGACACTAGTTTTCAACTGTCATTTCCTAGAACCATAAATCCAAACAGCTCTGCACATAGAAGAGCCTGGAGGAATCTTGTACTCCGTAGGTTTTAAGAAATACAAGCTGAAAACAAAAATCCAATCATCTTCCACACACGTATCTTCTTGGTCCCCTTGTACCTTGGCCTCATTAAAAGCCACAGTGGCTGTTTCAGTTCACAATGGAATAGGGCCCCAAAGACCATGAGATTTTGAGGATCTATTGTTTTGAAGCTCAAAACCTAGCTATGACCTTCAGTTTTGCCACAGGTGAATTCACTGTAAGCAAGACACTTAACTCTCTCCCAAGCCATTATCTCCTGCTGGCTAAAATAAAGCTGCCCTGCCCTGTCTGCCCCACCTTCCAGAGCAGGCCCAGGCAGAAGGGGAAAGCTCTGCACGTTTTACAGAAAGTACATTATTATTAGACACAGAAATGTCTACCTGTCCCCATCAGTGAAGCCATTCAGCGTCCGGGTTGATTCAACAAAAAATGTGTTCATAGCGCAAAGTGAGGAAACAATTTTATCTCAACTAATGTAGTCTATGATTTCTGTCATTGCATCACAGTATCCTTAAAATTGCATGGCCTGGGTGTCAATATATCAGGGGTTCCCTGTGGCAACTTCTGCTGCTACTTGTGCTCTTGTTCCTGGGATACCAGCCTTCAGGTTGCTGCGTTGGGAGTCTCAGGGTTACAGACATATTTGTTTCAGCTGTCTGGTGAGTCTCTGCTGCCTGAGAACCTCTGCTTTTGAACATGTAAGTTCTGTCTGCTGCAACCTGCCCAAGGTCACAGGGGGGCATGGAGAGTCTTGGTGCCTGAGGGGGCACGGTGGCACATTTTCTTCTGTGGAGCCATCTGGTCTTGGTCACCACAGGGGACACTGCTCTGCAGACCCTGCGCACACAATGGCTTCAGGTGGCACACAATTCTGATGAACTCATTCTCAGAAGCAAGTCAGAGACCAGGCAACTTGTTCAGAGGCTGCAGCTCACAGAGCATGCTGGGCCTCCCTCACCCCCTGCCTGCTAATCTCGCTTTTCTACCAGTGAGGGGACTGAGAAAAGAGCTCTATTTACCCAAAGCCTCATGGAGCAGCCCTTTGATTGAATCTGTTTCTTATTTTTCAAAACAGCTTCATTTCTCTAAGAAAAATTTACTCCTGGCTTTGATTTGATGAGAGAGACAGGAAGTGGACCCCAGCCAGAAAACAAACGAACAACAAACAAAAACAAGAGCCTAAGTTCTATTCCTGTGTAATCATAGTCAGTCATAATTCACTTGCTGGTTCTAAACACAACACGAGATTTTTATTGTGTTTTTGGCATGATACTAAGAATGGAACATGGGCCTCTTGCATTCTGGGTAAGCACTCTACCACTGGACTAAATCTCCAGCAAATGATTTTGATCAGATATTTTAATAGAGCAAAATATATCCAAAGATAAGTGGAGATCTCTCCCTACTCCTCCCAGCCCTATTCCTTGAAGGTAACCACAGTCAACAGATTTCCTTGTGCCCAGAAGTTGACCAGTATGCCCATGGACATTCCTATTTCAACTTAGCAACATGTCTTGAAAATCCATAATGGTACATGTAGGTACACTAAATTATTTCTTATGGCTATATAACAATTTATATGATTCTATTGTAACTCATATAGCTGGTCACCTGTTGATCAACATATGGATTGTTCATCACATGCATTATTTTTCTTGTACTATTTGAAATAATATAACAATGAGCTGTTTTATTCATACCACTTTGTGTAGATATGCAAATAAAACCAGATGACAAATCACCAAAATTAGGACTTGTAAGGTCTTTTTATTTCAATTTGCATAATATTAGCCAATAGTACCAACTTTTAGCATATCAGCATGTTTGTGTGTGTGTGTGTGTGTGTGTGTGTGTGAGCACGTGTGCATGTGTGTGCATGCCTGTGTCTTCACACTTTATCCACGCTGTCAATTTGTACATTTTCTATCATCAGTTTGGCCAGTAAGAAACCGGTCTACAATTGGGATTTGCGTTTCTTGAATAATGAATGAGATCAAAGATTCTTGTATGCATAAAATAAAGACTTTTTCCCCCTCTGAGCTAGTTTTTCACATCCTCTGCCCATTTTACTAGAACTCTTATACTTTTCTTGTCAGTCTAGAACAATCTTTAATATATATCTGACCATATAGCACGCACACAGTATACATATGTAAAACTTGGTTTGATCTCTTGGTAATACTCTTGGAGATGGACGTTAGCATTCATGAAGCATCTTTTTGTTTATGCCTTTAATTGCTGTAGTTTTCCCTGGAGGAGGTTTAAGGTTTAGAGCAGATTTACACGACTCTTTTGTTGTTAATACTTACTCAGATGGTTTCTTGCTTGGAAAAAAAAATAATAAATCTTACCCAACTCAAGATTCCTTTAAAAGAAAAAAAAACTTTCCATGATACCTTATGAAAATTTTACAGCTTTCATTTTATTTTTAAAGCTTTAGTACATGCAAGATGCACTTTGGTGTGAGGAGAGAGATAGAGATCCAATTTTTTTTTTCTTAAATGGCTGAAAACGTTGACTCGGTGCCATCGTCTAAACAATCCATCTTTCTTTACTGATTTAGAACGCCACTTTTATCATACACTAGATTCCCTGAAGTATTTGGACCTACTTAGGATTCTATTCCGTTGCATTGATCTGTCTGCCTATGTAGATATTTTAGAAGCGAATACATTTATGGAGCTGTAATTTAGCATATGTGGGTCTATTTCCAGGCTTAAGTTATTTGTATTCTACAGAATGTTTCTTTGTCATTGTGTACCTTGGACTTGACTTCCTCAAGGGCAAGGATTATGGATCCTATGCCTTCTGTAGCTCCCTAAAACACTAGTCTCTGCCAAGTCTGACATATTCGAAACTGAAACTGAGCCATGTCTTTCTGCAGAACCAGGGACGGTCTGAGTGGCTGGAGCAAATTGAGCCTCTCTCAAGGTATTGTGCCCCAAGATACAATGCTACCACAATTAACTCCCTTCATCAAAGATACTTTTCTATTAAGGCATGAATATGAAGCATTTTTCCAAAAACACATTTGTTATTATTTCTCCTTGGCAGAAGTTTTGGTGGGAAAGTGAACTAGCTTTTAGAGAACTGGGCAATCTGGCACCAGGACACACTCTGTCTCTTTTAGTATCACAACACGGCCTACAAAATTGTGTCTATTAGTCTCACTTTTCAGAGGAGAAAAGTACCAGACAAGTAACTTAGGATAGCAGGTCAGAAAGAGGCAGAGCCTGCATTCAAAAAGGAGCTTGTTTGGGCCCAAATATCCTTCTTCTCTTGCTCTCCTGTGCAGGGGGCAGAGACAAAGACCCTCAAGCCAGAATAGGAAGTTATTCCCCCTTTTGGTGCCAACTCTGCAGTAGCTGCCTTGATGGTTGGATGAAGAATAATTTCTCCCCACGCCAGTGCTCAGCAGGAAGAAGGGCCATGATAAATGTTCCACTTCTGCCGCAACAGCGTCTGTGTGGGACATTGAGGTTGTCATTATAATAGTGGAGCAGATCCAAGAAGATCTTACCAACGTCACAGTTATGTTCAGTAGCTGTCCTAAACATTTGTAAACAAAATTCAACTCTCAAGGCCTAAAAAGCCTGGATTTAAAAATAAAATTAGAAAAGTATAGTGAAAGAGAGTGGTGTGTAATTGTTGCCAAAGTTCACCACAACTGCTGGCTTGGCACGTCACATGCTCAATGCTGCTTTGCAAAACTGCACCCTGGCTCTGCTAGTTGGAACAAGGATGTTTCAAACTAGCGTTCTCGCACACGGAAGAAAGAAAAAGAATGCCAAGCTGTAAGGCTCGTAGTATACATTCAACCCTTCTTGCTTACATCTCTGTATTAGAACTATTTGTCAAATTACGTAATCAAGACTTTAGTCAAATTCCATCCACTTCTGTCAGCTCCAAGAATCCAACCCCCAGTGTATAGGATGATCAGTACCTCCAGGACCAACCTTTGGCTTTTCTGCAGTAGCCATTAGCAGTAGCCATTCAGCTTCCCGTTCTCATTCCTCTCCCTTAGAGACCCAGAGGATTCAGTCCTACTTCCCAGTGTTATGTAGCTCAAGGACCATCAGCCTCACCCCTGCTTCTGACAGCCCAGATGCAATGCCATGCTCTCTGCCATCAACTACGTCACCAGTGCGCAAGTGGGCAGAGGTCTATCCAGACATATATTAAGTCCTTCCTTCCTCTATGTTTCTGTTCCTCTGAAATAGCACAGAAATCTGTTATTTTTGTGTCTAAATTGCTACAAGACCCAGAACCACTACCATACATTCCTTCCCACCTTTAGAGCAGCGGGTCTCAACCTGGAGGTTGTGACCCCTTTGGGGCAAATGATCCTTTCACAGGAGTTTCCTAAGACCATCGGAAAACACAGATATTTAAATTAAGATTCATAACAGTATCAAAATTATTGTTATAAAGTTAGCAATAAAAATAATTTTATGGTGGAGAGAGTCACCAGAACATGAGGAACTCTGTCAAAGGGTCTCAGCATTAGGAAGGTTGAGACCCAGTGCTCTGGAGAAAGAGCCGGAAAAACTCCCACTCCAGGGAAGTGGCCCAGGACACAACTATGATGGCCACATGGCTTTAAACTAGAGTTGCCAAGTCTGCAAATCATGTGTCTACTCATACAGTTGGCCAGAATCTCCCAGATCAGTCTTTGCACGCTTTGCTACATCTTCTAGAAACCATTTCCTACTAGAAGGGAGTTAGGAGTTAGAAGGCATTAGGAGGGAGTAGGAGTTAGGAGCATGCTTCAAACCCTGGCCCAGCCACTCACTTCCAGCGCGACCTCTTCACGCCTTAGCTGCTCGGTGTGTAAACTGGAAGAAATTGCCACATACCAGCTGTTCAGAATGCCCACAGCTGATGCTGGCATGGAATCCCTGCCATTATTGCATTAAGGTTCCAGGGGCATGTTTCTTGGATCTATTTGCCTTGTCACCTGAATTCCAACCCTGGCCCTAATCTTCAAATTGCTTCAAGCCCAGCTGCTCTGCTCTTTTTCACATCTGGCTATTGTTATCAGTCTTTTCCTACCAAACAATCTCAGCGATAATACAACCAACACATATTTGTAGCCTAGAGAAATCCAAGGCCAGTGCTTGAAGAGTTCTTCTGATTTTATTCAGTTTACCTTGAGATGGAACTACTTAAACGTCTCGCCTTGCTGGCTTAATGAATAAAGAAAATAAAAAGTAATTTCAATTCCCTTTTAGTTTTGTTTCATCACCTTGCTCTAAGAATCATGCATGCCTTCACATCTTGGCCCGGGTGTTTAATTCATTCGGCATTACGATTTTTTTTTTTTTTACTATATTCTAGTAGACAGAATTTCAAAAGCAACCTGATGAGGGAAGATTTCAAATATCTTCTTCAGTTTCCTTTTCTCTTGGCAAATGAAGTTGCAGAGTTTTTGTGTCATTGAACGTGGCAGTTGGGTGGATGGGACAACTCTTTTAAGATCTCATACCCATGGCTGCTTTCCACGGCCCAGCTTCGGTGTGCCTGCCACTTGTCATGCGGCTTCACTGGGAACTGTGCCATGTTCGACTATCATTTTCTGCTTTATAAAAAAAGAAGAAGAAAAGAGAGATCAGGATCGTTAGATTCTATAAACACTTGAATGCCTGGGAAATGCAAAACCCACAAGTCAGGCTGCCGGTGACATGGAGCGGAGTGGGGAGAGAGGAAATTACATCTTAAACTCCAACGCGTACTATTCTTACAGCATGTCTAAAGAGACAGGAATTCAAGTTGAGCATTTGAATGTTAAAACAAAATAGACAAAGCAAAGCTCTCCCAGCAAAATAACTGCCAGATATGTGTTCTCCTGAATGGAACGGGAAAGAAAAAAGGAGAAACAGAGATAACAGGCAGCGTGGGGGAAAGAAGGAGACAGATTGTCTGGGGAGGGTGGAGTGAGGAATCTTGGAGTTTTACATGAAGTGTAATTTTGTTCCGTAAAGGGGTTTAAAATGAGGGAGCGAGAAAAGAGTCGGGGCTCAACTTCTCAGTCTACAATTCCCTGACATAATATTTCCTCGTGTGATTCCAACAATTCCAGGTAGCCACTTCCGCACTGTGCAATTCTGAAAATCCTCCATTAGGGCTGAAATCGAATCTCCAGAGCTTCCAAACTCCCAGGTCCAAAGCTGGGAACGTTATTGTCATTTTCACTTTTTCTTTCGCTGCCTCACAGTTCCAAGACAAATTAACAGAAAGCCAGTGAGATTTTTTCATGTGTGGACTGCATTGTTCTTTTCTCCTGTGGCATAGGTAACCTTTCTCTGCCTCCACGGAGATGCAGAGGTTTGTTCCATAGGCTTTTTGTGACTTTTATGCTTGTGGGCAAAATGGATTACTGCAGAGAAACCAGAGCTGTAGAGACTTGGGAGCAGGTGACAGAGCCTGGCGTCCTCTGTGCCACTCTGTAATTTTGTGCTACCAAAGCCCCACACTACTACAGGTCACTGACATTACACTGTGCCCACAGCCCTTGGACAGGAAGGAAACTGACTGTGGGATATGGGATCTTGGGGCAACCTCAAAAGCCAACTGATGCCCTCTGAACCCACTGAGAAGACCTTAGTTGGAGTCATCAGATTTAACAATTCTCTGAAAAAGATGTAGAAGCAAAATCAGGAGAAAATAGTAGTATAATAGTATTTTTAAATATCTCTTTTGTCCCTATCATGCATACTTACGCAGCAAGGTAAATTTCATTGTCTGTTCAAGGTGACTGGCAACATTATTGATTATACCACAGCCAATGAACAACTCATGAATTTTTAAGCTCTGTAAGTTCTCAGTCTCTCTAACTGAGCCCTAAACACGGAGGAGAAATTAAGCAAAATTATTATTAAATCGAAGGGCAATGAATTTTAAAAACTAAGTGGGCTTAGGTATATAGCTCGCATGCAAAAGAGCCTGCATCTGATTCTGGGTGCCACCAGAAGGGAAGGTGAGGGATGAGTTTATGCGGAGGCTCAGGTAAGTGAGTGGTGCTATCCAGTATCAATTCCTCAAGAGATTACCAAGCACCTCTTTAGACCTAGGAGTGGCTGCTCTGTGGCTTATGAATCAGATCTTCTCATTCCTACAGGACTTGTTCTCTTGTGAGGCGGAAGTGCTTAAGCAGGACTGGCAAGATGGCTCAGTGGGTAAGTCTGAGGACATACATCCAGTTCCTAGAACTCACATGGTAGATGTTGGGGAAGTTCGGTCTGATAGCCAAGTGTATTGGGGAAGCTTGGCCCAGTGGACATGGTCTTTTCTGGGAATACATGACCTGGTAAGAACCGGGGAGCGAGGGGTTTCGTGCTCTCTCTTGAACTGTAGATGAGCTGACAGTATGCCATTGCTTGGCGCTTCCCCATTGCGAGGTTGCAGAACAGCAGCAGAAAGCCAGTTTTCTAGCGGGAAAAGCAGAGCAGCTAGTGATGCTGGTTCTTGTAACCATTCCTCATTCTGTCTGGTAACCATTGTGCACAGATTTTAATATTAATAAAAGGTAACATAATCCCTAGACTCTCCTCTTCAGTAGGTGTAGGAGAGAACTGAGTTCTGCAGGACATGCTCTGGCTTTCACATGTACGCCAAGACACATATGTGCCCACACAACAAATAAATGCAGTAATTCTTAAAAGAAATGCATAGGAAACTATATCCAGTGTCTACAAATGACCAAGATTAGACTGGTGTGAGTTGTGATTGTTTTCACAGGCTCAGAAACATGATTATGGCTCTGTTCATGAAATGGGCTTCTTTATTCTTCCAAGTCCACTCCCAAATGCATCTGCATTAGTTACTTTTGAATCACTGTGAGAAAATACCTGGCAGAAACAGCTTAAGGGAGGAGAGATCTACTTTGGCTCACGGTATCAGTTGATTTTCCTCCACGGAGGCAAGGGTAATAGAACATGTGGGGTGGGGGTGTGTGTGCTGGAGGTTTCTCACATCACAGAACATCTGGGGGTAGGCCCTGGGACAGGAACTGAGGCCTTTCAAGAACCAATCAAAGACCAGCTCGGAAAGATGCATTTCTGCCAGCTAGTCGCCACCTCCAGATGATTCCATAGCTTTGCACAACAGAGAGGCTGCACTAATGAAGGAACAGCCTTCTGACAGGAGCCTGTGGGGAACAGCTCACATTTCAATAACCACGCCATTTTCAAATGAAGGAGTTACTTGAACCATTAACAGGTTTTCTAGTTTTGGTAGATGAGGAGATTTTAGATCTTCATTGTCTTGTTCTTGTTAAGTACCTCCAGGTTTCAGTCTTCAAATGACTTCTGTGAATAGTGAGACAAAATGCAATCCGATAATCAACTCATTGAAGAACAACTTTTAAAAAGACATTACAACTGAAAGTGAATTGTCACTTCCCATGCGATCGAGAGGGCAACTGGTAGCTCTCTTTTCAGATGCTAGAACAGAAGTCCAGATTTAATAATGGAAAACAATTAAGAAAGGTGACGTGTGGTGAAATAAGAGTAAATAGAGGTAGGGGTTGAATTTAAGTAAATCTTTGTAAATGATTTAGTAAATGCATGCTAGGCCACCATACTGGACACTACAGCCTTCCATTAGGAAAGCATCTTGGGAACTAACATTGCTCTCTCCAGCAGACAGGGGTTTGAGCTTCTGAGAGAGGGCCACAGGAGACATTGACAATATCTGTCTTAGATAGCTTCACTCAAAGGGTAAGAATGGTAAGACATATCCATCTGCCAGAGTCAAGTGTCAGGGAGATTGGAGACCAGAAGGTTAGGCATCTTCCTTTCTCTTTCATGCCCATGATTGACCCAGGGAAAGAACATGGATAGACACCAGTAAAATGGAGCACGTTCTACACTTCAGAGGTGGCTCACAGAAGCCACTCTGCGGCAGCAGATCTTGGTACCCTTCCACTCTCACTTCTAAAACAAAAGAGGATGGATGCATGAGATGGAGTTTATGTGAAGAAAACCTGAAGAAAACCGGCTTAAGGAGAGGCACAGGAAGTACCCCATGTGGGCTACTGAAGCTACTGAATAAACAAACGGTGTCATTCCTAGCAAGTGACAAAGCTTCATTTCCTGGTGAGAGTAAAATTAATCCAACCCACAGTGTGTCTCCTGCCTACCACCAGGGAGCATAAACAAGAATAATATTAAGTTAACATTAAAATTTATGAACAAATTAAAACACAGCAAAGTAGGCATTATCTGTGAATATAGGAATTTAAGATATCCTATGAGGCACTGAATTTAATTTTTGAAAATTAACCTCTGGTTTTGTTTTTCATATTTTTGTTTTGGTTTCGAAAGCATATTAAATTCTCATTCTTTTGTCTATTTTCTCAATCAAATTTATTTTAGTAGAGATACTCATTATGAATCTATGGTTCTGTCTATTTGTATCATTGGATCAGCTATGAGTTAATTTAAAGTATTTGAAAGATAAGTTTACTATCCAAAGAGTAATCCCTTGTTTTCTTAAACCCTGAATATTTCCCAGTGTGGTCTCCCAGAGTTGAGACCCAGAGCCTTCCTGGTGCACAGGCTCACTAGGTTCCCAGTGTGGTCTCACAGAGTTGTGATGTCACCTTCCTGGTGCACAGGCTCGCTAGGTTCCCAGTGTGGTCTCGCAGAGTTGTGATGTCGCCTTCCTGGTGCACAGGCTCGCTAGGTTCCCAGTGTGGTCTCGCAGAGTTGTGATGTCGCCTTCCTGGTGCACAGGCTCTCTAGGAGACATTTTCTGTCCTACTTAGCTGGGCAGCCTACAAGGCAGCAATCATCCTTGCATTTCATGCCTGTCACCTTCTCGCAACACCACAAACAATATGTAAAGATCAATAATAATTCCATATGTGTTGCTATCTTGGTGCCATGTTACAGGAAAGAATTGCTTTGTATGGATCCTAATTTTCTTCTGTTTCTTGAGAAAATCAGCCAGTATTTTTTATAGTCGCTTGTCCTTAGACAGATCAAATTTTACTCAAAGTTCCTGAACAATAGATGTGATCGAGGAAAGATATCAAAACACATCGTACTCCAGTCCATTTCAAAAATGTTACATTTGGCCATGGACAATTAATCTGTTAAAGATCACGTTTAATTTTCAAAAATATAACTGATACTTTAATTATCAGTATTTGTTATTAATTTCTAACTGGTTACAATATATAAAACTGTTCTTGATTAGCATCCATATTTTCTAATATAAACAGAATTTGGGGAAAACCAGGTGAAGCTGTGTATGCTTATAATGCCATTGCTGGGGAGAAAGAGACAGGCCAGCCATTCTATCCCACTTGTTGAGTTCTAGATTAGTAGGAAGCCATGTTTTAAAAAACAAAACAAGGTACACAACATCAAAAGGATAACTAAGGTTATCGTCTATCATTTACACGTATGCACACAAATGCACATTCACACGCATATATGCAAGTGCTCCTGCGCACACATACAAAGGAAGCGTTCAGAAGGTTCATATCTACCAGTCCTACAATACAATGGCCATCTCCAGAACATGAGATGTGGCTCTCAAAGCCTCTGATTCAACCCTATGTAAAGCCACCGGAGCTTGCTTGGGGAGATCAGGCGCAAGTCACAGTGCAAAGCCAAACAGCTCCCCAGATCTTGGTAGCTTGCAAACACAAGATTTGTATCTGCCTCAGAGCGTGTGACCACTGCAAATCTGCCATCAGCTCTGTATGCACTCATGCTCAGAACAGTCACGGAATCGTGGAAACAAGAGTTAATAAACCAAGTATCCAAGTATCCATGGCCTCTGAAAAAGTCAGACACTTGATTGCTGCCACCTGTTTCTACATGCTTCATTCGCCAAGGCAAGCTCCTTTGTCTTCCCACATCCCCATAATTTTCTCTGTAGACATCACCAGAGAGGTCTATCTTCCTTCTTCAAATCACTCTCATGTAAATGCAAGTATCTAGTAGAGACCGCCCTTCCTTCCTCTAGCAGTTCACATTACTAATTGCGGCATTTGCCTGCAAAATTAAGGAGATGGTAGCTTAGACTTAAGAGTGTTAGCTTTACTTGCTCTCTGGGTGGATTCTGATACTTCGTGGTCTATAGGAATCATCGCATAATCGTCATAGCAACTGTGTGAAGCACGGATGCTAAGACCCAAGGACTCAATGAGGGAAAGGAAGAAGAGTAGAGAACCGATTAGTGAAAGCAGATGGATTCCAACTCAGGCATGGGCTGGAAAGCATTTCTGTAGTGCAAACTCTAATTAGTCTTAATAATAAAAACCCTGAGTCAGATACTGGGGTAAACACTGAAAGATCAGAGAAGTAAAGGAGCCGGCCACTTTTTACCCTTACTAACTCCTCAGACCAAAGGGGGCAAGATCCTGTCTCCCCGAATCCTCAGACTGAATGCTTTGAGCTCCTATCTCCTCTCACCTTATACTCCTCTCTCCATCCAGCCATATCCCTCCCTGTCTCCACCTCCCTAGTGCTGGGATTAAACTTTTGTGACTCCCAAGTACTGGGATTAAAGGTTTGAGCCCCCATCCCCTGACTCTGATTCACTTTTAGACTGGATCCATCTTATGTAGCTCAGGGTAGCCTTGAACTCACAGAAATCCATCCGCCTCTGCCTCCTGAGTGCTGGATTAAAGGTGTGTGCCACCATTGCCTGGTATCTATGGCTAACTGGTGGTTTAGCTCTGTACTCTGATCTTCAGGCAAGCTTTATTTGTTAGATCACAAACAAACTACCACCACACGCCCCTCCTGATGAGCATACGATGGTGAACGATACTGATGAACTCGTACATGCCTCTGAATACAAGTTCACAACTGCAGCCCCAACCAAAGAGTCCAAAGCAGTGTTCTGACGCTTCCTTCCATTTGAAAAAGGAAAGGTGGCTTTTAGCTCTGTCAGATTCCTGTCATGCGACAAAGAGGATACATAAAGACCATTTCTGGGCCCACTTTACAGACTTTGCATGGCTCTAGACTAATCAGAGAATTTTAAATATTAGCACAAATGAATAAGACTCAAAGATTTTGGGTTTCGTACTAGGAATATTAGCAGCTCTCATAGCTGCTACTTCTTAACTTTGGAGTGACATTCATGGAGGTCATGGAAATGCCACCCCCTGGAGCTGTGCAGTACACAGTATGTGTGACCATATGCTGAGTCCCTGAATTTCTTATGGGCAGTCTGTCTTCCCCTGCACTCCTATTCTGAGACGCTTCATCATGACAGGCTTCTGTTTTGGTTTTCATTCTCCAAATACCCTTCAAAGAGTTAATATCTTAAGTTCTTCCTTGGCTGTTAGTAGAGAATATTGCCATGCCAACATGTTAAGCATTGTGAAACCAACCTTGCAGGGCAATGCTCTGTATCACTCTGCCTGCAAAGAGAGTCAGCATCCGCATCTCCATATGCAAACAGTAATAACTGAACAGGGGGCCTGAAGAAAAGAGTCGAGTTTTTTGGACTATAAAACAATGACTGGTTGATACAACTACTTAAAATTTTCTTTGCAATACATCATGCTGCATCTCGGAGCGTAGCATTCACAGGTTTACTGATAGTTCAGGAGTAAAAAAAAGAAACAGCACTTGGATCAGCAGCTGCAACAGCTTCCTCTCTGCATCTCCAGAAAACTGCTGAGTCTTTCCTCCCCTCCCACAGGGCCCTAAGGGATCCCTCTCCACTTCTGCCATTGTCTCTTGGTTTTATTTGAATCATATTTTCAATCCCACTCCAACCCATTCCAATGTCAGCAAAGACTGTTGATCTTGAGAAGTCCTTTGTTGTGAATCCCGCTGAGCCACTTTGGGCAGATAACTGCTCGCTTTGAAGGCCTGCCCTAGTGGTCTCTGCGCTGGCTATCTCACTGAAGAAATAAAACAGCATGCCTTAGGGAAGATTCTTCAGTGTCCTTCCTTGCCACATTTGTGCCTGTTAGTCATCCTAGCCTCTCTGCGGACCTAGGAGGTTTGCAGCTTTGTAAGAGCTCTGGTGGACATTAAGACTATTCCTCAATCCTTTTCATTCTTCTGAACCAAGCCCTCAAAAGAAATGACTTGGGGACAAATATCGATTTTTTTCCCCAAAGATAAACTGTTCTGAATAGAAGGACAGCTAAACATGAAATTGAAAGGTTTATATTGTCAAATGAGGACAGGAGATAGAGAAGGAAGACCACACTTCTCTACCCTGGGACGCAAGGGTGAGGGAACAAATCAGAAATCCAATACCTTTGACCCTTGCAATCAGTCTTCCCTAAGCAGATAATGTAAAATAAATTAGGTAATTTCAGGATGATTTTTCTGGCTGCACACAGTGTTTACTATTGTAAGATGTCTGCCATTGGCAGGAAATTTTGGAGGGGTTTCCTTTATTTTTAACTGAAATAATAATTGTATTGTATATTTGAGGTGTAGGATCAATGTAATGTTTTCATTGAAAAAAAACACACACATGATGAAAATAAATTGGGATAATGGACACATCTATCACTTCAAATGGTTCTCATCTTTGTAATAATGATATTTTAAATACTAACCTTTGACTATTTGAAGTATGCAGTGTATTGTGGATGTCTAGATTCATCATTGGAAACCTTGTTACAATGAGACTTATTCCTTTGGTCCAGGATGGTGGGGGAATTGCTGTTTGTTTATTTGTTTGTTGTTTGTCTTGAGAAAGGGCTTCATTGTATAGTCCAAACCTGCTAGAATTCCCTTAGGAGTCCCGTGGGAGGGGATGACAGGCATGCATCCACCAGGCCAACTTGAATCATGCATATCAAAAGAACTTCCAATCTGAAGTGTTGATTCTGCACATCAGAGACCACGGCTCAAGGAACAACCATGCAGGCCACTTGCTACTTGTGACAGACGGTGGCATCCTCAAACAGCAAATGCCTGCCGTCTTTCCAGTGTCACTGTCTCATCTGCATTGCCTGCCCCCAAAAATAAGGACAGTTCAAGAAGGTCCTTTTATGCCCAGTGACTTCCTCCTCCGATCTTGAGGAGATCCCACCACCATGAGTCAGGGACAAGGAGGCAGGCACTAGAAACCAGTATGCCACACACTCAGCTGTCTCAACGCTGCCGGTTCTGGCTTTGGTTTTTACATTACCAGCCTCAGTGAGGTGGAACAGAGGATTACAAAGGGATAAGCTAAATGGCAATTGCTAGTGCATTGTTGTGGTCACCAGCACCTTTTCCAATAGCATTTTTCATTGCTTCAAAGCTATATGGAGCAGCTAATCTATTTAAGTGCTTTCTTAGGAAAAAATAGACAATCCCAAGGGGCAAGCGTAGTGCAAGTTAAGAATATTTTCTTTTATCCCCCAAACTCCAGAATGTTCACAGATCTTGCTATTATTATAAAAGCAGATGACAATGGGGACTTAGTCCAGTGAGAAATCATCCTGCTATTGGTCATATAAAGCAACTTAAAATTAAACACACCAGCCTCTAGCCTTCATTCCGCTGTAGTCTTTAGCACTGAGATAAGAGTACAGTATGAAAATGGGTGTTGGTCCATGATTCAAAGAGAGGCTTGCTTTAACAGTGAACATGACCAAAGTTTTAGGAAAAGAAGGGCTCTAAGTCTGGGGGTTAAAACAGTAAATTTATGCTCGGATGCTTTGTACCTTTGGAGAATGCTCCATTAATCTTATAGAAATCCAGATAAACTCTCTGCTCTGTCCAAGAGTAGTTGCCATAATAAAAGGTGAAAGAAAGAAGGGAGGGAAGGAGAGAGGGGGTGAGGAAGGAAAGGAAGAAGCAAGGAAGGACGCGTTAATGTAAATAGGGAGGTTTTCATAAGGCCCCACCCCTAGAAAAGTGCTACAAGTGATCAATAGCTGCCAGGAGCAAGCGGTCTTCTGCAGGGATGGGCTCTCTGATATTTAACTCAGTGTCCAGGGCTCAGCCCTAATTATGTACATTAGAAGAACACCAAATGGATGTGTGTATGTATGTGTGTGTGTATGTGTGTGCATGTGTGTGTATAAATAATGATAAAAAAGAGGTCAAGAACATGAGGGGATAACAGGAACATAGAGAGAGTTGGAGGGGAGATCTGCCTGTCTCTGCTTCCCCAGCGCTGGATTAGAGACATGAGCCACCTCACTCTGACAGTCAGATACTTCTGATGCGACTCTAAACATCCAGAGAACGGTTGTTCAAACTAAATCTGTGTCAACACGTGTGGAAAGAGCACCTGCGTAAAGCAGAGACAAACTTGAAAGAAAATGGCGCACCTTGCCTTGCAACCACGGTTATCCAGGGGATTGCAGGATGGAGATGATCCCCCTGTTTTTCAGCTTCTGAAGCATACTCTGTGCTCCAGCACCTAATGGAGCTGTTTCTGACCATTTTGGAATGCAAACCTTACAGAATGTATGTCAGGCCGACCTTTTCTTGCCTCCTATTCTTGATCCTGCTGCATACTGATGTGTTTTTTCAGAAAAAAGAAAAAAGAAAAGAAAAAAGAAAGTTTAAAGACTGAAATCACACAGCCCAGATAAAGTAAAAGGACAAATAAAATAAATTTGCTTTTGAAGTAACTAACTGTAACATCCTTAAGATTTCAGAACCATAACTTTACAGATTAGTATCACATGCATTTGACCATTTCTAGGCACAGAGGACAAAAGGCAAGTAAGGTAACATCTCAAGACTTTATACTCTGTAAGGAAGACAGTAATGAAACAAGAACAGACATGAGCCTGTAATGGAGTCCTATATGCTAATAAATGTTATGAGAAATAGTAAGCCTGGACAGGGAATGGAAGGGAGAAATCAAGAGCACAGCCATAGTAGGTCTATCTGAGAGGAGGCTCACAAAACATAGGCTCACACGAATGAGGACCCCAAGCCTCACAGATACGGAGGCAAAGGTTCCCAAGCAGTAAGAGCAAAATGCACACAGAGAGCTCAAGCTTGGTGTTTATGAAGAACATAAATAGTCCATGTGACAGAGCCAGTGGCAAGACAAATAGACACTGAGACTGTATAGTCAGGAAGAGGTGAGAACACGTGGGGCCAAGGGACCATAGTAAGAAGCCGCATTGTCATTCTAGCTCAGCGCTGGAGGATAAACAGAAGAGTAACAAGTAATTTCATTCACTCCTCAAACTGCAGTGCTCTTTCACGGGGAGAGGCAAGAGCAGAAGCAGGGTAGCGGCCTAGAAGTTTGAGGGAGGTCTTGAACCACTCGAGTAACGGGAATTAGGGTGAGGTCAATCAGTTCCGTCCATGTTTATGAACTGGAAATGATGAGGCTCTGATATATTATGAAGAAGTTTGTGAACTGGAGATGCCCCAGGGGTCATGCCTAGCATTTGGCAGGACTCCCTCTGTGATTAGTGGTACGAATTGCTGAAACAGTAGGAAGAAAGGCTGGGGAAGGGGAACCAAGAACTCTGTTTTCCCTGTGCCAAACTTAAAACTGTTCTTTACACTTCCAATAGAGATGTGGAGGGGGGTGTGCAACATGGATGTGTGGAGTCAGTGAAAGAGAAGAGCTAGACTTATCTAGAACTACCTGGAAACACATGAGAAGTAAAACCCAGAGCACCTAACAAAATCTCCTGGGGAAAGAGAGGGGGAAAAAATGGAAGAAAATAACCATGGGATTTTACCCTACACTACTCCCCAAATCTCTAAGTCAGAATTCAGAGAACCTATCTGAGAAGGATGGGGAGGCCAGCCAGAGTGTGGGAAGAAAAGGAAGTGTGGCAGAGTTACACACATGCCAAATGAAAAATGAGCTTCTAGAAGATGGAAGGAGTGGCCAATTACTTGTTCCTAACATATCCTGTAAGATCAATACTTATGTTCCCTAGATGTGGCAAGATGTTAGCCATTAGCAAGCTTGACAAAGATTTCTGTAGCAGAGAGACTTAAGTACAGTGGGGCCAGGGATGCAGATAACAGACCCTTCTCTCAGGAGGAACAGAAGGAAACCAAAAATAGGGAGTAAATTCTGTTCCATGGGAGCTTTTAACATACTCTTGAATTCTCATAGCAGTGATTCCATGGAGGGAAAAAAATGATGTTTGAGAAAGGATGCCTTACTACAGGGGTAAAGCCTTTGAGGATGCGAGACGAGATAGCAGCTATCACAGGAGAGCAGAGCTGGGTTCCTAAAAAACAGGACTCTCCATCCAATGGAACAGGACCACAGGTCTGGATCCAGTGTACATGGATTTGCCATGAACTGTTCTTTTCAGTTTATTTTCTAGTGAAATTTGAGACAAGACCATCTGCATGGACAGAAAGGGTACTAGATGCTGGAGGAACAAGACAAGGTGAGGTCTCCGAGAGCAGAGCTGAGAGTTGTTCAGGGAACTCCCTGTGCTACCCAGTAGTACAGACAGCCTGCTTAGAGATCTGTGAACAAAGTCGGATGATTCTCATTCCCCCAGTGCTTCTCCCGTGTTGAGAAGGATAAATCTTTAAGTAAGATTTTTGCTTATACTGAAACTTTGGAGAATGAAACTAAGCAGAGTGGAAGTAATGTTGTAATAGACAAATGGATGTGAATAGAAAGATAATAAAAATATGATAGTCCTTATTCTCATTTTCTATCCTTAAAAACTGACCCTATTAAATTCAGAAGGTCATTCTCTGCCATTAGAAAATTGTACGTCCTTAAAGAGATATTTAGAGGTGGTGGAACAGAGACACAGGTTACCTCTCCAACATCGTTTCTTCTTTCCTTACAGGAACAAGCACCATTGACTTTTACCTCCTAGAACTGAGACTCCATTCCCCAAATTCCTTTGCAGCTAGCTGTGGCCACAGAGGAAATCACAGATCAAATGAGTTGTAAGGAAATTTCTCTTAAAGATGTCAACTCCTTAGCTGCTCTAGGATGTAAACCCCTTAGGAGAAGATGGGTAGAGTTCCAGTCATCATCCTGAAGCATCCTGAGAAAGGCAGTTGAAACCCTGGAAGTTACAGGACCTCCACAGCCTGGAAAGCAAACACTGGGGCTCATGAGTATGAACCACAGTGGTGCCCATCGAACCGACTAGAGACCAATGTCCTTTAAAAAGTCTTAGCGTCCCCTTATTTAAACTAAAGCTATTGACCAATTTTTCTCTCCAAGCACACAATCTTTATTTACGTTGTCCATTTCTAGTTCTCCGGTCATTGTGGTAGAGTTACAGGAAGTAAGTCCACAATTTCGGACTCTTAATTCTGATTAAGTGCTATATGAGCTGTCTAGTGTTCCCAGAAGACCAATACCCAGGATTCCAAGTCCACTCTTTACTTACATTTCCATCAGAATAGCTAATCTCTGGGGCCAGCAACACAGCCAAAGGGTATCACAGAGACCTCCTGTGAGCCACTGGACCGACTCCTCAGATCTCACCCATGTTAATAATCTCTGTTGCAGAACATTAGTTTAAGATGTGTTATATTCATTTATGCTGTGGAATATTTGTTTAATGATGCAAAGATGTGTTGCATTTTTTTATGTTTCCTCTATCTAACTCTGTAAAGCTGTGTTACTTTGCCTGCCTAAAACATCTAATTGGTCTAATCAAAAGCTGAACAGCCAATAACTAGGCAAGAGCGAGGAATAAGTGGGGCTGCGAGGCAAAGAGAATAAATAGGAAAAGAACAGAAAAGGGAGGAATGAGAAATGAGAAGGAGAGGACACCACGGGCCAGCCACATCAGCTATACAACCAGCCACGGAGTAAGAAGGAAAGAAAGATATATAAAATAAAGGTAAAAAGCCCAGAGGTAAAATGTAGTTAAAGAGAAATGGTATTAATTTAAACTTAAAAAGCTGACTAGAAACAAGCCAAGCTAAGACTGGGCATTCATAAGAATGAGTCTCTATGTATTTATTTGGGAGCTGGGTGGTGAGTCCCCATATAGTAAAAAGAACAAACAACAGCAACCAACTACACTTCTTTCCGAGAGGGGAAAAAAAAAAACAGATTGGAAATGGTGTCTCCTCTAGAAAGGTTCTTATCAAAGGATGTGCTTTGTGGGGGGAGGTATTTTTTAATAATGGAATTGTGTCTGCTCGCAGGATTTATGCATTAACCAGAGGTAGGGAGGTACATACATTTCAGATTCTAAAATGCCACCCCAACACAGGACAAAAGGCACTATGCCAGACAAAAACAATTATTTACAACATGTTATGTAAGCTATGACCTTTAGGAAATAAAATATTGAGCTTACATTGTTGCCATAATTTATAAGTAAATTTTACATCTTTCCACATTTTATTACTATTAAACCAGAATGGCACTCTTTCCCTTAAGTTATTATTTATTAAAAATCCCCCTGAATTCCCAGGCAGTTTAACAAAACGTACCTTGTAGGGAGATCAAAAAAACTTATGTAATATTTTAGCAGATTTCTCTTTAAAACAAAACAGCTGTGCTTCCTAAAATCTATACAAATAGCATTAAGCTGGGAGAAACTTTTGGAGAAGCCGGTAGTGGAAGTCCGTCTCTGCATTTTCATTTGATCTCTCTCTGGATTTAAGACCCTCATGAAGCCTGAATGGAATATATGCATGTCACAGCATGGCAAAGGGATAATACATTTTCCCCTGCTCCGCTGAGCATGAGTTGTGTATCTTGCCATCTTGAGAGTCCACCGTGCGGCACATTTATCCCCATTAGAAAAGCATGGTTGGGTAATATATGGATGCTCCAGTCATTCATGACAAAAACGTAAAACCACAGCCTTATGCACCCAGGGATCTGTGCATGTACGCTGAGGCTATTAACTATACACGGGCAGGATTTTGTTAAAACCAGGTTTTCAACTCCAAAGACCAAAAGGACAAATGTATTGATGGCGTTTGCATAGCTATTCAGCTTCAAAGGTAACAATATTAATTCCAAGAAACAAAAGAGCAGGGCTTGCCACGTTGACCATGTGAATTAATGTTGCCCATCTAAAGTAAAATACCTCTTACACGAGGATTTTTATTTATAAGTACATCTTGAATAATTTGTGAATACATCCAGTTCCTTCTTTCATTGTTATTTATGTGTGTGTGCATGTGTGTGTTCATGTGTGTGTGTGTGCATGTGTGCACAGGTGTTTGAAAAAAGGCCAGAAGAGACTGCTGGAGTTAGAGGAGATAGTTGTGAGCTGTCACCTGATGTGGGTGCTGGGAACTGAACTCTAATCCTGCTCAAAACAGCGGTTGGTCTTAACCACTGAGCCACTTCTCCAGCCACCTGTTCCTTCTAACTTAACTTCAAAGCCAAAAATCACCGTGAAACAGCACATTTATAAACATAATTCCTAAATAAGCAAATGTGTATTCTTCAAACCCCAACATTCACTGGTTATATTCTTGAGCAAAATGATTTATCCAAAGGTTCAATTTTCTGTAAAATGCAAGTAATAATACTTGCCTTATAGGATTTTCTACAGAATACTCAGGATCCTCAGCGGGGGGGGGGGTTGGTGGTGGTGAATAATACATGGCACTCAGGATACCATTGGCACTCAACAAATATTGGCAGCTTTTAGCCAGGGATCATGAAAACCCTGCCCATTGTGCCCATGGGACACAGGGAGTATATATATTATATAGATTTCATTAACCATAGCCTCCAGTCACTTAGGTCCACTCTCAAGGTGAAATCTGGTGTTGTTTTTATATACAAAGGGAAAGGATACACAAGACCCGGAGAAGCATACAAAGGCCTGAAGAGCCTCACAGAAGTCTTGTCCTATAGTCAGACTGATAAATGCACTAATTCCCATCTGTGTCTCTGCCTCTTGAGTACATAGAAGACAACCATGAACAACTTTACAACAAAGAAATAACAGCCAGGATCAAGGAGTACCACAGTTAATGCTCTCTCTCTCTCTCTCTCTCTCTCTCTCTCTCTCTCTCTTTCTCTCTCTCTCCTATTTAATCATAAATTTCAGAATTTGCATCTTTAAAAACTTGGGTGTAACATTTTTTAGGAGAAAAATAGTAGGAAAAGTTCTGCCATTCTTGGGATTGATGAGCTCATTCCTCAAATTCTTTGGCTTTAGAGTGAAATGCTCTGACATTGAAAAATAATGGTTACAGCTTTTCCCATAAAGTTAAGAATTCAAATACATTACTGGTGTTAAACTCTCATAGATATGCTTAATATACTTGCTTCTCCAATTAAAACAACATGGTCATTAATATACTATATTATGTTATGAAATCATAATTTGCAGCCAAGCAGAAAATAATTACCATCTATAAGCCTTTGTGGTTTATAAGTGGTTTTAGAAGTTTCACAAAGCAAATACTAGTTTTATAGTAGCAACCTCACGTTATAATCCACTGCCACATGTGTCTGTAAACCGTCCTCTTTCCTTTTGGGCTCAACTTACATTGAGATGGTTTAATTTTAACATCTAATCCCAGAGCAAATCCTTCTGATTCTATGGCGAACACCTGGTATGGAAAAACACTGGGTTTCTTTCAAAATGTATCTCCATGCGAAAACAAGTGATTTCACACATCTCCCAGACCAGAGATAAAATTCCACTGCTTGTAATTACTTTATATCAATAAACCTATAGCAAGCACCCACTGTAGCAGGCACGGTTGAGCAATGGGTCCTAGAGGCCTTGCCCTCAAGCTGCGTATAGATGGCTGGACAGTATGACAAGAAAAGGGCACGAAATGAATATAACACAATGGTAGAGTGAGAAAAGGGAGGAACAAAAAGTTGGTATCTGAATAAAGCTTGGGGGCGAAACAGCTCGAGAATATGGAAACAGATATATTGGCAGCATTGCAAGCATGCCATGTATACTGGAGGAATTTCATCCAACAGGCACAGGAATGTGTGCTTCTGAAACACCACATGATATCTGAGGATACACGAGACATCCAGCTTGCTTGAGTCATGGATGGACTATTGTTTCCACTACCCAGAATCCACTCACCCCACTTCGAAACACAACCTCATTTTCTTGAGAGATCCACTCGTGGGGTCCATCGGGTCTGAGTGACCCTGTTCTTGTCTCAAAACAGAAAATGAGACCTTCAACGTATATACTGAACTGCAAGGGCAGTTGGGAGTGGATAGATAGCCCCTCTAACCCGCCAGGATCTTCAGAGCAACTGAAGAAGGCAATTGTTACTTTCTCCCATTAATGGACTAGGAAGTTTGTGACTCTCATATCGACAAATAGGCAGTCTATGAGGGCAAAGGGACTAATACTAACCAAACTCAAAGAGAGCAAGAGGGAGATCTGACCTTACTCGACCACCACAGGACTATGTCCCTGTGGATGCTCCAACGTGGCTTCAGTCCATCTGAAGCCAAACTCATCTTCCTGATCCCTAATCCCCCCCACAATAAATCATTTCTTTTGTGTCCTAGGAATTCTACATGGTACTACTATCTACCTAATTCTTCAGGTTAGAAAGTGGAGCGTCAGTCATACTTCCCCATGCTTTGCAAATTCATCTAGTCTAGGTCACCCCAGCAACGACTCTCTTCTTCCCTCCATCTCTGCTCCACTGATTCCAGTCTCGCAGGTGGGTCTTGAAAGCTGAAGATCAGGAACTGGCGCTCTGTAGGCTGACTAGCTAGGTTTCCCATTCCCTACTCTGACCCTTCTTAATCCCAGAGACTTCAACCAGTTATGCAATGCACCTAACCATTTTCCCATCTGCAAAATGGGGGTGATTGTTCCTTCTTCATTAATGTTGGGGTTCCATGAGTAGAGAGTTTAGCAAAGTGGACACCACATGGTAAACAACAAAGAAACACTGTGACTCCTAGTGCAAATACCTGCTTCTTGAGCTCCTTCCCACTCAATCTCCCTGCCTCCGGTATTTCTCATAATTATGCCAGTTAGCTGTATCACTTTGGTGGCTGTTTGTTTCTTGTTTATTTCTTCAAGAAATGCAAACACGACACACTGATGAACAGTGGAATGAGTTGGCCTATCCAGGAATCTTTTTTATAAAGAGAAGAGTTGGTTTCAAAGTAGAGGAACTATAATTGACTCGGACAGTTTGATGGATGGGTGCGCACGGGTGGAGAGTGTCTTCCCACACATTAGCACAGACAATATGTCTTATTGTATCTTTGTAAACAAGTTGAGAGCCACCAGCCTCTGGGAAAAGCCCACCCTCTCCCGCATTTGCTGCCAGCTGACCTTCTGAGCCCTTTTCCACGCTGGCCATTCCAGACACAGCCTGTGGCCTACTTATCTCTTCTGAAAAATTGACATTCCACATCTCTTGCTCTATTTTTGTTTTACTTTTAAAGTAAAACAAACTTTTCCTGAGTTAAGTAGTATCTACAATAAAAGTATTTTCATTTTAACATCCAGTTGATAATTTTGATAAACACATGCACTCCTGTAACGATTACAACAGTTGAACTATGAGCTCTTCCCATCACTCCCCAATGCCCACTTGTGCCCACTTCTGGGTATCCACTCCCCCATGAATCCACTTTCCATCACTAGATTGTCTTTGTCCATTCTGGGATTTCACGTGAATGAACTCACGCAGTACGCACTCCCGTGTTTGGCTCCTTCCACACGGTGCATTGCTCCCATCATTCATGCACACTGTTGGTGTATCACTAATTTTTTTATTTTTTTATTCTTGAAGAGTGTGAGGTCATATAGTGTAGCAAATGAGTATTCTTGATGTCACACAAAGAAAAACACAATCAAAGTGAAAGTTATTCACAAAAAGGGTGCAGTGGACCAGAACCCCAATCAAGCTAGCAAACATGAATGCCCCAAATGGCCTCTATTTTTCATCTCTGACTTAAGTGCTGACTGTGTCTCATCCTATTGGTGAAACCACAACTTCCCAATCTGACACTCCTGGATAACCAGGAGAAAGGAGAAGAGGTAGGACCCTTGTTGGGATAACTACACTGGATAGGGGGGATAAAAGCAATTCTCACAGCTGCACAAGAACCTGTTTCTTCATGTCCATGTTGAGGGACATTTGATTGATCTTCTACTCTGGACTGTTATAAATAAAGTTGCTAGAAGAATGTCCACACACATATTTGCGTGGGTGCATATTTTCATTTCTGTTGGCTACAAGTCAGGAGCTAAAACAACTGAGTATTCAAGAAAGGACATGCTTAATCTTATAATACACTAGAGCAAGCCATTTTCCATCATTCTTATACTAGGCTGCACTTGGAGAAGCAGTGTACAAGAGCTCCAGAAACTCTATTTCATGGCCATCAAGTACTTGGTATTTAAAACTCTTTAATATCAGTTTAATATCAGTTTTTTAATATCAGTTTGATATCTTTAATATCAATTCAGTGGGATGTTCAGGGGAATAAACTCCTGCCTTAATCTGTGTTTTCCTCATGTTTAACATCTCTTCAGTAACCTTAGACATTTTTCTTTTTTCTTTTACAGACTATCTGTTCAAATCATTAGCCTGTTTGCTGGATCACTTGCCATTATATATCCTCCAAATAAGAAGCACTTTAGGTTAGAGAGATGGCCCAATAAGGGAAAGGCATTTGCCACCAAGCTTGATGCCCTGAGTTTAGTATCAAGGACCCAGATGGCAAACAGAACCAACTCCACTATTGTCTCCTAAGCACTACATATGTATCTTGGCGTGCACATGTGTTCACACGCACACACATGCATGTATATATACACACAACTACATATTTTTAAATATTTTTGTGATTTTTTTTATTTTATGTGCATTGGTATTATACCTGAATGCATATCTGTGTGAGTGTTGAATTCCCTGGAGTTGGAGTGACAGACAGTTGTCAGCTGACGTGGGTGCTGGGAATTATAGCCTGGTTCTCTAGAAGAGCAAACAATGTTCTTAACGACTGAGCAATCTTTCCAGCTCCACAAATAAAATTTTTACAATTAAAGTCAATAAGCATCTGAATCTGCCTGGTCTTTTTTCTCTGTCCCTGTCAGATGCACATTTCCTTAAAACTTACTTTTCATTTATGTATGTGTGTCTATGCCTGCATGAGTTACTGTGTGCCACATTCATACGGGAGCCCATGGAGGCCAGGAGAGGACATCGGGTTCCCTGGAACTAGGGTTAGAGACATCTATAAGCCACCTAGGTGCTGCAAACTGAACCTGGGTCCTCTGCAAGTTAAGTAAGGACTCTTAACTGCTGAACCTTCTCTCCATCCTCCTGATACGCTTATTAAATGCATAGCTCATCAAGATCTCTTCTCTGTAAAACCTTGTTCCACCTCCCCAATCTCTTTTTTCTATATGATCTCCCATCACTGTCCCCTTCCTTCAATAGCGGCAATTATCCAAGGGTGTCATAGTTCATATGTCTCTATATCAGTATTATACCTGATATACTAGGAGACAGTATGTACCTGTCTCCTAGTCTGTAATTTCCTTAAAAGCATAGGAAAGTTTCTTTTTTTCAGATTTGCCCATGGATTAGCACAGTACCCAACACACGTAAGAGAAGAAACAGAGACATGGAAGACTGAGGCTTTTGCAGGGAAGAGTGTGGGGTCAGGACACTGAGATGCATACCCCTGTCTTTATCCACTCATTTCACAGATATTCACTGGTCTCCTTTGGTGACCGGGGACCTCAGATACCATCACACAGGCCTAAGAAAGCAAACTCTCCGTTCCTGTAGAATGCAGGCTATGGAAAGGGAGATAGATATACTAGCTAAAAGTTGAAACACAATGTGGTGAGTCATATACGCAGAACCCTGGGAGACTGAGGAAGACTAGAGGAGAATCTCTAACTCAAGCTTTGATATCGGGCCTTCTGAAGAACAGATGTCTAAGTTCAGAATAAAAGGGGCATTGGAGGAGGCCAAGTCAGGAGACAGCAGATTGCGGTTTAGGAAAGGGCAGAGGTAGGAAAGAATGGGGCTTCTCCTGGGAATCAAAGGAGTGTGTGGAGCTAGAGGGATGATTGTAAGAGAGAACGCTGTTGACAGCTCCATTAAAGTGTTTATTCATGAACTTTAAATTTCCCTATAGGAGAAGAGACTTGGTCACCCTCCATCATAAATCCAATTCTAACCTCTGTTTGGGTAGTCTTGGTGAGGTGAAATGGCCTGCATCTGCTTCCTTATTTTTAACATGAGGAGAATGTCAAAACATACATGTGAGTATTGAGTTAATGCAAGTCAGATTTTGTGCTGGAGATTAGCCGGGTACTCACTGAATGTTTTCTTCCTGACAGGACCAGTTAACCTATGCTCTGCAACAACCTCCCAGCGAGTCAGAACACAGCACTCAGCAGCAGCCACCAACTGTGAGCCCACTAGGTGTGTGTCACTTCTGTACTGGGGCAGTAAAGTGCCACTTTCCCATAAGACCCCTTTTTCTCTTGACATTTGCAGGCAAATGAATGGAGCTAGAAATCATCACATTGAGTGAGGTAACCCAGACCCAGAAAGACAATTATCATATGTACTCACTCATAAGTGGTTTTTAAATATAAAGTAAATAAAACCAGCCCACAAATCACAATCCCAGAGAACCTAGACAACAATAAGAACCCTAGAGAGACATACATGGATCTAATCTACATGGGAAGTAGAAAAAGACAAGATCTCCTGATTAAATTGGGAGCATGGGAACCATGAGAGAGGGTTGAAGGGGAGAGGAGAGAAAGACAGGAGAGCAGAGAAAAAAGTATAGCTCAATAAAATCAATAACTAAAAAAGACCCCCTCTTTCTTCCTTTGAAGTCTTTGAAGTCCTGCTCAGTAAGCCATTCCCTCTGAATAGAAACATTACTTCCTAGAAGGAAGAGACAAAGTTGTAAGATTCAGGAAGCTCACACAACTTACAGAATTCAGGATGCTCAAAAAGTTTTAAGATTCATCAAGTCCCTCCCTGAGATGTATAAGCAACAAAGAATTACTAACTGAGAAGAAGGTTCTTCGGTACTAGTATAGGCTTTTGGTGAAGGATCTGTCTTTATGTCCCCTGGGCTCCTATAAGAAACCCTTCACCTATGTTCCCTTCTGAAGTAACTTTAATAAACTCACCATGATAGAATTAGAGGAAATCATTAAATTTGTCAATGGTGCCCTAGGATGGGATCTGTGCATATCTCCCTGGAACGAGTCACAAGCTCATGTAATGACCTCAGTGCAGGAAAACAAAGGTACCTCAATGGCTTCATGTAACAGAACCCCTTTGCACCACCCATACCCTTCATTTACCTCGTTGTAGTGATTTGTGACTCCAATTGCAGCATATTAAGGCACTAAAGATTGGAGGCCATTTTGATGGCAGTGATCCTATTCTGTTCTATTAAAATATCTAAGCCACTGATAACAAATCAGAACTCAATCAGGACAAGCTAAAAGCAACCTAACTTCCACTGGTCTTTTTTTTACATGAAACAACATGAGCACTAACTCAGACTCTGAAATGAAACAAAACTGAGTCTCACACCCTACTCCACACTTCCCAACCTTGTTTTCTCTGCCAAATGATTCAATCCCCCTGCCTCACTTCACCCTCTGGTAAGATGCAGATAAAAATGTGCCTGCATCATTGAAAACACTGAAGTTTATCATTCATAAACATTTTTTGTTGCAGATGCATACAGTTGGTGCTCAATAAATGAAAGTGACTAGCACCATGATCTCCAGCTTGGAATCTGATACTGGGGCAAACTGAAGATTTGTTGCTATATGATTTTTGGAAGAAAAAGAGAACACCACAGCATAAACATCATCTCCCTTGTATTTAACACCTCAGAGAGGAAGTGGAGCAGGGCAGCCTCTCGCTGACCCAGGACATAACAGTGAACTGGTCACCTTGGCAACCTGAAAACTTTACTTCATGCAATCACCCCAAGAATGTCTGTTCCTCTCGATGCATATCCAGCTATACTGTCAGGTCAGTAATTACTCTGACTGAGCTAATAGTGTGTTAACAGATCAAGCCTCGGGGGCTCATCAATTACTCCTTTTCACTTTCCTCAGTGAGGATCTCAGGGTCCAGGGGATTTGAGCTGTTATTGGCTTCGGAGGTTTTCCAATGTTGGTTCTCTCACTACTAATGCTTCTGGCATGCTCCATTTTCCCAGCACCACAAGTTGCAATCCACACATGCTGTCCGTTGACATCTTTTAATATTTGCTGCTCTCTTTCTGCCTAGCGCTTGTGGCTCCATCTTGACACGAGGCTGTTCCTGTTATTGCCCTTACTAACCAAATAGCCCTTGGACTCTAGCTGGGAAACAGTATCATAAATTGCTTAGAGTTATCCTATTTCCTGCAAACAAAAACCCAGGCAGCTTCAGGCCCATTTTTACTTTATTATTTATACAGTCAGGCCATTTATTGCAGGATATCGCCTCTCCCTGGGCTGGAGGAGGCGAATTATTCCATTTCCTATCGTAAATGTGCAACTCCTGATTCAGCAGCCTCAACAGGAGGTATACTCGGGATGAAAGTGTTTGAACATTTGTTGTTGAGAGGAGAAATTCATTATCTGTGTCTTGCTCTTACTTTGGCACTTAACAGAGAGTGGAGCTTTAGAGGTGAATTCCCCCAACTAGCTAGCCACTGGTTAGTCACTCTGTGCAGAGAAATATGGAGAGAGTTAGCTCGGTCAGATGCACGCATTCTAAGGGTCTGTTGGTTCTGTTTAGTGAAGGCCTGTTATATTGCATAACATGTGCCTGTGTCTGTGCCTTTCAAATAACATTTCTCACCACCTGGGGAACTGTGGAGAAAGCAGAGGGAGATATATAAAGAATGGGTACCATTACCATAAAAGCTGGAGAAAGGTTTGAAGGGAGAAGAGAAATGTGCTCTCCCATCAGCTGCAAGATTTTTAATAGAAAGGCAATCTGCTTAATTATGGTAAGTTTTGCATTGTAAATTACTGTACAAGTAACACCACAGCTGAGGGAGGTACGCTCCTCGGGAAAGGAATTGGGGGTTTGTGCAAGTAGGAGGAAGGCTGAGAGGTTTCTCCACTAAACAAAGAGAAACTTCGTAATATTTTCGTATTTTAATAAACAAAACTATTGGGCAGAGTGCTGGCTTCTCTTGAATGGAACCAAGATTTAATCTCCAGCCTCCAACACGGCAACACTGTGTGGAACGACACACATCTGTAATCGCAACACTCTATAGCTCAGAAGCTCCAGTGCGCTTGGGGTCATCTTTGGCTACACAGAGAGTTCGAGGCTAACCTGGAAAATATGAAACCCTGCCTCAATAGGGCAAGGGAAAAGAAAACCCACACCATTATTCCACCTCGTATTCTCCTGTCTATTCCCTATAAAATCCGCCTTCCATGAAACACGGGAATGAAGGACAGCTTGTGTTTTTAAGTTTACTTAGTAGTATCTTGTGCACCCTGGCAGACCCCACACCTCTCCTGCTGGCTGAGATCAGGCATTGCTGAGGAAGAGAAGCATCGTGCTCCCCCGAGAGAGATGTTGCCCAGGCGGGAGTCTGGCTCCTTCACCGCTGCCTAGCGCTCTTTGCTAGAGTACCATCTCCAAATACTACAAAGAGCCAGGGGCCATTCGGAGCATCTCATCTTAAGACAATGAATACGAACACCTGGACATTTATGAAAACATTTAGGTTTGTGTTTATTTGAAAGAAGGAAATCTTTTATTTTTTTATTTGAGAATTATTGTGCTGTGCTTTGCAAAGAAACAAAGCATCACGTTAGAAGTGTCCCTGGTTCTAGAACAATCCCAGGTGGCATGACTTAACAACTTAAGGTCTGGTCCCTTTCTGTTGTGGCCATCTTGAGAGATGTAGTGTTACTGAGGGTCAGGATTCTCCACCAGTGACAGAGAACCTGGAAGTCACTGTGGGAAACCTAACTCTTGTTTCTGACTATGGCTCCATGGTTTTTGACTGGAAACATGAGGAAGATAAGACATATCCCAAGAGCTTTAACTGACAGTGTGCCCACGCCCAGCCAGTTTCATTAGGGAAGAGGCAGCTTGGCAATTAGCTCAGCTTGTATAAGGTCAGCTTATACAAGACTATAACAAAGAAGTGGTTAGCATTTCTACTTTAACCTTGGTCTGCCACAGGTCCAGTACTAACCCCACAATTTTAAAAGTCTATGCACTATAAGGACTAGACTATTTCATTTCTTCATGTGGTAGGTGAAGCATCATAGTGAGCTGTTTATACTGCAACAAAAATGAATCTAATGATTTTAAAGTCTAGAGCAGCCATCCTCAAACTGTGGGTCATGACCCCTTTGGGAGAGTCGGAAGATCCTTTCGCAGGGGTTACCTAAGACCACTGGAAAATACAGTTGTTTACATTACAATTCATAACAGTAGCAAAATTACAGCAAACTGTATAGTAACAATGAAAATACTTTTATGGTTGAGGGTTACCACAACATGAGAAATGATATCAAAGGGTCACAGCATTAGGAAGGTTGAGGACCACTGCTCTAGAGTCATAGGTCTCTAGAGGAAGGGGCTCAGTTGTGGTGACTAGTCCCACGAAGAAATGGCCATGCCCCTTGAAGCTCTGTTGACATTGATCTGCAAACAGCAATAGACAACACCTCAGTACAAGGGCATGAGACTCAGATTCAGGCTGGGACTGGGTCTTATTGAAAGTATCATACATGGAGATTTCCAGAATGTCTCGTTGAGCCCATTCTGCAGTGACTTTGATTAATCCTCCTCTGTTACTGGCTAAAACTCACTTAGCACACTCTACAATGTAAACACTATCCATCTCTACCAGTGCTGATGGCTTCATTATCTCTGCTCAGCAAACACAGAGTCTTTTTACTGACAACTCAAACGATGCAAAGTAAGTGGAATGGGATGGAATTCTTTGAGGAAAGCAGAAATTTGTCAGTGCAAAATACTTGCCCCTATGTGACCCTGTTGTGGATGAATGACACATTTTAAAAATGTGCTTTGCTCCCCACCAGCTGCAGGAGTAATCAGAATGACCTTACCTTTAAGGTGTAACTTCCCAAAGACAAATTGATCTTCTTCTCGAAGACCAAGTGGAAACCACAGCTAAACCATATAACCCCTCTGATGAGACCAACGTAATTCATGGGCACAAAAAGAAATTCACTGAACAGTTTGAATGTATCTTTGAAAAAGGTCACCTGTTGGAAATGTAGATTCCAGATTCGTGTGTAATCAGAGGTGGGATCTTTGAGCAGGAGCTAGGGTTAGATGATACCACAAGGGATAAGATGCCATGGTAGTGTTAATGAATTTGCAACAGGAAGAAAGCCTTAGCTGAAGTGTCTGTTCTGTGTAGCAATTTGGGGGCGGCGGGGCTGCGTCCCCAGCACCGCGGCCGCCTGCCCGGCTAGCTTATGCCCCGAAATAATTACACGGACACTGTATTCTTTTAATCACTGCTTGGCCCATTCTCTTCTAGGCTAATTCTCACATATTAATTTAGCCCATTCCTAATCATCTGTATGTAGCACCCCAAGGTGCGCTTACCGGGGAGATTCTAGCCTAGTCCATCCTGGGTCCGAGCTTCATCCTGGGAGCGGGGCATGGTGTCTCTCTCTGAGGCGTCTGCTCCCGAGAGAGCTGTGTAGTCTCTGACCTCACTTCCTCTTCCTCCCAGCGTTCTGATCTGTTTACTCCACCTACCTATGTCCTAACCAATAAAATGGGCCAGGGCAGTTCCTTTATTAGCCAATGACCTTCCTCCATCAGTTCTGTCTCACCATGTGATACTCTCTGCCATGCTATCGTGCAACAAAAGGACCTACATCAGATGCTATGGGGACTGTGACGCTGCACCCTTGGCCTTTCCATCCTCCAGAACCATGAACCAACGAACCCTCTATTCACTTCCATTGGGATTTTTTGTTTGTTTTTTGGAGGTTTTCTTTATCTTTTTTTCTTTTGTTCTGACTTTCTTGAGACAGACAGAGCCTCACTTTGTAGCCAGGCTGGCCTTGAACTCCCAATAAACCTCTTGCTTCACTCTCTCAAGTGCTGCAATTACAGGTGTGTGTAAGCATGACTGGCTGACATCTATTTTTTCTTAACACATCAATCCTGTGACATCTATCGTAGTAACAGAAAGGGAACTAAGAAGATGGGAATTTGATTTAAAGCAATCTTACAAGAAATAGGTGACTACATCTTAGTTTGTTGTCGTTGGCTTTCATTACTGATAAGACACTGTCCATAGCTTGCCTGCCCAGTTCTGCTACAGAGCTGGAGATCCCTCTCAGCCTCCGATTGCCCTGGCAGTGGAACAGAGGACTGTGTTTCCTACTGGCCAATGAGCAAGGAAAAAACAACAGAACAGGTGTTCACATTTAAATGAAGATGCAGAAAAATGTTTACAAAAGACAAGATAAAACCAAGCAACATGGACCAACTGAAGGATCTCCAAAAGAAATATCTCCAGATATCCCACAAGGCATGTGTCATTCACGGTTGTTTTATAAGTTAGGAAATGTGAAGTTAGTCAACAGAACCACTGTCCTCAGAAAGAATTCCCTTTGTTTCTGTGACATAGAAGATGCAGCAACAATAATAACTCTAGACAGTATACAACAGTAAGCACTTCTCAGAGACGGAGATGACCCAGAGGGGTACAAGCTGCCCCAAGGCCAACAAGATGCACATCCCAGGGATGATGAGTTCTAGCAGAGTAAGGCAAATTTTTTCCATAAAGAACCAGATAGAAAATGCTCATTTAGAGTTTACCTAAACAGCCCTCCGGGTTGGCTCAACTCAAACATCATAACCCCAGAGTAACCATGCACAATATACAAATAAATGGACATCAGTGTGTTCAGTAAAACTTTACTCATAAAAAATGGTCAGTGAGTAAGATATGCTTCACTGGAGGTAATTTATCAATACTTGCTTCCTTCAGAAGAATATAATGGGAGCTGAGCAAGCAGGCTCAGCATCAAAATGCCATACACGCACGTGCCTGCTCTTCAACAAGACAACTCTATTTTTATTACATTTGAAAAGTAAAACTCTGAAAACTAGTTCTTTACTTATAAAATTATACTTATTATAAAGAGTCTATTATTTGATGATATTTTACTTTTTCCCAGAAGATTTGTGCTTGAAAAAGGTCCCAGAGCTAATATTTATTTGACTAAATAATGTATGGATTTAAAAGAAAACCTTCTCAGGAAACCTGAGAATAGGGATGGATGGATAGACAGACAGATAATAGTTACCATCCTTGAAAGAACATCCTTGCTATTTCTAGGGAAAGTTCCAATAAGGCCTTCTCTCCGATCTAATTTGTTAGTTCCATGCAAAATTTAGTCCTGTAGCTTTACTCAGGGATGTCTATTAAAAATCAGGATCCATTGATTCTCTTTCAGACAGTCTGAGGCTAGACCCCAACCCCTTGTGTTTTTAAGGAATGAGTGGCGAACCATACTATGTGAAGGAAACTCGGGAGGCAAACCAGTTATTTACAAAGATAAGTTCCTTTCTTATAGGATAGACAGGACAACAACATTTGTTTTAGTTAAGTGATATTTCTATTGTGATGTTTTTCAGGAACATGTGTTTGCCCTGGGTGTCTGAAGACTATTTTGCTGTCTGCTGTTCTCTTCTCTCATGCTCCCGTGTGTCTGCTCCTAAAGGAAATGTGTTTGAACGGCGCAGAAACACAACCTGCACAGTGTAGGATCTATATTTTAACTCTGACTTGGTTTCAGACCTTTCTCAGATGTCTTTGGGGAGTTGAGTTCATATTCTGTTCTAAGAACACTAGGGCTCTTAGACAAGAGTGTTGCGATGGATTTGAAATCACTGGTCAAAGATGTATTTTTTGAAAGTCCACACTTCATTCAGAATTTGGAAAAGAAAAAGAACTTCACTCTACCTTCATAAACAATAGCTGCTGTAACTGCTGTAACTTCTAAGATGAAGAAAAAAATAGAACCATAGGAACAAGAAATATTGATCCCTGGCTAACAATGTACACAAAAAACAAACACACTTTCCTGTGCAAACTGTGCTCTGTGCACCAAGTATGAGCACAGTGACAATCTACAAACATTTAGAAGCTAGCAGAAACCCTTTCTCGGGAGGAAGAGTCTTCATATAACTGAGAGCAAGATGCTGGAACAGGAAGAGACGGGTCCTGATTTCTCTTTAGCTTTCTGTCAAACCCAAAGTCACTGACTACCTGGTCTCCTCCAGTTTTGAAGAAATGTATTTTTGCACACAGGTAAAACTCTTTCCTTACCCAGAACTGCAGATGTGCGTGCAGAGAGTTTATTTATAGCTAAGCCTACCGTTCCCAGGGGTAAGGCCATTGCTAAAAAAAATCTTGGGGAAACCTATCTCCAGGAAAACTCTACTCTCTCCTGCCGCAAAGGGTGTCCGCTTGAGAAAGAAGAATCCAAACAAAAATTCATGGTTTTTGCTGCTACCTGCTACCTTCCAACAGCTGACACATTCTATACTTCTCTATCAAGAATCCATGTGAGCCAAAAAGCCAAAAGTTTGCTGACTTGGGAAATAACTCACAACTCCAGAGCTAAAATGTTACTTCTCCCCTCTTAGCACCAGGCTACACACCACATGCACATCCACGCTTCTGTGCTAGTGGAAATGTTCTTTGCCTTTCCCATGGCACTTTTCTCACCAAGATTGAGGTCAACTCTGAAAGGCCAATCCTGGATCATGCTGCTTTTTCTTTTTAAGTTTTATCTTTCTACCCTGCCTTGTTATCATTTTTCCTTGCATTTTACTATGTGTTCTAATTACTTTTATATTGCTATCATAAAATGCCATGATCAGAAGCAACCTTTAAGAGAAAGAGTGTATTTTGGCTTACGGTTCTGGAGGGAGAGCCCATAAACGGGGGGAAAGCCTGGCAGTGGAACACTGGAGCCTTAAGCTTGTGGATAGCATCTTCATCCACAACAGGAGACAGTGAAAAAGGACAGGAAATGGAGTAATATAAACCCTCAAAGCTGCCTTCACCCACTAACGCACTTCCTCTAGCAGGGTTCCATCTTCTAAAGGTTTATAACCTCCCTATCTACTGAGAACTAAGTGTTCAAACAGATGAGTCTATAGAAGGCATTCTCATTCAAACCACAATCCTATGTTATATCTTATAGTAAAAAAGAAACATAAAGGTTTAAAATGTCTTATAGGAGAGTCAAGTCTTACCTAGCTCTACGTCTATGCACCAAGAATTCTGCAATTAGACTCTCTGGTGTATAACTATCAGGATCATCTAGAAGCAATACAGAATCTCAGAATGAATTCCAAGCACAGAGTTGGAATCTTCATTCTTAAAAGATCCCTAAACGGCTAACATACAGGATAAGCCTGAGAAACCAAAGCTCTTTCTGGGCAAGGACCATGGAGAAGAATCCTCACCTACTCTTGGGATCCTGAGTTTTGCCATGACAAAAAGTCTGTACTGTACAGATTGGGTGGAAAGCAATGATCAAGATATTTCTCCTGTGTTTTTCTCTAGTTGAAAGCATGGTAGGCAGGCATCATGGTGCCCTCCTATGATCTCAGCACATAGGAGGCTTAAGCAGGAGATCTTTACTCCAAGCCTAGCCTGGGCTTCATTCTGAGGTCTTGCCTCAAAACCACAGCAACAAAAAGAATAGTAAGGAGTCAATTAATAGTGCCAGTTTGTCCAGAGAAAGTGGTATAGACAAGAACATTCCAAAGAGGATCAATTCTTCTCATTATAACACCAGTGAAAAGGAGCCGTGTGGGGCATGCAATGGGTGCTCGTCTATGAGCTGCCAATGGAATCTCTCGTTTTACTGCAGAATTATTTAAGGATCTCAGCAAGTTACCAGTGTGATGAACATGAGCTTGCCCTTTTTACTGTTTCGTTGCCACTCATTCAGTCAAAACCATTGTCTTGTGAGAAGTAGAGTCGGTTCTTAATCTAAAATCCCAGCGAAAGCACTACAGATGTTCGGAGAGGCTGCCGACTTCAGGATACTGACTGACGTCATGCTCCACGCATCCCAAACTTTCGAGGGCTTGTTCCAACCTAGCTGCATGGGCACTCAATAAACACTGCCGACAGACTGCAAAGATGCCTCATCGCTGGCCTGAGTCTCTGTGACTCAGGCCAGCCTCAGAGGGAAAGTACACACAGACTTCTCCGTCCGTGCTGACTCTGGACAGATTAACACTAACACGGATAGTTAATTGCTCCTTGTCTCTGGATTGCATAGTGCTTAGTACCGACATGACATTCCAATACCCCAGAAGCACAAGGAGCAATCCCCGAAGCTGCTTTAACCTTTTCAAACTCTAACAACTTTATTGTCCGCCTCTTTGCACTCTCTAGACCTTCCCTGGGAGGCAGTCTGATGTAGAGGATCCAGCCAATGTCCTTCATTCACACTCTCTTCTCTGTGGGCCCACACACTGAGTGTCCCGAAAGTTCAGAAGAAAGACTTCAGGACCTGTCCTTCATGATTTTAGTCTTTTGTGTCCCCAACAATGTTTTCAACTTGTAAGTCTAATGCATGTTTCAAAGCTATGAACTGATGGCAAGGGGTTTCGCCCATCCCAGCTTTATGCAGGACAAGTCAAGCACTTCATCAGATCATTTCCCTCTGTGTAAATTTCTCACCACAGGACAAGAACACTAGTGGACACTCAGATGCTCACAAAATAAAGTTAATGTCTGCAAAAATGAAAATAATTGGAGAAAGCTTGGGAAGATGCCCTATAAAATTAGAGTTATAGTGTGTCACAGTTTGTCTTGGCAATCAACTTGATGGATCTGGAATCAACTAGCAGACACGCCTCTGGGAGAGTCTCTGAGCGTATGACCTGAAAAGATTCGCTGGGGGAAGAAGACCCTTGGTCCCACAGTTCACAAGACTCTCCCACAGCAGCTTAGATTTAAAGAGTTCTGAAAGAAAGCATTCATGCTTTGCCCCCACCTTCACCAGTACCAAGCATTTCTGCCATCTCCCCGGCTGATGCCGACGACTGAAGAACCCAGCTTCATTGGCCTTCCAATACAGTGAAGAAAAGCCACTCTTCGGGGAACTTCTGTGCCTGGTTAGAACCACTGAAGCACCCGGCCATATGGAATGAGCAGCTACCAAGTTCTCGGCCCCCGGAAAGTGGGGTCAGCTGTTGTTAGGTAACTCAGGCACACCGTGTAAGCCAATCGAATGAATGCCCTTTGTGGTATATAACCATTCTATCAGCTCTGGTCCTCCAGAGGACACGAGCTCCCCACTATGTTTGAGAGCAGATGTGGAACCCCTGCCAATCTTATAGGAGTCAGCTTGTAGATCATGCCCCTTTCCTATTTCCCGTTCTTCCACTTGAGCCCATTCATCTGTCTGTAAATGGGCAAAGCTCATCACAGGCACGATAGCCCTTCTGTCTTTTCTAAATTGCTACTTTTTAAATTAATAGCCAAATGATACTCTGTGCAAACAAACCCAGTGTGACACTCTTATTTTCTATTCAATATAAAAATGTAGCAAAAATCAAGGAATAAAAGAAATAAAATTAGGGTTGAGAGAAACACCTCAAAGATGTGAAGCTTGTCCTTAGTAAGAATAATTCGTGGGACTAGGAGAATGGTTCAACTGCCTGCCTCACACACAGGAAGCCCAAGATTCCATCTTCAGTGTCTTACAAAACGGGCTCAGAGACATACACTTGAAATGCCAGCGGGAGGATCAGAAAATTCAGGATTATCCTCAGCTACATGAGTTCAAGGGCAGCCTGAGCTAACATGAGACTCTGTCCAGAAATAAATAAATATTCAACCTATTTTCTTAGTAGTTTTCATTTCCAGCACTTTCTGTAAGAAGACCGTGTGCAGGTTTTTCCGAGAACTTCTTCATATAGTCATGGTGCATGTCAGTAATGGTTTTAGTCTAAACCCCTCAAAGAAGATCCTCTGCTAAATAGGATTGAAAAATCAACAGGGAAATTTCACTCCCATTTATCTATTTTATTTTGAAATTAAACTGATACAATATTGTAAATAAGAGGTCTTTTGTATTGATTTTTATTGATCTCTACATTTTTCTCTGATCCCCTCCCTGTCTCCCCCCTCCCCTTCAGCCCTCCCCCAAGGTCCCCATGCTCCCAATTTACTCAAGAGAGCTTGTCTTTTTCTACTTCTCATGTAGATTAGATCTATGTAAGTAAGTCTTAGTGTCCACATTGTCTACGTTCTCTGGGATTGTGGTTTGTAGGCTGGCTTTCTTTGCTTTATGTTTAAAAACCACCTATGAGTGAGTACATGTGTTACTTGTATTTCTGTGCCTGGGTTACCTCACTCAAAATGATGTTTTCTAGCTCCATCCATTTTCCTGCCAAATTCAAGATGTAGTTATTTTTTTCTGCTGTGTAGTACTCCATAGGTCTTTTCTTTTCAGAGGAAAAAACCTGCTTCCAGCACCCGCCATGTAGCGTGAAGAGACAAGCCAACCACGGGATGCTGAACTTGGGGCCCTTCCTGCTCTTTTCCTATGCCTAAGAAATCATTCTGATTTGGTGACCTTACATGGGAACTAACTTTCTTGACAGTGGGCTTTGCCTCCTGATTATATCCTGCTACACATACCCTTCCTGATGCAGGTGTCTGTCAATCACCTGGCTGTCAGGACTCTCAGGAAGCAGTGGAATCAAGCTCACACTTCCCCTATTGCACATTTAGATTGACTTTTTTGGCTAGAACTAGTGTAGCTGACAAAAACTACTATTTCATTCATTTGAAGACAAAAGGTTTTAAGTTTAACACTTCCAAAATCCCAGCGTGTCTTACAGTGGCCAACAGGGGAAACCGACATTAGGTTCTGCCAGAGAGGGGTTCTGGTGCTCATGTCTAGAGAGCGTTCCACTCCACCCGAGCCCAGTGCTATGAACACTTTGTTGCTTTACACTCCAGGATGATGGGGCTCTTTTCACTTCCCTGCATCTTAAGACTGTGCATGACTCTTGGTCTCATCTGGATAGAGAGAGGGTTTTGCGTTCCGTGCTTTTTTTTTTCTTGGCCTCCCATACAGTGGCAGTCACTGCAGATGTGAGAAACTACCTCGGAGGGAGACATGAGTGGTCATAAGATAATTTATGGAAAGAGCCCCCAGCGGGCAGGCCACTTAATGAACACATAATGACAGTCGCTATTACTTCTGCCTTGCTATCAATATCCAGTTGTCACTAAACAGAGCTGCTATGTGTTAATTACTTACTTCTTTCTCTTCATCTACGTAAAAATGCAAGCCTGGGAGTGAAGTTTGAAAGCCATTTGGAGGAGTCTAATGAAAGTTTTGCCTGTGAGATGTGAGGGGCTCCCTGGCCTGTAGCTAGTGATGGCCTCAGTGAAGTGAGCCTGGAGTCTGAGTCTGCTTTTCAGAAATGACCCTGCCAAATGTTTCCGATCCCCTCTGATGGCTAAGAATGGCTTTAGAGAAAGTGTTTCCCTTTCTGTGAACAGAAAGTGGGTAATTCCAAGGAGTTCCTTCTCGACACACTCAAAGAGGACTCCCTGGGGCTCTGCAGATGCTGCATCAGCAGGGCGGGTGGCTGGCAGGCAAAGACACAGCCTCTTGCATCCCAGAAACACATCTGAAGGTCGTGCTACATTGGTAGCTCAGTAAAACATAACCGCGCTGCAATAGTCAGTTCCTTTTTGTTCCATTTACACAAAGCTCTTGAGATTTAAATTGCTCCAATGTCAGGGAACTCACATATGTATTCGGGGACTGAGTATCTGTCTTCTCAAAGGGCTCTGAACTGAGACTTCAGACTGAAGAGCAAGGAAACACAGGAAACCCACAGCCCAAAGCAGTTATGTCTCTCTCCCCTTCTGGGTTCAGGCCTCTTTTGAATCAGAAGGAGGATGGCAGAAGCCACACGGCTTTCAAAGCAGCCTCAAGCATTTCTCCAAAGGGTGTTCTTCTCCACGTGGTGGTGGGAACTGTGTAGGGCATTCTGCAGAGAATATCTCTTAGGCCATAAATGGCAGTCATGGTGCGAGTAAACTGTCAAGGCACAGGTCTCATGCATTCCTTAAGCCACGCATATGCATTGTGGTTATTTTACAGTATTAAGAGTAATTTTTAAGCACACACACACACACACTGTAAGAACAAATGAGCAAATAAATACCTTGGAAATATAACAATTGTGAATTCATAATGATCATCTCTAAATACATTTGCAATCTAAAGATAAATATAGGATCCTGGCGCTAGTTATGAGTTCTTGTTCTAGGGTTTTATTTGGTGGGTAAGATAGATTTTTTTGAAGCTGGTTCTGCCTAGATTGACCTCAAATTTTCAATCCTCCTTCCTCTACCTCCAGAGTGCTGAGATAAGGGGGATACACTACCTCCACTCAACTGTTCCTCTGCATCCCCATAAATAATTTAATAAACACGATAACTTGTTTATTAGATCAAGGACCAGGTAAGGACATATGGAGAACAATGCAGCAGAGGATTCTATAGACCTCCACTCTATCCCCAGAGCCCTACTATCTAAATAAGACTCTATAGTTACTTATCCAGTCAAACAAGTTACACTGTTTAAGGTCACATTTTTCCTGTTTTTTTTTCTTTCTTTCTTTCTTTCTTTCTTTCTTTCTCCCTTCCTTCCTTCCTTCCTTCCTTTCTTCCTTTCTTTCTCTTTTAATTTATCCTTTTACTCCTGAAGGCAGTTTCTGAAGTTGAATCCTAGGGGAGAAAGGGAAGCTTCTCACTGGCACGAGGTGAATCACACTTTCAAATTTCAAGTCCTTCTTAAAGAAATCTGACATAAGTGCATTTCCTGCCCCAAATAAGAGTTAGTTCCCCAGCCCTTTACACGACGTGGTATGCTCTATAGCACTAGCCCAGACACAGCCACCTTAGAGTTACGGTAAATGGGAAACATTGTTCAAGTACAATGAAATTTTGTGTGCTGACATGGATTATACAGACTTATACATTGTTCGATGTAGTCATCATTTCTCCAGTTTTTGTGATATTCTAGGATTCGTTCTTTTATTGTAAACAATCCTGACTTAATCCCCTACTCCTGCTTTGGAGGCAAATCTGCTCTACGTAGTTTCACTGCCTTAATACTAACCTGTGGGAGTGTGAGCAGGAGGACCTCTGTTTTGGAGGCAAAGAATTAGACACTCATACCAGAGTGTGCAAAGACCACCGTGACCAGGGGTCTCAAAGTGTAAGCAAGGAGAGAAGAGTGACACACGAATAACAATGGACACACTCACTGCCCAGAGCTGCATTCAAGATTACTGTCTGCCGCTACAAGGGATGAGGACAGTTTAGAGAACTGTCTGAATTCAGGACCGGGGCAACATCTTTGATGGGATCGCGTAACCTGTATCACTAGAAAGCATCAAACTAAACTAGATATGGGACATTCTACAGATAAATGTCCCCTGGTCTCTAAAATAGCAAGGTCAAAAAAGCCTGAACAGCAGTTTTTTAGTTTTAAAAGAAACTAGAAAGATGAAGCAACAAAGAGTATAGATTTCTGAGCTATATGGTTGTCTGTCAAGGGTAGCATGGGGTCTGGCCATGAAGGTAGTGGTATGTATGGTAATTTCCTCCATTGGTGGTGGGACTGTGGTTATACAGGAGAAAGTCTCCTTAAGAAATACATGCTAGAATCCCTGGGTGGATGCAGCAGCCAACCATCTTTCTTCAAATACTTAGGGAATGAAAGGCTCATGTATTGCACTTTCCTTTCTTTAAAAACTGCTATATGATTATTTCCAATTTTTTTTTTTTTTTTGGTTTTTCGAGACAAAGTTTCTCTGTAGCTTTGGTGCACGTCCCGGAACTAGCTCTTGTAGACCAGGCTGTCCTTGAACTCACAGAGATCCACCTACCTCTGCCTCCCGAGTGCTGGAATTAAAGGCGTGCACCACCACCGCCCGGCTCCAATTTCATTTTATTTCTATTTATTGGTGTGTCTGAGTGTGCTTGTGCCTGCGCGCGCACACACACACACACACATACACACACACACATACACACACACACACATACACACACATACACACACACATACACACACACACATACACACATACACACACACATACACACACATACACACACATACACACACATATACACACACACATACACACACATACACACACACACACATACACACATACACACATACACACACACATACACACATACACACACATACACATACACACATACACACACATACACACACATACACACACATACACATACACACATACACACACATACACACACACATTCCCACTCAGTGTGCCACAGTGTAGGAAAGGAAGTTACAGGCCAGCATGTGGGAATTGATTCTTTCCACCCTGAGAATCCTGGAGATGAAATTCAGGTCATCAGGCTTGGTGGCAAGTGTCTTTACTTAGTGACTCAACTCTCCTGACTTTATTTCCAGTTTTTCTTAAATCATATAAAAATTCAGCTAGATTTAAAGAATAATGTTTAGAAAACTATAAAACTTTAAGAACCTTCAGTACTCTAGATAATGTTATGATGCTGGATTCCCTGAGTTGGATCACCATGATATGATTAAAAAGGTGGGTATATATATGTATAGTATATAGATAGATAGATAGATAGATAGATAGATAGATAGATAGATAGATTGGAGTGTTCTGAGGTGTGAAACCATGCTGACAGTGATTTACCCTCAATTTGGTCCCAAAATAGTATAATAGGCAGCTCTTCATTGAGAAGCACATGGCCATCTCGGGAGGGCCTCATCTTCTTCTTGGATCCTCTCTTTCTCTTGACCTCCATGCTTAGATATCTTGAATAACCCCACCTCCACTTCAAAACATACTATAACAATGTATGCACACAGATGTACATGAAAAGGGAGATGAGATAGTGCCCATGTTAAAAGAAAAAAGAAGTCTGAATGAAGACTATCTGAGAATTCACTTTGTTCTTTCGGAACATTTTTAACTTCCAGATTTTTCTTTGAAACAAAACCTTTAAAAGAAAACTCAAATAAGGATCTAGGAGTAATTTATAAACCCAAGACTCCTGATATACTCTCCAAACATACAAATCAAACTTGATTGTGCCACCTAAAAAGTTTTCATTTCCTCGGAGGTTTAGATGCATCCAACCACTGAGCAACATCTGCAAGCCACTAGCCTGCCTCTCTCCCTCATGTCACAAACACAGAAACCAAGGTCCCCAAGAGGTCAAGGAACAGGAGGCCACATATATAAGTAGTGACAGAGGAAAAGGAAAACAGAGTCCTCATCCTCACTTCTATTCAGGCTTCTTTGACCCAAATCTTGAACGTTGCCTTTCAGTGGGACTTCTGTTTGTTTTGTTTTATTTAATCTTGGTCTTCAAAGCTTTTCAATTTAACATGCTGTTCTTTTGGACCCTGGTACTTCTGAGCAGCTTGGCAATGACCGTCTCTCAGAGTGAATTTGGAGATCTGGACATAGCAAACACAGACATTGACTTATAATCATCCCTTTCAAGTTGAGACGTCCCTTCTGTTTGCTTCAGGCTGAGTTTCACCTCAACAGGAAATAAAGAACTTGGAGGGAAGTAGTAGAGAGAGCAGGTAAAGAGCTCTTGTGGATGGAGGTGATTTCGGGTGGGGACTCATCTTGCTTGACTGTAGCATGTCCTAGACCTATATGGAATTCAGAAAGGAATCTGTGGAATAAGGAAGCCATGAGAGTCAGCGCTGAACCGTGAACACACTGCACATTTTCAGAGGTACATCGCCCCTTAAAGGAAAAAGGGAAATGGGGAGTTATCAGTATATTCTGTTGATTCCCCTTGCTGATCTGGCTCCTGCTGTAGTGAGGAAAAGTCTGATAATCAGATTTGTGCAAGGATTTCTGTCTAGGCTTGCTGAGCCTTGTCAGAAAAGAAAAAGTGCTAACATACACTGGTTTTTATTTTTTAGTCAATTTCTATGGTTTTATTTAATTTCACTCTTTTCCAACTAAAGATCAAATAATTTCATTTCCAGGGAAGAGAAAAAGTGTACTCACCTTAGTAACACATCTTTTTGTTTGTTTGCTTCAAAACACATCATTTCTCCACAAAAACTAGGAGGTCACAAAATGGAGCAATACAAGCATGAAAGAACTTCCTGACACTCTAAGGATAAACATGGGATTCAGGTCTTCCAGGCCAGCCTGGGTGTGTTGAGGATAAACCACTGCGATGGTTAGTATAGATTATCAAGTTCCAGGATATAGAGTCACCTAGGAGACAAACCTCTGGGCATGTGCTCTACTTTGCTTTCTGTTGCTGTGATAAAACATGACAAAAATCAACTTGGGGAGGAAACTGTTTATTTGGCTTCCGCTTCTGGGTCACAATCCATCTCTGAGAGAAGTCAGGGCAAGAATCCAAAGAGGAACGGAAGCATAAAGCCTGCAGAATATTGCTTGCTAGCCGCCCCTCTGAATCATGCTTAGCTCTCTTCTGTATCCCAGGCATAGTTATCGACCATGATCTGGGCTCTCCCACATCAATCATGAATTAAGACATTATCTCATGAAGATTGATTTGCTTTGACCACAATTCATAAATGGTTTCCATGCAATGCACTGCTGTTTGTGTTATTTTGTTTATTTATTTTGTTTTTATGTTTCTCCAAAGCTTTCTCATTTTAGAATGCTGTTATATTGGACTGTGGCATTTCCCAAGGAGTTTGGTGATGGCCACTGATCAATCTGATTGAGGCAATTCTTTGATTGTGGTTTTTCTTCCCAGGTGAACCCAGGTTGTGTTAGTAGACAATAAAAACTCACCAACACCACCTGTCTGTGGGAAAGTTTCTGTATTGTGTTCATTGAGGTGGAAATATGTAACCAGAGACTGCTCTTACATTTCTCAACTGCCTACACCTGAATAATCACACAGAAACTATATTAATTACAATGCCAATTGGCCAATAGCTTAGGCTTATTCCTAGCTAGCCAAATTAACCTATTTCTATTATTCTGTGTGTCACCATGAGGCTGTGGCTTACCGGGCAAGGTTCCAGTATCTGTCTTTTTTAGCAGCTATATGGCATCTCTCTGACTCTGCCTACTCTTTCAATATATCTCTTCCAGCCTGGCTATATTCTGCTAAGCCATTGACTAAAACAGCTTTATTCATCAACTGATAAAAGCAACACATATACAGAAGGACATCCCACATCATCTCCCCTTTTCTGTCTAATCAAAAAGGAAAGTTTTAACTTTAACATAATTGCATATATTAAGTAGTTATCAAGCAAAAATTATAATTACAGTATTTAGTCTATTTACATTTGGCAAATTAAGGAAAATACCCTATCATCTATCTTATCTTTGTGAGTCTAAAGTTTCATATCTAATTTATCTTTTATTATAACTAAGGAAAACTATAATTATCTGTCTTCAACTCTTCAAAGACCCCAAAAGAATATAATATTACCTAAATAAACAGGGAGTGCATTGTAAACTTTAGAATTGACAGAGATATTTTGCTTCCTAGACAGTCACTCAAAGTTCTACTATAATGTTGGGGCATCCATCCTCAGCCTGCAGGCCAACAGTATCTGGCAGAGTTTTCCTTGAAGCAGAAAAATTGAAAGACTATTTCACCTATCTTGGCAGTTTGACAGTCACTTTCTTCTGTGTCCTACAGAATGTCTGGCAGTTTCTTCTGTGAAGCAGGAGCCGTGAAGGACCATCCTGTCTTTTGGAAAGTTCACTTTTCTGTAGGTCCAGCATGTCCGGTTTATACAGCATACCATCAAGCAGTCAAGGCAAGAGCAATTTCTTGCTCAAATGGCTAGCCTTGTAACATTGAAGGCAAATTCCATAACAAGTTTCTTCAATGCCCATCAACTTCTCTGAAGTAATTGGTGCTGTCAGAAGCAGCCATGTCTCACTGTCAAGAAAAGTCTAAGTTCTTAAAATCTTTTAAATGCCATTTCTGTAGGTCTTTGAAGAATTTAAGATTATCTATCTAATGGAAATATATCTCTATGTATCTCGAAACCTAATTAACATGACTAAAAGTTTGATTATTATAAATGACTACCTATTAACCTGTATTTCTCAATTATACATTACATTTCAAATAAACTGCACAAATACAATACCTTTAACAAGAGCAGAAATATATATACTATATATAAATATATAATAACAATTTTTTAATGCTAAGCAAGCATGTCTAGGACCAACTCCGTGACACTGACTGTTTGTTCCACCCAGTCCAACATGGTGGAGGTATGATCACTGCCTCTGCAAGCCATATTCATTGCCCAGTTCCAGGAACACAGCGGGTCTATGTTGCCATTAAGCAAGTTGTAGCACTCTGCTCACAAACCCTATTTAAGTGCTCCATAGCTGGACCTCCCAAAAGAGCCACAGCTTTTCATGACAGTACAAACCAGAAAGTTGGTTTTTAAAGAAGCTGTGAAGCTTTTGCTAACAACACTGAGTCAGGAAGCCTTCTCTTAGAAGGAGTGGTGCCTCTGTTGACCGCCAGCAAACAGAACCCATCTAAAAAAAAAAAATGTGGTTACCAAAAAGCTGTGTTTAACTCTGTTCTTTCACGTCTAGAATTCCTTCCCATGCTCTCTCAGTTTTTATGTAGATGTACTTGTTCCATACTGGTGCCATTTGTAACCAAAGACTGCTCTTACATTTCCTGACTGTTCAGACCCAAATAATTACACAAAAACTTTATTAATTACAACACTCCTTGTCCAATAGCTTAGGTGCATTCCTAACAAGCTAGATTAATACATTTTTATTATTCTGTGTATTGCCATGAGGCTGTAATTTACCAGGTAATATTCCAGTGTCTGTCTCCTTCAGCAGTTATATGGCATCTCTCTGACTTCACCTACTCTCTCTCTCTCTATATATATATATATATATATCTTCCAGCCTGGCAATATTCTGCTAAGCCATTGGCCAAAACAACTTTATTTATCAACCAATAAAAGCAACACATATACAGAAGAACATCCCACATCAGGAATAATCATCTTACATATGATATCTTAAACTAAATAAAAAAGAGAAGTTACATGGTGCAGTGGCTTCCTGGCTGTAGGCACATATGACCTATGCTTTTACCACCATGCATTCCCCACCATGATGGACTGTACCCCTGAACTTTGAGGCAAGCTAACCTTTCATTAAGTTGCTTTTGTCAGCTATTTTGACACATCAACAAGAAAAAATAACAGAGCCATTAAGGAAGATTGCTAAGCATGACCTTTGGCCCAGAAGTAGAACCATGAGGCCATGCTACAGGGCTGAGTTGTGTCAGATACTATCATAGGGTGTAATATTCAGAGTAGAGAATGGAGCAGTTCTATGCCTGTGGTGGAGTTCAATAAATGCAGCAAAATGTCCTCATCATCACCCAGGGTGGAAGCCTGGGATCTCATTTCCCTTACCCTACCTCTCTTCAGTATCCAGTCTCTGTGGACTGTGAGTGGAGCTTTTGTTCTTCTTTTGAGTCTCCTTTCCCCCTCTGTTTCCTTCAATTTGGTCAGTCCTGCAACTACATTTCGTTTAGACATTTTCAATACCATTCTAACTGATTGGTGTCACTTGTTTTTCTGTTTTCTTTTCATCTTTTATGTTGCTCCTAAGTCAGTTTTTTTTTAAAAAACATAAAATTGATTATGCAATATGCATCCCCAAAGTTTTCTGTGGCTCCCTGTGACTTATAGAATAACGACACCATCTCTTTTGGTGTCTTTTCTAGTCCTGTTCTACCTCTCTGGGCATAAAGACCTCCTCTCTACCTATTAGTTAGCATGCTCCATCAACACACTGGAATCTATTCATTTTGTTTCAAGGCTTAAACTCAAATCTTTTGGACTCCAACACCTATGAGGTCAATCTCTACATGGTACAGTTGAACCTTATTATGGTCCTATAGTGGACTCTATCTAGAGTATGTTTCTCATTCATGAAAGGACTAATGAACAATAGTTTCTGCATGTCTGGATATCAATTCATTTTCACATTCACATCATATATTACAATATTAATGTATTTGATACAAGTGAGCTCTCTTTCTACAATTAAATACATTAAAATTCTGAGTAAAACAAAACCAGCTCAGAAATACAGACACATACCTCAGGGAAAGAAGAGTAAGAGCCAGATCGTGGGAATAAAATGCAATGGTAAAACCCATATCTTAGCAGAAAAATGAAGCCTAGCTCCATAGAATTTAGCACCAAGTAAGAGGTATAGAAGGTCAGGACTGTGCTAACATTGGGTCATGAAGAAATGTATAGTCATTGGCCTTAGATAAAGGAAACTGTATTAAAAGCCTGGAATAAGTCTAACAGTGTCTGTGATCTGGCCCATCTGTGAAAATGAGACTATAAAAATATTGACCATAACCACAGGAAAAGGTAACACTGTCAGGAAGCTGTCATTCAACTGACTCTGTTGGGGGTTGGAAGATTCCAGAATTCTAAATTTCAAGTCCATTCCAGAGTGGCAGACCTAAATTTTCATTGCTTGTACAAATCTAGAAAATTCAAATAAAATTGACCTAACCTATTACAGCCACAAAACTTGGATTAAAAACAAATAAGAATTTATTAGTAAGGGACCAGCAGTAGTTCAACATTCATGGATATTCCCAGCAAATACAGCACACATGGTGGCCTTATAGTAAATTACTATGTACATCAGGAAAAAGCAATTAACCATACATCAGAGAAATAATGACAGGAGAGAGTTTAGGTCATCAAAACAAGGATCGGTAGAGTCAGTTTTGATACAGAAAAGGATGTTAACTTCAAAAGGATCCCAGAACTATCCTTGGAAACAAAAACCTACTTGTTATAGTTTTAACTATGTATTTGCCTATCAGGTCAGCAAGGGGACAAGGAGTGAACTAAAGATAGTTCATCTTCCTTGTCAGCATGACTGGATCTAGAATTACCTAGAAGACATGCATCTGTGAGGAAATTGCCAGTGAGGCTAACTAAGAAGAACTGCTTGAATGTGAACAGCACTATCCTATGGGCAGGATGCTGAAGTGATAAAGTAGGAAAAGGAGATGTCCAACAGAATGTCAGCATTCATCTCTCTCTTCTTTCTGACTGTGGGCATTTCTATCTTTATATTTTCCAAGTAATGATGGACTGTATCCCCACTATGATGGACTGTATCCTCACCATGATGAACTGTATCCCCACCTTGATGGGTTGTATTCCCAACATGATGGGCTGTATCCCAAAAACATGATGAACTGTATCCCCACCATGATGAACTGTATCCATACCATGATGGGCTGTTCTCACCATGATAGATTGTATTCCCATCATGATGGACTGTATTCCCACCATGATAAACTATATCCCCACCATCATGGACTTTATCCTCATCTCATGAATTGTATCCCCACCATCATGGACTGTATCTCCATCCCATGAACTGTATCCCCATGATCATGGACTGTATCCTCGCAAGCCAGAATCCAAAATAAGTCCTTCTCTTACACTTCTTTTTGTTGGATATTTAATTTACAACAATGAGAGAAGTAATTAATACATTACCAAAACTACAAAGGCACATATCCTCTCAAATTTTCCTTTCCTGGCATTCATTTGAGTCTTCAGTGTGGCTTCCTACTACCGGTTTTTAAATTCTTTGCTCTGTGAGTACCTTTGTCAATTTACTCAGCAAAAATAACCCTTTGTTTCCACGTGGGTGTATTTTTTCCTTGTATCACATAGAAGCTACAGTAGCTTAATAGCTACAAAATTTGGTTCTGTAATTTAATTCATGAGTTTATCCTGATTCTGCCACTTAGTAATTAAATAACTTTGACCTTACGCTTGAACCTTAAACTCTTTTTAATGCAAACTGAAAATAATAGCATGACTTATAAAAAGATCTATGAGATGGTACCATAAACTCTCAACCTAGGGCCTGGCTCAGAAAAGTATTGGTAAATGTTATTCATTAGTATCCATGCTAATTACCTGGAACACAAGCTCATAATCCTTACAACAACCTTGTAAAATAATACTACTACCTCCATGGAACATAATGGGAAACAGTTCGCAGAGGTTATTGAGTAATCTGCCAAAGGTAACACTTCTACCAAGAGGCAGAGCTAGAGCATGCACTCTGAAACCTGCCAGGTTAACCTCTCCATGGCACTGCCAAACTTCCTCAGGGTCACCTAGCAGCCACCCTCCATTGAAAATATGCACTATCTACTAACTCACCAAGGACGGGCAGCAATGAAAATTCATTTCATACTTCCCTTATGGCACTTTAAATAGATGTCTGAAAGGACAAGAAGCACAAGAAAGACTCTCACGTGCTCTGTAACAGAACGATCTCACCAGGCAAGGTTACTACAATGCATGAGTAAGGAGAGAGCATTGAACCTGAGACTTAAAGCCCTGCAAGGAGCTCATTAGAACACCTTGTGAAGATGCTGTGTGGGGGAATTGCCTAGCTACTGGAAAGATGAAGCTATGCCAGAATGGCTGGGGAAGGAGCAGCAGATGAGGGAAGTGACCAACACAAAGCAAAAGCCAGGAGTGTTGATTAAAGGCCATGAGGTGTTCAGAGTGCACCAAGTGTATGGGAAGCCCCTGAAGCTGCTTAAGCTGGGGAGGGTGTGATCTGATGACATTTTTGAGGCTTTACCCTCCACATATAACAGAAGGGACTTCACAGCCAGCATGGAACTTACCAAGAAAACAAGCAGAAAATCACGGCAATGTGTTGGTAAGGACAGGAAGGCGGCAGAGGGAGATGAGAGGGGCTAGAAACAGACCATTGGGAGAGAATGAAGTGTTGCTGAGGGTTGCAGAGATTCTGATAGAAAAGGCTCGACCGTTCAAGATCACTCACTCTCTATCTTGCAATGATGCTCCATCAGTGGATTGGTTGCTTCTGGGGTCTGTGCTTGCTCCCAACCAATGATCCATAAGTAGATATAAGAGTAGCACGAAGAAGGTGGATGTTGGAGCCAGTGAGGATGAAAAAGTCCTATGGAAATTGTCAACTGCCTCCCCCAACGAAAGAGCTCCTTCATAGTACAGAGTTTTATCTTACCTGGTACATGCCCCAGCATTAATTAATAATGCCTATTATGTATTACACATTATATGCAATTCACAAACATATTCTCAAATCAATTAAATTACTTAGGACAAAGCCAGTGTCATCTCAAAGTCAAAATCTGTCTCCCTATTGCTTTGTTCCCATTTTATCTCCGTGTTCCCCTCTCTTCCACATAACTAGTATTTTTTTTTTTACTTGCCGACAGACTTTAACATTTAGCAATGACCAAAACAAAAGGGAAAAGTGGTTCAGAGAGAAAATCAGCAGTTCTGTTCAATAATCGCCAATTGTTTCCCTGACAGCATCCAGACAAATCGTCTAAGTCACAAATGCATTTGTGACCCTCATTTTGGAAGGGCTTCTCTAATCTCAGGGATTGGAATTGAACTTCAAAAATGGGTATCAAGGTCTTTGGGGGGCCCTCAATTTGCTGTTCTGACACCCTAGTGGCTGAATGGCTACCATCCTTTTTCATTCGCTTAATAAAAATAACACGAAAAACTATAATAGCCAAATTTCTTCTCTCAAATGCCAATGTAGAGAGCGGTCCTTCCCAAACTCCAAGGCAGTAAAAAGGCGACTTTGAACAATGCTTTCTTTTTGCTTCATTTATTTCTCAATTTTTATCCCCAGATGAGATATATGCCTCTAGGAAAGGAGACAATGCTGGGAACTGCAGGGTAGCTTGATGTCACGGAGCAGATTAAGCAAAGAATTATCTATAATCACCACCGGGTCCCCATATCCATCATTCATCCCATGTCTTTGTGCAGGAGAGTCAAAGGTAGCCTGCATTTAAAATGAAAAGAAAAATCACCCTGTGACTGGAGAGAGATTCAAGGACTGCTCTCTCTCTCTCTCTCTCTCTCTCTCTCTCTCTCTCTCTCTCCCTCTCTCTCCCTCTCTCTCTTTCCCTCTCTATCTTCTTTTAGGAAATATCAGATGAAGTAACTCTCATTGGATAAAATAAAATGTTGGTGAAAATAGCTATGGAGACTTAAATATGTATTCTTATTAATTTTATACTCTGATCACTTTGGAGTTTTTACTAGTCAGTCTTAACATTTCATTTGCATGCAGGCATGCACGAAGCATGAGTCCAAACTACAGATGTTTTCTAGAAATATTAAATATACATAATTGGCAAAGAGTATCCCTGTTTGGGATACTGTTAGGGAACATTTAGACCTGAATTTCAGGACCTGTACAAATAAATAACCAAGTATGTCTAATACAAATGTGTATTGATTATCTGAATAATGAGGTATTTTAAAGGATATACTGTTTGTGAATGTTTCAATAAATTCTATGTGTTTTGAAGAGAAATCTCACAGCCTCATAACATGGCCTTAAATTTATTCCAATGTAATATGTACATTGGAAGATTAAATGTAAATAAAATGGAGAGTGATTATGTGCCTTCCGCTCAGATACAATGAGAAAACGACCAAGAATGTCATGCTGAAACTGAGTCGCACCATTAGATTTAACCATGATGCATTGTAGGTCCAGTTGCCCAGGAAAAGAAAAGTCGTGGGTATGTTTTGGTTTCCCAGCAATACTGAATATCCAATGAGCTGCAGCACAGTTGTGCGAACAAAGGGGAGGCCCACACACTATATTCAGACCGACTTACAATATATTTGTGAGTCATATGTAACCAACTCATTAATTCCTATGGCACAGAATCTTTCAAGGTCTGAAGACCCATATTGAAGCATTCTACATCGCAAACATTGTCTGTCATTCTGCAGTATTTATATGACTGCAGAAAACTATGTATATACAATGTGTCATATATATATATGTGTGTATATATATGTATATATATACATATACATATATACATATATATGTATATATATACAGTGTGTGAAAAGAAAAAAACATCAAAGTGAAATGCCATTCACTGAGAATGCTTATCTCATTGTGTAGATTATAATCCAAATGAAACGTACATTTAAAATTTCTCATATAACCTCCCCCAAGGATACCCACAAGTAGGTACACATTAGATAAACACTGGGATTTTCTTTTTTGTCTTTGTTAGTTTGCTTTGAGAACCATGATGACTAAGATTTGTTTAGCCCTTAGCACATAAGCAGGACACTTTAAGGCGGATTGGTGACATTTATAACTCCACTCATTTCTTCTCCATCAGGATGATGAGCTCCACAGTGAAAGTGCTCACGGGAAAAACACAAGAATCTGCGACCTATGCCCATAGCCTATATGGTAGAAGGAGAGGATGGGTCCTGCAAGTTATCCTCAGACCTACACATGCTTACCATGGCACACAAGCAGCCACACTTACACACACACAAACACACTCACACACACACATGTACACACACGTTCATTCACACATGCACACTAAAGAATATTGAAATTCAAATCATAGGAATTCATAGAGAAAGACAAAAATGGGACCTCATCTACTTCCAAAGTAAAACATTTGTTAAATAAAAATATTTAAACTCTAATTAAAAACATTTGCAATAAATATCAAAATTGTTCTCACTGTACGCACAGTGAAAGTAATCAAAAATTAGAGAGAACTAGAGAAAAGAGAAATAAAATAACATTTACTGAGATGTATACTTCACTTCAGAGTCTTGTATTTAAATACCAGAAAAGTGTAAAGAATAATAAAATATGTATTCTGCCACTTCAAAATTCTCCCTGTCCTAGGAAAATGCATTCAGCTGTGCTCACAGTTCAATTGGTCTCTTTAGTATAAATTCCCATTACATCTTCACCCTATATATTTTTTTAAGTCTGTACATATGCAAATATATCACTCAGCACTAAGTAGGCAGACTTTCACAAGCAGGTGTCATATGATATATACCCAATCAAGTGCTTATTTCTCGCAACAAAAATACATCCCGACTTAATTTAGGGGATTAGAATCAGAGTGTGGGGGCGGGTTGTTGCTGGCCAGTGCTCACCCTTAAGAATTATCTCCTATAATTGGATTCCATTGAGATGAATCCCCCAAAAGACCCGAGAGCGAACAGGTAGGAGGTGAAGATCTGTTAGGTCAAACCTGGCTCAGCAGCTCACCGTCTGTGTAATCTCACACCTGGCTGCAGGTTTACTTTCTACACCTCCGTCTACCCCTTCATAAAATGAGTGCCCAGGTACTTCATCATACCGTGTAAGAGTCTTAGAATAATTCAGTGAGATAACACAACATAAATCACCACAGACGCTGCCTGCCACATAGTCGGTGCTCAGTGAGTATTATTTATCATGTAACTGTTCATATTTAATTAAACTCCCAAATGTACTGTACTAGTATCTGTTTTATTATCCAGGGAAACCTCTAGAACAGTGGTTCTCAACTTATGGATTGCAACCCCTCTCTGGGGGGGGGGGGGAGTCTAACAACCCTTCCACAAGGGTCACATTATCAGATATCCTGAATATCAGATATTTACATTACAATTCATAACACTAGCAAAATTGCACTTATGAAGTAGCAATAAAATCATTTTATGGCTGCGGGTCACCACAACATGGGAAACTGTAGGACTGCAGCGTTAGGAAGGTTAAGGGCCATTGATCTAGAACAAGATACTTTCCTAAGGGGCTTCCAGTACAAAAATATTAACTGAGCAAGTGTGAGGACCCGAGTTCAAGTCCTTTAAATGCACCTAACAATGAGCATGGTGTTGGAAATCAGATGCTCCCTCAGTCTGCCCTTGGTGACTTCAGCGAGACTGCATCTAGCTACATCATCACAAATCTTTAAAACATCCCTGTCATAGTTCTCTCTCTCTTTCTCTTCCTCTTCCTCTTCCTCTTCCACTTCCTCTCTCTCTCTCTCTCTCTCTCTCTCTCTCTCTCTCTCTCTCTAAGATGGCCTTTCACTTTCCCCTCCCCCAGGGAGCCTCTATGGTGTGATCTATGCAGCCTACCTTGACCAGACCCCCCCACCCCAAGGCACTCTGCCGCTAAATCCTAACTTTGGCTTCATTGTTAAATCCTTATACATGGCAGCACACATGTGGAATCTCAGCATACCTACAGTGAAACGGCAGGCAGAGACAGAAACATTCCCAGAAGTTTTTGAGTAGATTAGCCTGGTATAAGCAGCAAACCAGGAGACCCTCTCTTAAACAAAAATGAAAGACTAGCAATGACACTCAAGGTTGTCCTCTGAGTCCACACTCACACTGTCACACGCACCCGCACTCACATACATGAATGAATGAAGGAATGAAGGAATGAATGAATACACACGTGTGCGTACACAAAAGATTGTTTTCCTCCCTTGAAGAAGTCAGCAATATAACTACGTGTTCCTTCTATGTATACAAAGTATTCTATGTACAAAAGTATTCTCATTTACTTTCTTAAAAACAAGAATATCTGGTTAATACTAACTTACCAAAATTTTGTCATTCCATACTTCTGCTTAAATTTTTTAATGCAATACCACAGTTTCTGAAAGTAGTGCTTAAGGGTTAGTAATTATTGCTCTTAAAAATAATTATAAAATAATTCTGTGCAGCATTTTTACCTGTGAAAATTAATTGGCCAAGTATTAATGCTGCCACTGTTGTTTTAATTTTGCTGAGCTCCATCCGTCAGACAGTATATGAAGTGATTATAATATATTATATTATTATATTATATTGGGTTTTTAACTTTCAAAAAGCCTAAATCATTGAACTAAGTATATCGGTGATCATTTTGTCATCTAAAAATTATGTATTATTTTTTTTATTGAGAAAAGGAAAAAAAAGTTTCCGCCTCCTCCCAGCCTCCCATTTCCCTCCCCCTCCTATTATTACTGAGGTTTATTATCAGTGAAGAGGCAAAACAGTCAGTTATTTCAAACACCTACCCTTAAACCACTCAGGAGACGGATCTCTTTTCCCAGAATGCCACACATAGACACTTAATGCAATCCTCCACCAGTATGATTACAAAATGCACGCTGCTTCCCTCTTGTCTTGAGCCTTCCATGTATCAGATTAATGGCACCCTGTCATGACAGGTGACTTTAAAAAGATGATGGCTCCAGTAGCTCAGTGTGTAGCTTCTGCTAACAAACGTGCCCAAGTCCCAACCCACCAACCAGGCTCTAGCTGAGTGTCCTTAAGAGAGATGAGAGATGTCACTTTGCCTTAGACCTCAGGGCATCTGTCTCAGAGAGCAGTCAAGAAGTCTGATGAGATGAGGCTGCCAATGCTTGAACAGAGCCTGGTGGCAGATAGGATTATCATTGTTGGGACTCACTGCAGGACAATGGGACTATGGTCTTCTACTAGAATACTCGATAATTAGGTGAAAATAGTTGCAAGAGAACTGAGGTCCTGAAAGTCCCCTAAAGCCTTCAGTGACAGCTCAAATCTTCTTTCCCAACCCAATTACCACAGCATATGCTCTCTGTATGAGGACCAAGCTCATCTCCAAGAAATCCACACTCAGATCCAGAGAGAAAACACACAAGCATAAAGGGAGGGAGCTGACATGCGTCAGGCTTCTCTAGATCTTCATGAGGAGGAATTACCCAACCCATGTTGTCACGAGATCTCTACAGAATTGTCAATCAATGCCTACTGCCAGATCCCAAAGGCCACAGGCAACATCTACACAGTTCCTCACTGTGAAATCCTCCTCCATGTGCCTCAAAACTCCAGAGGAGAGATTCAAACTGGAAAGACCTATTTTCTTGCGAGAGTTTACGTGCGAAATGCCAGAGTACTAAGACTGAGAAACAGTGCTGGTAATTACAGCGAGGCTGGGAAACTCCTGCCGCTAAGTGGCTAGCCAGGAATGCAAATAAAAAGACGGGAGGGGATGCTTTCTGTCGAGGGGCCATTTTGCTTCCTTGGTTCCTCATAGTTTTATAAGTTCTCAATTATAGTCTGAAAACAGAAGCATCTTATTTTGGCAGATTCATTAATATCTGATTTATATCCAGCTTCTCATACCTGAGGTAGCTATACAGAATGTTTTAATTCTGGCTTGTAAAAAAAAATGTTTTTAAAAGACGCATTCTTCATGCTTGGATCATCTATAATTACAGTGTACAGATCTATGTTTGGACATCGGGTCCAGAAGGCTCTCTTCATGACAGCATTAGGTTGAGAGCCCATTATTAGCCCTGGGCTGTGCAGAGCACAGCCTTGTCTAGTCCACTAACCCACTCACATTCCTGTCTCATGCCTCAGCCAAGCGTTAGAACATGCTTGATGTCTACCTTTCCGTTCCCATGAGCACTCACAACAGGAATGATGAATGTGTTTCTCCTTCTTAGCATGTTTTTTTTTTCTCTTGTGAACAGTCAATATACCCTTTTGGTTATTTTTGACTAAACGATGTGTTTTTAAGGTACCTTTCAGTTTTTCGAGACAGGATTTCTCTGTGTAACAGCCTAGCTGTCCTGGAACTAGCTCTTGTAGACCAGACTGACTTTGGACTCACAGAGATCCACCTGCCTCTGCCTCCCAAGTGCTGGGATTGAAAGCACCTGCCACCACCACCCCACTCAAGGTTAACCTAATTCAAGCTGGGCAGTGGTAGCACACATCTTTAATCCCAGCACTCGGGAGGCAGAGGCAGGCAGATCTCTGTGAGTTCGAGGCCAACCTGGTCTACAAGAGCTAGTTCCAGGACAGGCTCCAAAGCTACAGAGAAACCCTGTCTTGAAAAACAAAACAAAACAAAAGACAAACAAACAAACAAAAAACACCACGAACACCTAATTCTTTGATTTGGGATGCAGTAAGAACAACTCTGAGTGTATGCTCGCTGTATCCATTCCCGTCTCACTTCTCCACACAGGAATGTCTTCATGTGGTGTGGTGGTTAATCTTTAACGTCAACCTGACTGTCATGGAAGTCACATAGAACACATTCCTCTAGGCATGTCTGTGAGGACATTTCCAGAGAGGTTTCGCTGAGGAGGGAAGACCCACTAAGTATCACAGCACACACGGGCTGTGGTCCCAGACTGGATAAGAAAGAAGAAAGCAGGTGGAGAAGACAGCACTCATTGCTCCCCAACTTTCTCACTGGGGATGCAATGTGACCAGCCACATCATGCTCTCATTGTCATAAACTGCCCCCTCAAACCATGACTCAGAATAAACTCTTCCTTCATTAAGTTGCTACTGTCAAGTGTTTTGCCACCCAATGAAAAAAGTAACTGATGCTTCAGGGTACCTGTGGTCCAAACAAGGCTGCTTTTGCAAGAGAATGTTGGTACTACTCGATAGCTCATATGATCACCTGCAGAAGGACCTTTAGGGGTTCTCCACGACAAAACAATGATCACGTCTCTCTGTGAAATTGCCTACCAGACCCTAGGATTAGCCAACATTCCCAACAGTCTACAGTCTCCACTCCCAAATATTTTCATTATCATGTTTAGCTGCAGATAGGTTAAGAGTTTCTCTGAAAGGGGGAGGGGAGTGGAGGGAGGGGAGGGAAAAAGGAGGTGGAGAGGAGGCAGAAATTTTTAATAAAATAAATAAATAAATAAATAAAAATAAAAAAGAGTTTCTCTTTTATTTATAAAAGTTTCTCTTAAACATATCTCAAAGAAAATTAGCTTAAATATACAAACATCATTAAATACATTGAGAAATGAAACTTTTGCAGATACGGCCAGAAACTAAATGCATTCTGCAAACCATATATTCATTTTTTTGCACAGTGAAGGATGAATTGGTAGATTCTTATATATGAACCTCCCCCAAATCTTTTCTTAATTAATACATAATTAATTATATCTACATTTGGTGGATATAATGGTTATTGGTCTAGGATCCGTAGAGCTTCTTTCAAAATTGTGTGTTAATCATCTCCAACCCTGTTTCTGATTTAGCAACTGAGTTTATGTAATATTCTAAATCCTCTGTTGTCATTTCAATAATGAGTGACCATCTCCGAACACAACTTTATTTGCTTATCTGAAAGAATCAATTATTCATCTAACCCAACTCCTTCAGGAAATTATAACACATCCTGTTCGCATCTTCAGGCTCTGTTTCGACTTCTACCCCATCTGCAGCTATTTCCTCGACCAGAGTCTTAAACTCCTCAGATTCCTCCATGAGGGTTGAGGTCAAGTTCTTCCAACCTCCTATTCCTGCTGTCGTTCTGAACTCCTCCCATGACTCAGAAGTGTTTTCCATGGCATCTAGAATGTGAATGCTTTCCAGATTTTCAATGAATATTACTCAGATCCATCAGAAGAAGAAGAATGATAGCCTTAATGATATAGAATATATTTCTTAATCAGCGGTGGATGTTAAAATGATTCCTTGATCCACTGAATGTAAAATGGGTGCAATATTAGCAGACATAGAAACAACATGGGTTTCAGTATGCATCCATCAGAATTCTTGGCCAACTGGATACATCATGAGTGAAAAGTAATATTTTGAAAGGAATCTTTTGTCTTTCTTCTTCTAAAAAGAATCAAGCTTGGAATATTCAGTAATCCACGTCATAAACAAATGTACTGTCATCTACCATTTATTGTGGCATGTATAAGCCACAGACTAAACTTAAATAACTCTTAAGGGAACTAGGATTTTCAGAATGATATGTTGTCGGAACATTCTTGGAACACAGTTCAAGAATGGAGTTGTTCCTGTGAGGGGATTTCTGAGTGTTTGTGAGAAAACTAGAGTCTTGTAACCTCAGTTTCTTCAAAAGCACAGAACTGTTCTTGGAATGTGTTTTCATGCTCTTCCCAGGTGTAGCAGATAGAAGTGTGTCTCCTTCAGCTGTTGTTATTTGTATGCCTCTTTGGCAAAACATATTTTTGTCATGTGTGGCTTGTCCTTGTCCTTACTCCTGGGACTCTTCTTAGCCCTCAGAGTATAAATTGTCTGATGCTCTGAATAAAGTTGACTGTTACATGAGACTTTAGTCTGTCTCATTTCTAGGCCTTGTTCCTGCAGATTCACCACCAACTAGAGCAGCAGACAGTATGTGATCATGTACTATGTTTAAAAGTAAATATCATGACCTAAATGCTGTTCCCCTAAAACTCATAACTTAAAAACCCTAGCCTCAGATGTGACTATATTTGAAAATAACAACTTTAAGGAAGCAATTAAGGCAGAGGGAACAGTGCCCAGAGAAGTCAAACCTCCTAAGGCCTTGATTTTGGGCCTATCTCCAACAAAGAAAAATATCTATTTCTGATGTATATGTCTCTCAATCTCCATTATTTTGTTATGCTGTACTAAGCTGATGAAACAAAGAAATGAGAAAAAAGATAAAATCAGACTTGCAAGCTGCATTCTACCAATTTTATTTATTCTTGCTTACTCTGAGGCTTCTAAATTCAGCCCATTCCGGTAACGCATACGGAAATTCACCATTATGATTGTGTATCTGTCGGGGTTTGCTAGTATTTCTAACAGCTTCGTTGAATTTATTTAAATACTCTGATGTTCAGTGCACACAGGTTTATAAATCGCTCATAAATTTTGCCTCCCATAATTGCATAATATTCCTATTTATTCTGTTAATGTGTTTATTTCGTTTAGTGTTTTTTCTTTCAGTTCCATTAATTATGGTATAATATTAATACTGCCACTACTACTTTTTGCATGTGTTTCTCTTTATAAAACTTGTATATGTTGACTTTTTAACCTTATTTTTAAGTGGTTCTGGAATATTTATGCATATAAAAGCGTATTTAAACTGACTTTTTACCTCGTACAAATATTTTCAGCATTTAAATAAAGAATTCGGCCCTTTTATACAATGTTAAATAAGTTTTTTTCATAGCATTCTATATTTATGTTATAGTTTTATTGTTGTCTATATTCCATTCTGTGCTTTGGGTTAGATTTAATGAGGTTAGTGTTTATGTATTCTCTCTTTTTTATTATTTTTATATGTATTGGTGTGAGGGTGTCAGATCCCCTGGGACTGAATTTACAGACAGTTGTAAGCTGCCAGGTGGGTGCTGGGAATTGAACTGGGTCTCTGGAAGAGCAGTCAATGCTCTTAACTGCTAAGCTATTTCTCCATTCCTACCTATTCTCTGTCTTCTTATTTGGACATTTTTCTGACTCGACTCTTATTTCTACCATGGCAACTTTCCTCCTGAAGTATGTCATTCATCATTTCCATCGGGATGCTATTTCTTCCAATTGCTTCCCACCCTAAGACAATTAGTTGAGGTCCTTCTTTTGGCTTCTGTCTTTCCCAACCAGATGAAGTATTTAGAGTTATTTTAATTAATTCACATTGCATTGGTGATTTTTTTTTCTTTTTCAATGACAAGATGCCTGCAAAGTCAACTTAATGAAAACGGATATGTTTTAGCTTGTGGCCATATCGTCCTTTGTGGCAGGGAAACATTTGGCAGCTGGCCACACCACATCAAGTCAGGCAGTACAAAGACAGATGCAACTTGTGCTCAGCTGACTTGCTTCTTCTTTCTTGAGTCTGGAGCCCCACCCATGGGACCACACCATCCACAGTATCTTTGTACTGCCGGACTTGGCACAGTGTGGCCCACTGCCAACATGCTTCCCTTCCACAATGGACGATAAAACCACGAGCAAAAACAAATCCTTTTTCACTAAGGATGGACCTTTCTACCTCAGTTAAACTTCGCCAGAAATGCCCTTGATGACATGCCCAGAGCTGTGTCTCCAAGGTGATCCCAAATGCAGTCAAACTGACAGTCGAGACCAACTATCAATCTTTCAATACTCTATAGAAAATTCCTAAATTTTTCTCTGATAATTTAGTGTTAGAACTCCAGACAACTACTGGTACCACTGCAACATAATTCTTCATTAATTTTTGCTTTATACTTCTCTGGTCTTTTCTTTTTTTCATAGTATCCTACTATATTAATTTAACTACAGATGTTGTTGGTCTCACTGGGTACCACATGCCTCTTTATTCTCTACATTAAAATTGCTTTTTTTTTTTTTTGCTTTATTGTCATCCGGTAGTTTTCTTCCTCTCGTCCAGTGGTTCTCAGTCTTCTTAATGCTGTGACATTTTACTACTGTCCTCATGTGTGGAGACCTCCAACCATAAAATTACCTGGTTGCTACTTCATAACTGTAATTTTGCTATTGTTACAAGCTGTAATGCAAATATCTGATATGCAGGATATCTGATATGTGACCTCCAAAGGGGTCATGACCCACAGGTTATGGACCACTACTCTAGTTCTTTTCTAATAGGAGAAGTAGAGAACACACTTCTTAACCCCTACCCCAACATATCAAGGCAGATTTCTTTCATGTCTTGAGTGAATGCCTGTCCTTGAGCATCAGTGCCTCTCCTTCATCAGTCTCATGGGTTTGGCATCCACTTGGCTGATGCAAAGTCTTTCACAAAGAGCAAAGTGTTAACCTAGGACTCTGTACTGTAATAGCATGGAGGACAGTGGTATGTGTAGGCACAATGGTAGTATTTCTCTTTCTTATTTTAGAACCAGATTGTTATCCTTTGTTTTTTTGTTTTTGTTTTTGTTTTTGTTTTTTTTACAGCTAGCATCTAGTAGCTGTAAAGCAAAGGATAATGAGACTATAGTACACGACCCCAGAGAAGCTAAGTAACAAGGCGAACCCCCCCCCCCAAAAAAAAAACATATATAGAGCTCCCTGGGAAGGAGAAATAAACAAGATCTCCTGACAACATTGGGAGCATGAGGGTGGGGGGAGAACAGAGGATGGAAGTGGAGGAGGAAGGGAGAAGGGGAGCGGGGAGAACTTGAGGGAATAGAATAGTCAAGATGGAGAGCAAAGGAAAGTGATAATGGCTCTCTGGTTGAGGGAGCCATTATGGAACTAGCAAGAAACCTGGCACTTAAGAAATTTCCTGGATTCCACAAGGATGACCCCAAGTAAGACCCTAAGCAATAGTGGAGAGGATGCCTGAACTGGTCTTGCCCTGTAGTCAAATTGATGACTTAAATGGCATTATAGAACCTTCATCCAGCAACTGATGGAAGCAGAGGCAGAGACCCAGAGCAGAGAACTGGGCTGAGCTCCCAAAGTCCAGTTGAAGAGGGAAAGGAGTGAGAATATGAACAAAGAGGTCAAGACCATGATGAGGACAACCACTGAATCAGTCTCCCTGAGCTAATGGGAGCTCACCAACTCCAGCCAAACAGGGAAAAAAAAACAAAAAACAAAAAAACAAACAAAAAAAAAAACAGCATGGGACCAAACTAGGCCCTCTGAATGTGGGTGACAGTTGTGTGGCTGGAGAAGACTGTGGGGCCACTGGCAGTGAGACTAGGATTTTCCCTACTGCTTGTGCTGGTGTTTTGGAACCCATTCTCTCTGGATGGATACCTTACTCAGCCTAGCTATACTAGGCCTTGTACCTGCCTCAAAACAATGTGCCTCACCCTCTCTGAGGAGTGGATGGGGGGATGGGGTAGACTGAATGCGAGGAGGGGAAGGAGGAGGAACTGGAGTTGGTATATAAAATGAAAAAAAGATAGTTTGTTTTCTTTTTTAAAAAATAAAATAAGAAAGAACTATCTTGTTCTTTCTTCCTGAATGATTGAAAAATATTTTTTTAAAAAAGAATTCTGATTGACACTAACACCTGTTGATATTTATGAGGTTCAATAGAATATGCAAATAAATTCATGTATACCTTGGGTAATGATCAAGTTGAGATAATTATCATATCTATCACCTTAGGATTTTATTATTTCCTTAAGATGAATGCATTAAATTCCTCTCTTCTATTTTCAGACATTCAATGCATTACTGTCAGTTGCATTCACCCCACTGTAGCATATAATACCAGAACACATTATTCCAATAAACAGTAATATGATACCTGCTGAGTTCAGGCCTATTCTCAGGGCTCGGAGCAGCAGTCTCGTATTTACCTTCTTGAGCTCCTTGCAGAAACTGTAGTCAGTCTTTTGTCAGATCAGGGAAATTTTAATCTTTTGTTTGTCTCTCGTGTATCTTTTATTTTCCCACTGCTGCTCTATAATTCGCTTGTTATGAAACAGAAATGTGTGAAGCAAATCTGTTGTGTTTTTGGTCGTGGTCCCTGTTCTTTCTGCCCTTTGTTTTGTTATTAAGACTGTTTCATCTACCTTATCCTTCTGGCCTCAGATTTGCCAATTTTTCTTTCGGTGTATCTCCCTCCTTTGAGACTGGGAGACAATGGCTTATTTGCTTTCCTTAGAGAAAAATGGGTGTTTTCATTAGATCAAGTTTTAAGTTGCATTCACCAGGACTGGAGAGACGGCTCAGCAATAAGAGAATGCCTTTGCACAGGACCAACACCTGGTTCCCAGCACTCATGTCAAGCAGAGTTGCCTGTAACTCCAGGTCCAAAGGACTTAACAACTCTGACTTCCACAGGCTCCCATACTTAAGTGAACATTCCGACACACAGAAACACATATGTACACATAATTTAAAATAATAAAAAATGAAATATTGTGTAATGTTTAAATCAATCTAAATGCATCCATTTCTCCAAACATTACCATTTCTCTATGTGGAAAACATTCAGAAAATCATTCAAAAAAATTCTCTTAGCTTTATAAAATATACAGCCCAGAACTGTTATCAATGGTTTAAAAGAACTCAGTGAGAAGATGCACAGTCTAAACAAACTTAAAGAAGACCAAAAATTAATGAAGAGAATTGCTGGGGAGTGAAGCTTCTTGGGTAGAGCTAGCAAAAGATGCCATGATTGACGAGCACCCACCCCGGGTCCAAGAGCAGTGAAGTGGGAAAGTGAGATGAAGGACCATGGGGAACAGAGCAGTTACTCCACGGCCTTCTAGCCACTGAAGTCTTTGACATCGCCTAATGATGGGGGGAGAGAGCTGCTGTAGAGATCTGAGTGACGAGCTGCATCCTATCAAGCTTAAAATAATCACTGCTATGTAGAAAATCAATGAAGAGGAGGAGGAAGGATCGAGCTGTTGAAACTTGGCAGAATCATCCAGGTGAGAAATGAGAGATCAAGGTGATAATGCTGGGTAGAGTTCAGAGCAGGGTTCATGCTGAGCAAGCGCAAGGAACTGGGTTCAACCCTCAGGGGAAAGGACATAATAGACCCATTGACACAGGAGGAGGTGCACACAAGAACCATAAACCATATGAAACCCAAACAAATAATGCATTTTCAAAACAAAAGTAATAAATGCTCACCACTGATTAGTTTATTACATCATGCGGCGTTGGTCTTCTTGGAATTCTTCACGTGAACTGTGTCTCCATCTGTATATCTGTGTATTGGTTCCCCACCGCGAATCTCCTCCCAATTGTACATTCAGTGAAGTGATACAAGGAGTCTGAAATTCACCACAATCAGAGTGTTCACAGCACTGACATGGGAAAGGGCAAAAATCAATGCCTCATCTCTTGTTTGCTTGCTTGCCTGGACTGAGGCAATAGAGACAATGTTAGGAGTCTGGGGGAAATGTAAACCTGCGTAGCCGTGGCTGTTACATTGCACAGACACAAAGTTAAGCAATGCTCTGCCCCAAATTCAGAACCATCCTGAGTTCAGCAAAGAAGCCACTTGTCACATTGACATCTGGGTCAAGTTCCCACATGCATATCTTATTTGTTAAGCTAGCATCTGACATTGATGCTGAAACTACAGAAATACTTGTTCATTAGCCCAGCGATAGGTAGGTGACACACAAGAACTTTGTCACGAGTCACTAAAACCATTTTGTAAGAAGTTGTTTTCTCTCAGTGCAAAGTGTAGTGTGTGTGTGCGCACGCACATGTGTGTGCGCACATGTATGTGTGCATGTGTGTGCGCACATGTATGTGTGCATGTCTGTGAGAGTGTGTGTGGTGATATTGCTGTTGTTCTTTTGCTTTGTTTTGCAGGAAGCCAGTAGTTAAATACTCAGCAGTACATCATCTTCTTCACCAAAACAGGAAACATAAACATGGGAGCCAGTCAGCTGGAGACTTTTACCTGTTGTACATGCTCTTTCTCAGTCTACAGTTGAAGAACTCCTAAATATATTACTAATTGCATTTGTCTGCTCACCATTCACTTTAAAAATAGCAACACCCAAGAGTGGCGACAGAAAAGACACAAGGACAGCAGTCAGTTCCTTCTCAGTCCCTCTTGTGACCACACAATATGCCATAATTTCTAATTCCCCAGAGGCTCACTGAATCCCCAAAGTGAAGAAAAACTTCCCGGAGAAAACTGAAGCATTAGGGCTGGAATGTGAAATGTCCTTATGGGCTCATAAGCATGGATGCTTCCTGATCCGTCTATAAGGTGAGGAGCTTCAATATGATGCCGTGAAAAGAGTGCACCAATCCAGGATGGACCAAAATCCCCTAAATAAATGAACCAAATTACTTCTTCTTCCCTTAAGTGGATTCTCTCAAGTACTTTTCCCACAAAGATCAGAAACCAATAAAGAACGCTGGCAATAGTGGGGTCATTGTGAGAATCTGACCAGGTATCTCATAGGGTTTCTGAACTCTTTTGTGGGAGGAATGTGGAAGAGCTTGGAGCTGCAAGCCAGAGAAGTATGAGAAAGCCATAAGAAGAACTTAATAGGTGATTCTGGTGGGAGTTTGGAAGACTGAATGGATTTGACATTATGAGACAGACATGGGCATGTTGGGATCAGGTACAGACTGTTATGGCTCAAATATAAAACGTCCCCTATAGGCTTATGTATTTGGTCTTTTGGTCCCTATCTGGTGACACAGCTTCATAAAGTTGTGAAACTAATACACCAAAGGAGAAGATGGTTTGTAGAAATACTTGCTGGCTGTCCCTAAGTCTGTTCCCAGAGTTAGCTCTCAGTGTTGGTAGACTTTCTGTGAGGAGTGTAGACTTATTGCGCTCCTGGACTCATCTGCCTACACTTCTCATTCACAGGATTATGTGGGCAGTGAAGGTATTATCTGACTTAAAAGTCACAGATTCATGTTCTAGTATCCTCATAGATAATAAGGAATTTGGACAAAATAAACTTTAAGTCATTTATAAGTCTAAATTTCTACCCACATGTACTCATAGTGGGCAAGGAGAATCATGAGATGGCAAGTATCTATTCACTACCAACAGCCATGAACAATGTTCTAAGGCTGGATTCTGTTGCTGAGACCCAAGGATACAGTCTATTACCACAATAAGACTCAGTTTATAAGGAAAATATCGGCTAGTGGCGCAAAGGAAAGGTGTGACATCAACTGACAATAACTGAAACAGACATCAGAGCATTTAAGTTCCCCAGGGTAACATGTATTCGCTCAAGAGTACTCAAGACAAGACAATTCCATTGCCACCTCACTGTCCTCACTAAGACATATCAACATGTGTCTATTTTATGACAAAGACAATTATAGCTCACAAAATAGTCACGTGCCTTTTGTTCATTCCCCAGCTGCTCTTGAAATTGCCGTGTGACAGGTTAAGTGCTGATGACATGCTGGTAGGGATGAGGAAAGCTAAGTCTATCCCCCTGGGAGCCCCATAGGAACTACCTCTACAACAGTAAGATCCTACTGCAAACTCCATATTCCACATCAAATACAGCACCTACTCATTCATGTCTTTATGAAGGATGCCAAGGGAAGACTAATAGCTACCATCAACCTTGCTGCCACTGCTTTCCCCTTCCTTCCAAAGGACAAATGCTGAAAATGCTGCATTACTTCATGAGATAATGCATGTACCATGCGAATCTAATGAATCCCTAAAGTCATTTTGGTTTGATCAAATTAAACCATAAGTAGTCTTATATCATAATTTAAGACATGTAGAATGAAAATTAGTGTTTGTGAACTTTCTTCAGCAATTACTAGTCTGAAGAATTGTGTAATACAGTATACTTCACAAAGGGCTAGTGAATGACACTTCAAGTTATTCATTATTTGTTGCTTATTTTTAAACTTTTATTTAAAATAAGTCTATATTCATGGGAAGTCCTATAAGAAGAGATGGTATACAGTTATAGTATTGAGAGTTCCTTGAAACCTTTAACCAAGTATAACAATTTCATGTAACCTAGTACATGAAAAATAAAACCAGGAAATTTGTATCAGAAGAGTACTGACATAGACCTTTCTGGGAAAACACTGTTCGATCTATCTATCTATCTATCTATCTATCTATCTATCCATCCATCTTTCTATCTTTCTATCTATCCATCCATCTATCCATCTATCTATCCATCTATCCATCTATCCATTCATCCATCCATCCATCTGTCTATCTGTATGCATGTATGTGTGTGTTTGTGGGTGGAAGGGTACAAAGTTTTATGTATTCTGATACTTTGAAGATTTCATGCAAGCAACACAAAACACACTCAAACTCCTTTTTATTTTTGTTCAAACCCCTCCCTATCTCTAGCAATCACTATTGTTTATCTTTATAGATTTAGCATTTCTGTAATATTATATAAACGCAGTCATACAATGTGTGAACCATTTTTAGATTTTTCCCCCTCACTAATCATAATGCTATTTAGGTCTGTCCAAGTTATTGTATGTCTTAATTGTTCGGGGGTTTGTTTTATCTTGTTCCCCTTTGTATTGTTCAGGAGAATTCCATCATCTAGATGTACCAGAGTTTGTCTGACTACTCACTTCTTGAAGGACATTTGGATTCTGTCCGTAGAAAGTTGTAGCTAACTACAAATAACACTGTTGAGAACATTAATGTTCAGGAATTTGCATAAGTATAGGATTTTATTTCTCTGAGCTAAATGCCAAGAGTACATTTCTAGGGCACAAGACAAATACATATTTTATTTTCAAATAAATTTCTCAATGATCATACCCCATCTTCTCACCTTTAATGACAATGGGACTATGTCCTCCCAGTCATCTCTAGCACCTAGTCTTGCCCTATTTTTAATTTTACCCATCTACTAGACATATGGTAAAGTCTCCTTGTAGTCCTTGTGTGCACATCCATGACAAATGAGCAGCTTCCCATGCATGCCCTATTTTCTCATCCCATCTTCTCTTTGATGAAAGGTGCCTTCATGATTTTTACCCACTTTCTCATTAGATTGTTTCTTTATTCTTGTTAAGCTTCATTATGTCTTCTTGACACAGAGTCTTTGTTTCACATGTATTTAACAAACATTTTTACGCAATACTCTTAATATTAATTCCTAAAATGTGATTTAAATCTAAGGTTTTCACAAATTCAAATGAATTTGGATGAAACAAATGAAAACTGGGATACAATAAGATACTATATATAACAGCTATTTCCCCATTTTTTTCCTGAAGCAATGAGAAATTATCATTGTGTTTTAAGTTGGAGATGCATGAAGGTTATTGAGACCCAGTGGGAAAGCGTTACATTTCAGGCGGTGTACCTGCAACTGATTGATTAACTTTCAGCATCCTAAATTGAAGACAGGGGAAAACACATTGAAGTGATTTACTTAGAAGTTCATCAAGCATGTGCCAATATAATAATTTTTTTAATCCAACAAGAAAATGGGTGTCAATAAATAAGTCATTAATAAGCTAAAGAGTCTTATTTCCTGGGCATTGAAGCTTATTTAAAGATTAAGAAAGACATCAAGGGATGCATTTCTCAAAGACTAAAGGGTAATGTTAATGTGCTATAATGGGCTAAGAGTTTACTCTCAATGACAGAAAGGTCTAATGCAACAAAAACTGTAAAAGAAAAGCATTTTATCAGCAAACAGACAACCAGACCTTGTGTGATCTACTAACTGAATATCAAGAACTATTATCACTGTTACTAAATTAAAAACTGATAAGAAAAAAGCAAATTACTTCATAAGAATGGTAAAATGGATATTTGCTTATTACCTGAGAAAACAAAATAACCCTCTAGAGAAGTTTCAAGAATAAAATACTTTAGTAATTAAAACAAAATTATATTTAATGGATCAGATTGTGTATATATGCAGATAAGGCAGGAATATAATGAAGCATAATGATGGAAATGGAAATGGAGTGTTATTGGTGAGACCTCATTTCATATTATCAAACTCTAGACAAACACGCCTAATAAAAATAATGACTGTAACAGATGTGCTCACCTTGCATTAATGAGAAAGTTAAGATCGCTTTTAAATTGTTCTGAGGTCACTTATTAACTTCTCGACATGTCTCTGAGAACTCTGTATTTCTTCAAAATACTATTCAAATGAAAATGTGCTTTCCCCCGCTGGGAGTGGACCTCAGAGTAGCTGGCATGCTAAATAAGTACCCCACCTCTGCCTTCATCCCCAGCCCAACAAGATTCTCTCTGTCTTATAAGAATGCCTCTTGTGATACCATCTTTCACCTGTCAGAATGGCTAAGATCAAAAACACTGATGCACCTTATGCTGAAGACAATGTAGAGAAAGGGGAACAGTCCTATGCTGTTGGTAGGAGTGCAAACTGGTACAGCCACTTTGGAAGCCAGCATAGAGGTTCCTCAGAAAACTGGGACTCAATCTACTTCAAGACCCAGAAATACCACTCCTAGGCATTTAGCCAAAGAATGCATAATCAAAGACTTTTGCTCAACTATTATTTGAATAGCCAGAACCTGGAAACAACCTAGATACCCCTCAACCCAAGAATGGATAAAGAAAAAGTGGTACATTTACACAACTAAGTATTATTCAGTGGTAAAACAAAACAAAACAAAACAACAACAAAAACATTGACATCTTGAAATTTGCAGGCAAATAGATGGAACTAGAAAAAAAAAAAACCAATCCTGAGTGAGGTAACACACCCAGAAAGACAAACATGGTATGTACTCATTCATAAGTAGATATTAGACAAAAAACAAAGGATAACCAATCTACAGTCCACAACCTCAGAGAAACTAGGTTAAAAAGAAGAAAGGACCCTAAACAGGACACACATGGAGGGCCCCAGGAAAGGGAAATAGTTAAGATCTCCTGGGCAAACTGGTAAGGGGAGTAGAAAGGAAGGAATGGGGGATGGGAGCATGAGGGATCCAGATGGTTGAGTTGGGGAGGGACGGAGAGGGAGAGCAATGAAAGAGGTATCTTGATAGAGGAAGCTATTATGGGGTTAGGAAGAAACCAGGTACTAGGGAAATTCCCAGGAATCCACAAGAATGACCCCAACTAAGACTCCTCGCAGTAGTGGAGAGGGTGCCTAAACTGGCCTTCCCCTATAAACAGATTAGTGATTACCCTAATAGTCCGCATAGCACCTACATCCAGTAACCGAGAGAAGCAGATACAGTGATACACAACCAGGCACTGGCCTGAGCTCCTGAAGCTAAGGTGAAGAGAAGGGGGAGGGTTCATATGAGCAAAGGGAGTCAAGATCATGATTGGGAAAACCACAGAGACAGCTGATCTGAGCTAGTGGGTGCTTAGAGACTCTGGACTGACAGCTGGCAATCCTGCATGGGACCTAAGTAAGCCCTCTGAATGTGGGTGCCAGTTATGCGGCTTGATCTGTTTTTTTTGGGGGAGGAGAGGGGCTGGCAGTGGGACCAGGACTTGTCCGGGGTACATGAACTGGCCTTTCTGAGCCCATTCCCTGTGCTGGGATACCTTGCTCAGCTTTGATGGAGGTGGGGTGGGGAGGGAACTTGGCCCTGCCTCAACTTAGTATACCAGACTTTGTTGACTCCCCAAGGGAGGCCTTAGCCTCTCTGAAGAGTGGAGTGGAGTGGGATGGGGGAGGTGGAAGGGGCCTGGAGAAGGGGAAAAAGGAGGAACTGAGGCTAGTATGTAAAATTTAAAAAATTAAATAAAAAGGAATGCATCTCATATTGAAAGAAACCTAAGTTACAAGAGTGAAGGGATACCTGACCTGCAGAGCCTAAAACCAAAAGCTATTCCATTTTTTCCCAAATTTTCTGAATAGCAAATATCCCATGTTTACTGCTCCATTTAGAAACAAGCAAACTAGACATCACATCCAGTCATGTTTACACAAGGAGCTAGAATTAAGAGCAACAACAAAAAGCTGTCAATCAAGTTTCTAGCATACCATCCAAAACCCATCGTTCAGAATCCTTAGAACTTCATACCTATCAATAGCACATTATCCAGTCATTCACCCATATTGCAAAGACAGATGTTTCAGCAATCATATCAATTAACCCATGTTTTGCCAGGATTACATAGACAGGTTCCTTTCATCACTAAAGCTGGGAAAACAAGGGTTTTGGTGTTTTAATGAGCAGGAGCCTGGAAAAAAAATACATTCTATATTAAAGGTCCCAATATTTCCTCAATGACTTATTCATTTTCTGACTCTCCAGATGTTTTGTTTTAAGCTTTATGAGAGGCAGACACAGAAACACAACTAGAAAACCCATCAGTTTCCAGATGAAATCAAGAAAATGGGTCCCTTAATTGCACGAGTGGAGAAGGCTCATTGATCTTGAGGGAACCTTTGAAGTCACCCTAAGACCAGTGTGTCTTTTGAAGAAGGTAATTCAGACACTCGTATTGTGGTGTGGAAATACAGGCTCTCCCTGTGCAGAGAGGAGAGGAAAGGAGAGGGTAGGGTGCAGAGGGACAGAGGCAGGGTCTGCTCAGGTTCTGTAGAGTCGAGGCAAAGAAGGGTGATGTTCACTCTTTCTTTGGGGGAAATTTCAGGTTTGCTGGCTGATTTGCTTTAGTTTGATTTTTCTTACCTTGTTTTGATGATATTTCTGGTCATTGAAGGCATGACTTTAAAAAAAAAAAAGATTGCCCAAAAGTTTTCAATTCATTTTGGAAGAGATCCTGGACTAGATTGCCAATGGTTCCCATAGTCTAGTTTCCAAAGGTACTTAAGCCAGATTGCTCAGATGTGGGCCTGCAAGGTCCCATCCCACAGAACCTTGCATGGCTCCCCTTCATGAAGAAAGCATTCTAGTGTTGACATTGTAGGCCTTTCCTAAAGCAATCTCAGGACTCCCTGCTCTACCTGAGTGACATGGTAACTGAGCTCAGGTCCCACAGCAACTGAGCCCATAGTCCTGGTTGGGGGGTGTCAGGCTGGAGGGGTCCAGGCCAGGCGTCAAATCACAACTGTGAAACCTAGAGCAGTCAAATCTCATAGTTCATTGTTAATTAATTCCCATGGTGTTTCCCTTCAACTCTATGAACTTAGGATATAGCCCTGATGAAATGCATGCTTGATCTCAACTCTGTGTGAAAGCTCTGACCTAAATTAAGTAAGAACATAAAAGACAAGACAACCCCATGTGGACCAGGACATTGGGTCTTAGAAGCCAAAGGTCTTCTAAGGATGGTGGGGCTGCTTGGTCAAGACCCTGGTGTAGGATTATCAGGTAGAAGTACCGATCGGTAGACAGGCCTCCCCATAAGGAAATGAATAAATGCATGCATACATACACACACACACACACACATATACATAAACACACATGCATATAAGGATGCAGTGTCTTGGAGCTGGTATTTTGCTCTGCTTTGCTTTCAATTAATTTTTCGGTTGACATACAAAGTAACAGATTTCATTATGGCATAATGCCTGTGTGTGTATGTGTGCACATGTGTGCATGAGTGCGCATGCATGTGTATACATATGTCTGTTTTACCTGTGTGTGGCAGGGGCACATGTGTGTGAATGCCTTTGTACTCGTGGGCACATGCATGTAGAGCCCAAAATGGCATCAGCTGTCTTCCTCTGTCTCTATCCAACTTCTTATTCAGGCAGGGTCTCTTGACAAACCCAGTGCTCACCAATTCCTGCCAGGATGTCTACCCAGCTTGCCCCTGGACCCTGTCTCTGACTGTGAATACTGAGACCATGGGCTGCTGTCACAGCTGCCTGCCTTTCACACGGGCACTACAGATCCTAATTCAGTCCTCGCCCTTACACACCAATCGTTACCCATGGAGCTGTCTCCTGGTACTCTGTTTTGTTTTGTGTTATGGCACTCGTATACATACTTTGTTCACCACCACCCATCCCCCACTGCCCTCCCTCCTTTGCGGATCCTTCCTCCCTCAATATTCTGTACGTTCCCTGGCCCTCTCTTTTCCTCTTCTCTGAAGGTCTCTTCATCCTCTCCCAAGGACTTCTTCCTACTTCTATCACATGTGTGCTTGCTCACACACACACACACACACACACACACACGCACACACACACACACACGATTAATTCATTTTTGCATATAAAAGATGTGGTACTTATCTAAATCTGCCTTCTTTCATTTAATATAATGGTCTCCACTTTCATTCATTTTTCCTGCAATTGTAAGGATTTCATTTTTCTTTATGACTGTATTAAATTCCATGTGTATAAGGTGGGTGGCATGGGCTGGGATCCCAGAAATGAAGTTTCACTGTCATAGAGTTGAAGTCGGCTGGGCTGTCTTCCCTCAAGACATTCCCAGGAATTCTGTGCCTTGCCTCCCTCTTCCAGCTCCTGGTGGCTGCCAGAACTCATTGGCTTGTTCCTTCATCCATCCCTTCAATGTCTTCTTTCTTTTACCCAGGATTTTGGGTGAACCTCTATCTCTGCTTTTCCCATAAAGCAGGCATGTAATTACATTAAGATCAACCCAGATGAGCCAAGATAATCTCCCCCACTCCAAGGCACTTAATTTAATGCCTATTTGGATTTGTCAGGGAGAGAATGGAGGCCTTTGGCGGAGTGCCTCCTCCTATGCATGGAGCCCTAGGTTCAATCCTGGCACCATATAACACAGACATGGGGATGTGTGCCCATAACTCCAGCTATTGGGAGGAGACGGTAGAAGGAAAAGAAGCATGTGGTCATTCTTGGCTACATGACGAGTTCTAGCCCAGCCTAGCTTACAAGAGACCATGTCTCAGAAAAGAAAGCAGAAAAATCGATTCTCTTACAGTTCAGAGGAGAGGAGCACAAAGGAATAATATGGCCCAGGTAGCCCCTGTGTCCTTGAGCAATGCAGCTTCTCTAGGGCTAGGGACTGAGCTGAAGAAAGAGAAGCCTTCAGCTACCGAAGTTGGCACGCACTAAAGAGCTTGCAACTCTCCCGTTTGGGAAACACGAGCCCTGGTGGCTGGTCCTGTTAGGGGAACATGGAGATAAGAGGTATCTGCTCAGCCGCAGCTTCTTGGCTGAGCCGCTTAGACATTCCCCTCGAAAATATCTCAAGGTGAGATTTGTGTTTAGAATAAGCTGGCACACATAAGCATCCTCTGGAGTCCGTACTCACAAATGAGCAGAGAGATTGCAGAGAAGCGCCTATCCCACTCAGCCCCAGCAGTCAGACACACAGAGAGAGACACATACACAGACATGCACCCAAAAACTCAGAGAGACACCTTTTTTTTTTTAAATCAAAGAACAGCAGCTGAAAGGTCTAAGTATCAACACTGTTTTCCCCTTCATGGTTTGAGTGTCTATGTGTGAGTAAGAGGAGAATATGCTGAAAAGTAGGCAGAGAGAAAATGAGGGGCATGAGAGATGCAGAGAGAGAGACAGAGGAACTTCAGCCACTCAGTGAATAGTTGCCAAGCACCTACCATGCCTGTACCAGGAACCATGCACACTGGGCACCAAGCAGCAGCGAGCAGGAAACAATAAAATTACATACTATGAGCTTGGTGTTGACATTCGTGTGTCCTAACCTAGGCTTTGCCCTGTTCTAGGCTCTTGCTTTTCTTCTCTTTAGGCCCCACAGAAGGGGCTATGAAACATAGGTTGGATGCAGAGAATATGCCCTCTTGCAAGAGGCGGAAGTGGAAATGCAACTTTCAGTAATGTTCCTGGAGGTACTTCCCCCCCAGAAGCCTGTTTCCTGCAGCTCTGATTTCAGGCTCCAGTGTGCCATCGGATGCTCTCCTAAAGCATTCGCACGGAAAGCAGAAGATAAACAGAGGGACGCTCCTGAGTGTGACCAGCACTTCGGAGCATGGTAAGCGACATGTACTTGGCTGGATACTCGTGGTTATTTCTAGAGCAAGTATACTCCGAAAGTAGCTGCAACTGCAGATGGCTGGGCCAGATGATCTGTCACGGTCCCTTCCAGCTCCTTGGAGTTTGGGATTTTCTTTTCTTTTTCATTTCTGTCCTAGTATCTACCACAAGGACTAACAAGTGGACCGTTATTCAGAAGAAGAAAAGGGAACAAAAGATTTTGTGTCATAAAGTCATTTGGATAATAAGAAGGGGCAAATGTATCCTTTAATGGAGGAAGTAATTGCATTCCAGATTTGAGAATTCTTAATCAGCCAAGGATATCTTCTGGTGAGTGGCGCTGAAGGTGATTTCTACAGCCACAAAACCACAAAGGACCTGGAGATGTGGAAGTAACACTCTTGTTTTCCAGAAAAAGAAGCTGTGTACCAAAGAAGCAATATGGAATGCAATGTCTCCTGCTTACCCAAGGGCCACTTACAGAAAAAGAGAGAGAGAGTTCAAATCATTTTAATACAGATTTTAGTCTCCATTAAGTAACTCCTAGAAAATTCTAGGCCCAGTAAAAAGTTAAAATAGATGCGAGTGATATACTAAATGCTTCAGATTTGTGATCACGGTGGAATTTTCATATAAGTTCACGTAAAAATTAAGGATTATCTATTGAGACAAGTTCTCCTAACTCAGAAGCTAGATGCAGGAGCTATTTAACTCCTTTACAACAAGAATATAATGCTGAAGTAAATTATGGCCTCTGTGGTATATTATATCTTATTTAAACAATTTCCAAGAAAATATAACTTAAATCTAGAGCTTGGCCCATATTTGAATTTCCCTTGGGATTCAAGGAATAATCTGGCAATGAAATATCCCAGCTAGAAATTTCATCCATCTGCATAAGCACCAGGAAAATGTTTTATTTGAGGTATAAAAGGATTAAGCGGTGTTTTGGGGGGTAGGGTTCTGGGCACTGTTGCTTTTAGGAGGAACATAAGATTTTTCAGTTAAGAAGTATCGTCATCGATTTGAAGAATAAGAATTCACCACGTTGTAGCTTTACATATGTCCAGAGTGGAAATTAATCATTGAGTATGCCAGACTGCAATATTCATGACCGCGGTGGACAACAGGCATCTCTCCAGACTGCAATATTCATGACCGCGGTGGACAACAGGCATCTCTCCAGACTGCACTATTCATGACCGCGGTGGACAACAGGCATCTCTCCAGACTGCAATATTCATGACCGCGGTGGACAACAGGCATCTCTCCAGACTGCAATATTCATGACCGTGGTGGACAACAGGCATCTCTCCAGACTGCAATATTCATGACCGCGGTGGACAACAGGCATCTCTCCAGACTGCACTATTCATGACCGCGGTGGACAACAGGCATCTCTCCAGACTGCACTATTCATGACCGCGGTGGACAACAGGCATCTCTCCAGACTGCACTATTCATGACCGCGGTGGACAACAGGCATCTCTCCAGACTGCAATATTCATGACCGCGGTGGACAACAGGCATCTCGCCAGACTGCAATATTCATGACCGCGGTGGACAACAGGCATCTCTCCAGACTGCAATATTCATGACCGCGGTGGACAACAGGCATCTCGCCAGACTGCAATATTCATGACCGCGGTGGACAACAGGCATCTCGCCAGACTGCAATATTCATGACCGCGGTGGACAACAGGCATCTCTCCAGACTGCAATATTCATGACCGCGGTGGACAACAGGCATCTCTCCAGACTGCAATATTCATGACCGCGGTGGACAACAGGCATCTCTCCAGACTGCAATATTCATGACCGCGGTGGACAACAGGCATCTCGCCAGACTGCAATATTCATGACCGCGGTGGACAACAGGCATCTCTCCAGACTGCAATATTCATGACCGCGGTGGACAACAGGCATCTCTCCAGACTGCAATATTCATGACCGCGGTGGACAACAGGCATCTCTCCAGCAGGTTCATCACTGAACCACCCCGAAGACTACATGGTTAGAAAGAGTCACAACGTACGGCCTCCTCAGAACACACTAGGAGGGTGGATCCAGAGTTATAACAAGTACACTAACTGTGTAACTTATCAATACTATAATTATTTGGATATAGCCATTGAGGAATATATTTCATACATCAGAATATCATTTCCATACAGCAAATGCATGTAACTAAGCATGCCGTTTAAAATAAACAAATAGAAACGGTGAGCTGGCTAGAGATGTTCACAGAGGCCTGATGACTGGAGTTCAATTCCTGGGTCCCACAATGTGACAGGAGAGAATCAATTCCCAAACGTTATCCTTTGCCACCTGTATACTTAAACACATACACACACATGCACACACATACACATTCTAATAAATAAATAAAATAAACAAGTGTCTTTGGAAAGGGAATTCAGTCTCTCTTCTCCCTACTAAACAAAACAATATGCCAATCATTCTATAAATCCCATCAAACATAGCTAGAAAGATGGTATTTTTCCATCACTCCAGCAGCCTCTTGCTCAATAACCTTTATTTAGCTATGGTCTCTCTTCAATCCAATGCAAAAACTAGAAGGGACAGCCAGGCATCAGCCTTGCAGAAAATCTATTATTACCTCCCCAGGAAGCATTGGTCTTTATTTATGAAGAAAATCAATGTCCACAAAAGCCTCTTAGCGATAGCTCCAGGAGAGAAAGATACATTATGACCATGATAAAATAACTCTGGGTTGAAGAGAACAGTAAAGAAATTAACATTTATTGAGCTCTTACAATTAGCTCATACTTGACACACTCATTGGGTCCTCACGAAAATACCTTCGTGCGCCCATTTAGGGTGGAAAGAAAAGGAACTTTACAATGGATAATAGTCCAGACCATAAATAATAAAAACTATGAATAAAAGTACAGATGTCTCTTTAACCACGCTTGTATCCCCACATCACCCAGAGAATTTTCTCATCAAATAATGCAAATGGTGTGTTGAAACAAGCTTTCAGAATACGAGCGACCACCTTCTCTTTCCACTGGGACAAAACATGTGGATGAAGAGATGTGAAATTCCTTTAGGTAGTATTACAGGTTAGTTTCCGAATTATTTACCTGTGGGTTTCAAGGATTCTGTGGTCACGAATCTCTAGGCATCATAAAGGAAAGTCCCAGATGGCTCCTTCCACCTCCCATTCTGTGACCCTCGACATATCAAACCTTTTGTTTGTTGTAAGAGGAGACCAATATTTACTGAAAGTTCCCCGGAGGGCATTAGAGTTAAGCAGGGAAATACATGCTCGCTGAATGAATTTTACTCAGCAATAATAGAACACCTAACAAGACAACAATGAACTTGTGACTTCAGAGAGCTCCTAGCTGTTAGGGAGTCTATTGACCTCCACCCAGGCCCTCGGGTAGATGAAATTATAAAGTAGCTGTCACAGGCTTAGACATGGGGCTTTATGCATTTGTTACAAGAAAGACTTTCCCCTAAATGGAATGCACCTAAGAAAGGGATTGCTTTAAAATATATATTTAGTGTATTTTCTGTTTTTACTGGATAAGTAGCAAAGTCAGAAACTATAGTGTGTGTAGACAAGCTTAGAGAACTGAATTCTCACCAATAAGGACAGCAATGCGCCCCTCTTCTGAGGAAGACAGATACCACAGCTCCCAGTTTCTCCAGGTGTCCCCTCACACTACCACACAACTCCACGCATACCTGGTGCCTATCCCAAACTTCTTGGTGTCTGAGCTCTGCGTCCATGACGAGAAGATGAATTAAACAGATCTGCTCAGCAATTTCCCAGAAATATACAGTTCCATGTCCATTGGCCTTTCCCTGGCTTCACCCTGCGACCCACAGGATGATGGAAAAACAGGAAACTTCATACTTAGTTTTCTCTACCCTCAACTTTGCAAAGATTCACCCCACTGACAGTACTGTGCGTGAGAACAGATCACATGACACACAACGAAACCCACTTTAAGAGTTTATTAAATAGAGAAAGAAAGAAACGTACTCAGGCCTGGGGAAGCTTGCGTGGGGAAGAGAGAGTGGAGCGGGTGTGTCCAGCTTTTAATGGCTCTTTAGTACATATACACATGGGCTTACATAGTTGCAACTGTGTCACACGTAGATCATGTGACCACTCTGCTCATAAATCGCATAGGGCTTGAGGACCCTGAGTGGCTATGTAAGTTGCCTGAACGCTTGATGGTGCATGTGTTACAGCCCTGGAACCCAGAAGTGCCAGCACTTTGGGTGGATGGGCATTTTGCCAGAGTGTTGGCAACTTTGGGTGAAGGAAATGATAACATCTACAACCCCCCAAAAAGCAAGCGTATGTCTTAGTCACTTCCATAATGCTAGAATATTTGTCTTCATTTACCTACCAACACTTAAAAGAAAAGAGGTTTTACATTAAAATCAAGAAGTCTTTAAAAAGCTTATATTCCAAAATAGAAGCAAAGAGCCCAAGTGAGAAGCTGGCAGTCCAGTATTTCTTGATCCAAGCTTTACCTGCTACTTAGCATCCTGCTTACCCTGTGATTTACCTGACTATGGGGTATAAGAAATGTGAACTATCTCCTAGACTTGTAGCTGGCCCTGTGCTTGGTATTCTCCTGCCTGTAAATGTGATACCCATATGCTCATTGTAGTTGTGCAAATTATGATGATGGTCTAAGTCCAACCGAAGAGGTACACAGGCTGTCTACAGGCAGGATTGTGCTTCCTGTAGTCCAACCAAAAATGCACACAGACTGTCTAAAAGCAGGGAAAGCTTATGTTTCCTGAGGTTAAAGAGACTTCCTGAGGAAGGGAAAGATGAACTTGATGGTTTGCAAAGAGAACCTGGAAAAGAGCATCGCCAGCAGACATTGCTGGAGCATGCCCTAAACAACAATTCTGGAGAAGCAATGGAGGACTGGCCTTCCACAAGGTGTCCCATGGAGCTAGGGGTGACAGCCAGAAGACGTCTTGACAAGGTTGCAGAAGTCATTTTCTGTTATGTAAAAGAATGCACCGTAAAAGCTCACTAATATTGCAATTCCACTCACAATGAACTGGAGTGATATTTGGTCATGCCTCCAGTAAAAAGACTTTGCCCCAGATATCTGAAATGTGTCCTTACAGAGGCTCACTCCTCAGTCTTTTATACTGACCTCTGTTGACTTGTGGGTAGCAGCAGCAGGCACCTGAGTCCTACCTTCCAGCCAGGTTTGATCACTAGGCACTGCTGTGAGGAAGGCAAGCGGGTCCTTCGCTGCCAGCTCATCTCAAGTTCACTGCCTCGCCCCATCCAAAAGTTATTACATTTCCCAAAGAGTCAAAAGTTGCAGCGCTCAGGGTTGTCCCTACATTCTGCAGCCTGGGGGTGCTGATGGTTTCTCTTCTGACAGCCCCCTAATCCTAACAGTGTCTCCTGTGGTTGTCTCTGAGCACACCTTTTTAAATAGATCTTTTCAATTAATAGAGAATTCCTTGCCGGCTTAACCTATTTCAGGGATACCATCTGCTTCCTGTGGGGACTCTGATTGAAACAGACCCGACAGAGTAAAAGAGTTCACACTGCTCCCCTAAGAAAAGCAGCATTGTGGTGACAAGTGGCCATGGAGCTTCAAACCTAGGAGTGTGCTTGCTTGGAGTGGAGGCTGCAAGTTACATTGGAATGGAACCGATTAAGATTCGAAACATGGAATTCAATTCAACAAGAAGACTTAAAGAGCAATTCTAAACTAAGAGAGAAAATAAGTGTAGGAAACAAAAAAAAAGGGGGGGGAGGGAGAGGAAAAAAGATCCTAGAACTACACAACAAAATGTTGCAACGAAACCCAACACATTGAATCCGAGTCTTTTAATAGTTTGGGGCTGGGTATACTCTGGGTCCAGCCAGTAAAAGGCTTCCATGCGGCAGTTGTACACTTACCATGTAACATGCACTTCAAGGTGTCGCCTACTGGTACACAGACCCTTACAGCCCACCAGGTCCTGCATCCTTCAGAGCCCTTTGAGCCATGAATGCTGTTTGTGGAGGACAGGGCATGACTCGGTTGGATTCATATGCATTTGGAAAAAGAAACACAAGAAGAGCTAGTTACATAGTACAAGCTGACCTTGAACTCATAATCCTCCTACCTCAGCTTTTGGAGTGATAGAATTATAGGCATGTGTCCAAACACCTGGGTTAAGGTCTATATTTTCTTATGTTACATTAATACTCTGGTACTAAATCTCAGCTAGCTCCTAGGTTCTTCTCAAAGATCACATGGGATGTCTCCACCCATACATCAACCCTGGAAGGTATCATCTTCTGGTTTTTAGCCTATTCATCCCCTCTCCAGATTAGATGATGACCAACATCTGCCGGAGAAGCCAATCTCCTGGTGAAATGTTTATTCACGTAGAAACACTTCCAGACACACTCAATAAGAATGCTTAATCTGGGCCATTCAAACTGGTCTCAAATTTAACCCTCACAGTATCTTATCAACTGCTCCTTTGTTCATGAATTCAATAAAGTTTTTAGCACATAATGGTTTTATGTTGTTTTTTGTTTGTTTGTTTTTTGTTTTTTGAGACAGGGTTTCTCTGTAGCTTTTGGAGCCTGTCCTGGAACTAGCTCTTGTAGACCAGGCTGGCCTCGAACTCACAGAGATCCACCCACCTCCGCCTCCCAAGTGCTGGGATGAAAGGCATGCGCCACCACTGCCCAGCTATGGTATTCACTATTATTCAATTATTTTGTTGTTGCTGGCCAATCTCATCACTTTTTATTGCTCTATAGATATTCCAGTTTTTCATGATTCAATCTTCAGAAGATGTATATGTCTAGAAATTGGTCCATTTGTTATCTCCTAGGTTATCAGTTCATTGGCAGTTGTTCATAATATTCTATAATAATCCCGTGTAGTTCTGAGATGCCATTTCTAATGCTTCTTCTCTCATCTCCTATTTTAAATCTTATTTTTTCCAACTCAGTCTTAGTTGTCATTTTTGTTTCAACCTGTTGTTTTTTTTTTTTGTTTTTTGTTTTTGTTTTTTTTGGTTTTTCGAGACAGGGTTTCTCTGTGGTTTTGGAGCCTGTCCTGGAACTAGCTCTTGTAGACCAGGCTGGCCTCAAACTCACAGAGATCCGCCTGTCTCTGCCTCCCGAGTGTTGGGATTAAAGGCCTGCGCCGCCACTGTCTGGCCATAATGGTTTTATGTTATATGAGAAGTATCATTCTGCCTCTTAACGTCTAACTCGTAACAGGAGGACAATTCATCGCAGTGGCTAGTCCTGGGGAGCAGGTAAGATCAGTGTATACCCCAGGGGCTGGGCTGGGGCGGTATTCTATTTCAGATGCAGACACTAATCACCCGGGGACATTCAATTTCTTAAATTAAATAGGTAGGATATTCCAATGAGAAGTTCTTCCTGGGGTGGTTTGGGACTTGCTGTTGTTTTTATGGTGCCTCTAGAGACAGAAGTCAGGGCTCCATGTATGCTATGCACTCTACATCTGAGTTAGACACTTTACAGATTGGGTTTCAAATGCCCTCTAAAGTCTGTATGCTAAAGGCTTGGGTACTAGCCCATAATACCATTGCAGATGATGCAGCCGTTCAGAAATGAGGACTAGGAGACAGGAATGAGGTCATTGGAAGCGTGTCTATGAGGACCTGAAGAGCAGAGGCCACACCCTCCCTCTCCTTCCTGGATGCCATAAACACTTCCTCCACCACACAGCCCCTCTCACGTGAGGGGCTGCCCTGCCACAGGCCCAAAGCATCAAGTCAAGCAACCATCGACTGAAACCTCCGAGCCTGTGAGCCCAAACAAATCTTTCCACTTCTACATGGATTATCTCAGACATTTTGACACCATGCCTGCTACCTACCTAGCCATACCCCCAGTTCACAAATAGCATGCTTAATAAACCTTTTTCTTTTTTTTTAAATCACCAAAAGGTATGTAATGAAACAGCTCCCTCGCTAATCACTTTCGCCTGGATAGCAGTAGCATTAGCAGCTATTGTCGAGACCTTTACTGTGCTGTTCTACATTTTTCAAGTGTGTACAAAGAAACAAGGCTACAGATTCTCATTCACCATGTTTTTTACACAAAAGAGCTCACAAGGGACATCACACACACACACACACACACACACACACACACACACACACCATGCTCGGCCTTCTCTTTCTCACCTCACAATAAATCTCGGCAATCTCTTCTTATCAGTGCACAGGGCTCCTCCATCCTTTATAGAGCGCTATTGTATTTCATTAAATTGGATGTGCCGCACTTTATTTAACCGGCCTGCTCCACTGACGGGCACTTGAGTTGTTTCTAATCTTTGGCTTCATAGAATAGATTGAGCTCCCAGATAATAACAAGGAAGAAGAAAGGAAGCAACAGGAGAAGGTGATGGAATCAGAGGTGAGAAAGTGCTGTCCCTCGCACAATGGCCCTAAGCCAGTGCGGGGTGGGGAAGGCTGGACTCAGTGAAGGACAGCGACAACAAGGATCAACTGTCCTCTCCACCCACCCTCACCGTTCCCTTTGTAGGGTTGCATATTGTAACAAGAGCAGGCCGGGGAAACATTGTGTTTTCTCTAGAAGGGTTGGATCATCTGCATGAATTAGAGGGTTTTCTATGAACTTGACTAAATTACCAGGATCTCCCTCACCTTGCTAAAGACAAAAATTCATTCCAATCAGCCAGTGCCTTATTTTAAATACCAATGGCTTCCAGCTCAACACTTCCTCTAAAGCAAAGGGCCGCGGTTGCTGCCGGGAGGGCCACAAGAGGGAGACTCCCAGAGCTATTGCCCAGCAGCTGCCAAGCCTGATTTGTAACCCTCACTTCCTTCTCATCCCTCCAGGGCTAAAATGCCCAGCTGCCTCTTTCTAACCAAAATTTATTTTTATCAAGGAAGCACCCCAGTCGCTCAGCACTAGAGAAAGCGGGTCTGAGCGGCAGAGACAAAACGATTGTTCTCATTTGCACAACTGCTTCAAGAGAAAATGCGATTACCAGCATCAAGGGGAAATTTAAAAATTTTCCCCAGGCAAGAAGAATTGACTTCCTCTGTTCCAAGATGAAGGTAGAAGAGAATTTACTGCTCCACCTCGCTAAAGCCTCCTAAAGCCCGGCAATCGGCATGCGCCGGTGCCCGTGAACCCAGAAATTCTCTGCGCCGTGATTGATGCAAATGTGTAAATTCATAATTAAAAAGTAATTGAGATCATTCTAACGGCCTTTTCTTCCTGTTAGCGTGCCTCAGTGGCAGACCCCGTCACATCAATTGTGGATGTTAATACATCAATCCCAATGATTCATTGTCTTAAGAATAACTAAGCTACTGTAGAGGCTGCCTTGAGGAGCCGGGTCTCCAAGGAGGAAGCTATCTAAAAGTCAGTCCGTTCTCATCTCCCAGTTACTGACATGCAGAAAAAGAAACATTCACTTTTAATAATAGGACTCTCTTTCATGCAAGAAAAGTAGAGAATTTCTAAAAATAAATAATTCATGCTCCTCCAAGCTCCCAGAGAATAAATTTGTTCCTTTTCTGTTTTGTTTTTCTTCAAGATATGACATCTTAGGAAGAAGGGGCTGAAGGGGAGAGACAGCGCTTTCTGCTTCTGTGGATAGAAACATGCAGAGTGTTTCGTCCCTGGTGCAACAAAGCCTCAAGATCAACAGACAAGAGCTGAAAACCTTTTCCCACCAGACAGACAGCGCCATCTAAATGTTCTCTCCAAAGACAGCGCTTCACAGACAGGCTCACGGAGGCATGTCAGTTTTCCCTTTCTGTGCACACACATCCCTTTTCAAAAGGAAAGAGAAGAGAAATGGAAAACGATGCCAGACCCAGATCCTTTGCATAATGAATTACACTGAGTTGGCCACATGACCAGTTTTAAGGTTCATGGTTTTTATGTGTTTTGATTGCTTTGTCATTAAAAGGACATGGGGTTTCCAATATCCCATCCACTGATATTTCTCAAACTATAGTGCATCTACAAATAACAACCAAAAGAATTAACTAAACACAGATTTCCGGCCATTACCTTTTTAAATTCCTATTGGCTTTGTTTGGTGTACACAGGTCCAGGTAACTCTGGTCCACTTAAGCTCCGTTTGGGAAGTACACATGTAATTCTAATGAAATATGGTATGACGATAAATACATACAGCAATTTCCTCCCTGTCGCAACAGCATCGGTCATTCCTGAAAATTGACTTTTGGTCCCTCTGTGCCCTTCAATGGATTGTTCTTTGGAAGGAAACTGTGTATTTGGGTTTGGGGAGTGGTGCTATGGGCTTATAATTCCTGATCAAACTGAAGTAGAAGTAGAGAAATGTCATAAAATCTAAGCTCCTGAGATAGTAATTCAAAACTTGTGAAGGAAGGGCAGGCAACAGGTTCATCAAACCTGGTGAAAGTTATGTATTCTTTTCCAAAACAAAAGAAGGGGGAGGGGGAAAGGACTTGGGGGGGATGAAGGAGGCAGCACTTCAACACAGATTTTATGCAGTATGAGGGTAACTGAGCTCAGACCAGAATCCAGTGTCATCACAGTCTTTTGTGTCCCTAGGTCACACAGTAAAGGACAACTTCATACTTAAGCTCAGCAATGCAAAGGCGGTAGGCTCGGTGAGGCTAGGGGCACTACTAAATGTTTCACAAATCGGGAACCGGATCTCTCAAACCCAAGAAACAGAACTTGTTAGCAAACATGTCCGGTCCAAGGTTTCTAATGCACAATAAAGCCTAGCAGCTAAGCATTTCACATAATCCATAGCAACAGATACTTTTAAAATCTAAAGCATGAGAATTTGGGGCTAGAGAGATGGCTCAGTAGTTAAGAATGCATACTGTCCTTTGTAGGTAGACCTGAGATCGGTTCCTGTCAACTATACAGTGCATTTCACAACCACCTCTACCTCCAAGTCCAAGGGATCTGACTCCTTCTGGCCTCCAGGGGCACCAAACTCACATGCACAGCCTCCTCACACACACACACACACACACACACACACACACACACACACCACATTATTAAATAGTAAAGACCAAGAAGGAACACAGTAGGACTAGCATAGAGAAGGGATGAAGATTTGCAATTTGAGTTGTAAAAGAAATTTTCCAGAAACAAAACTGAAGCAAGCCCTGAGATTGCCCGCTCCTTAATTCTGCGCAAACCAAGAAAAGCATTGTGTTCTGTCTTTGTGACAAATCCCCAGGTGGACCACTGACATCACACACAGCCATTCTGCGCAGAGTAGAACAAGGTCAGGGCAGAGTCAGAATATCTCTGTAGATACTAAGTTTGCTCATCCTATTCTCTCTAGCTGATTGCACAATTAGAGGAACGGTGAGATCATGTCTATGAGGCAGCCTCAGCCTGCAAAGAAAGGTATTACAATAACGCACTGCATTGCTTCATCGGCTCACGCTGGACTATCACTGCCATCTGTTTATTTAGGAGTGCTAGGAGAATCTAATAAACTGGTTCCTTCAAAAAGACAGTGTCCATATAATGCAGAGATTATGCGTTACTTATCCAGAATGCATGGAGCCAGGAGTGCTTGGAATTGGGGGAGCTTTCAGATTTTGGAATACTTGTCTCTACATAATGAGATGTGTTAGAGATTGACCCCCAAGTCTAAACATGAAATTCACATATGGTTCATGTGCACCTTTTATGCATAACCTGAAGATGACTTCGGACAACATTTTGAGCTCACCTGCATTTTAACACCACTTTAGCATGTGAGGTCAGGTGTGGAATGTTACAAACTGCAGCAACCAGTCAGCACTCAAAAAAAAAAAAAACAATGGACTTTGTAGCATTTCTGGCTTTAGGTTTGCAGACTAGGAATTCTCAGCCTATGTAACATATAGATATAACTTAAAATGATTGAAGTCATTTACAGCAAATAAGAAGCTCAAGGAATTTTAAAGGGCCCAGGAAAAGAAAACTAAAGAAGTCAGTAATGCCAATTAGAAGGAGAGACAGGAGCTGGGAATGGACCTCAGCCAACAGTGTTTATCTACACAAGAATACATAGGCCCTGGATTCAGTCACCAGAGCCATATAGACGAAAGTTGCTGGTTGTGTTGGTTTGAAAAGGAATGACTCCTATAGGCTCATTGATTGAATACTTGGTCATACTTGGTCACGGAGGAGAGGCACTGTTGAAAAGGATGAAGTGGTGTGGCCTTGTTGTAGGAAGTGCATCACTGGAGGTGGGCTTTGGGGTTTCACAATGCCCATTCCAAGCTCAAAGTCTCTCTCTTCCTATTGCCTATAGAGACATACATAGAAGTCTCAGCTTCTGCTCCCATACCATGGCTGCCTGTGTGCTGCCACACTTCCTGCCACAATGGTAAGGAACTAAAACTCTGAAACTCTACACCAGGCCCAATTAAAAGCTTTCTCTTATAAGAGTTGCCATGATCATTGTATCTCTTATCAGCAATAGAACACTGACCAAAGTAATGGTGTGTGATTATAATCCCAGCACTTAGGAGGTGGAGACAAGATCAGAAGTCCATGGTTATCCTTGGCAATGTAATGGGTTCAAAGCCAGCCTGAGCTGAATGAGTATCAAAAAATAAAAAGAGAGGCTGCAAGGATGGCTCAGTGGTTAAGAACGTTCTGTGGGATGTCCTTCTGTATATGTGTGGCTTTTATTGGTTGATAAATAAAGCTGTTTTGGCCAATGGCATAGCAGAGTAAAGCCAGGAAATTCAAACAGAGATATATAGAGAGCGTAGGCAGGGTCAGAAAGATCCCAGAATGCCAGAATCTTACCGGTAGGCCACACCTTTGTGGTAATACACAGATTAATAGGAAAAAAAGTTAATTTAAAATGCAAGACATAACTAGAAATATGCCTAAAGCCATTGGTCAAAACAGTGTTGGAATTAATATAGTTTCTATGTGATTATTCGGGTCTGGGCGGCCAGGAAACAAATGAGCCGTGGCCATCTACAAGAACACTGCAGAGGAGCTGAGTTCAATTCCCAGTATCTATTTCAGCCAGTTTGCAACCACCTGTATCTCCCCTCCTAGGACATCTGACATCTCAGCAGGTACGCACAACTTTATGCACATATCTTCACATAGAGACAGACAGACAGACATACACACACACACACACACACACAGAAAGAGAGAGAGAGAGAGAGAGAGAGAGAGAGAATTACAAATAAAACAACAAATCTTAAAATCAATTATTTTAAAAGTTAAAAGAAAAAGTTAAAGGAAGGCAGGGTGGAGGAAACACTAAGAACCTATACCTTATTCAGTTGGCTCCTGCTAAGTAAGAAACTAAATACAAAATTTACATATTTAAGATGGTGAATTGTTCATGGGTTAGCGTTTAGGGCCACCTTCTGTGTGCCACTCTGACTTCACTCATATGTCCAGAACGACAACTGGGGTAAGTTAAACATCTGGAACAGCTCAAGTGTTAGGGCCTCTCCCTGTGTCTCTCATCCCTCAGCAGGCAGATCCCTGAAAGATCAAAACAAAGGCTGCAAAACATCTTACAGCCATGGCTGGGACCTCAGGGTAACACTTCTACTTCATTGTGTCAATCAAAAGACGCCACAGGCCAGCATAGAGGCAGACACCAGCAAACTCACACCCTCGTCACAAGAGAGGTTGAAAATAATTTGGGGTCGTGTTAATCAACCAAAAATACTAACCATGAACCTGTAAACCATGCAGTGCCAGCTTCCTTTTAATTAGAAAACAGACGGTCTCATTATGAAAGCTAAAAACATAAAATAAAAAAGAAAGAAAGGAAAAGATTGTGTATAAAAGTCAAGTAAGACATTGGCCCCATGGCATTTATTTAAAAAAAAAAGGGAGATGATATTTAAAAATGTTTTTGATGATATAACATGGTTTGGGATATGAGAAAATAAAAGACTTTTTTTTTAATGTTTTCCCTCTGTCTCTCTACCGTAAAGAGAAAGAAAAAGACAGAAGCAAGCATGATCGTAGTTCAGTAGACTCAGAGATGTGTGTCTGAATTCTACCACACTAGGAACTTGCCTTATGATGTTCCAGATGACAGAGCCTCCTTATAGCAGAGGGTAAGGGAGAGTGTGCCACAGCTGTACACCTTTTCCAGGCTTAACACACCAGAAAATACCATGCACACATAAGCACAGGTAGACATACATATACATGTAAACTGACATTCAGAAAGAGACAGAGAATACTCAGAAACCTATTGAACTGTCGAGAAAACCATAACTCATTAAAGAATTTAATCATAGTTGTGTTCTATGGTTCTTATTTCCAAAACTAATTATTCAAGTAAATACTTATAACTATTAATCTTTTCTTTCATTATTGTAGAACCCTTTAATGGCCCACTTATGCTGAACACAAAAGGCACCCTTCCAAGGAATTACTCTACAAGAACACTTAAAAACAGTCATTCTAAATTTGATAAGTAGGTGATAAAAACAAAATTATAGAATTCTCCAAAGGGAAGGATCAAAGACTAGTTGGGTTTTTATATGTACTATTGTATCTTGGGTTTATGAAAGTCTGTCTGCAAAGATTGTTAAGTGATTGCCCGGTAATGTTTATTTGTATTTAGTATCTATTTATAAAAATTGAAAGCTAAACTTATCATGGAAATTTCTGCTTCCCAAAGCAGAGCCATAAATTGATAGGAGACTCACTGCTATGGTCTTATCGATAGATGACAGATTAATAGATGAGAGCCCAGATGATGGGAAAACTTGATCAGAGTCAAAATGCTTCTTACAAAAGCGAGAAGAAAAAAACTTCTCCACTTTGCGAAACGCACTGTGGAGGCTGGAATGCTTTAAATCAAGCCCAGATAACAGACATTTCTTCTCGCAGTTGTGATAAGGTGTTAGGGAACTGATTTACTCTCTGATTTGAAACAGTGGGGTGAAAAATAAGACAAAATGCATGAAACAACATGAGGCAATGCATGAATCTGGGGATACAGAAAATAAAGGAAGTAAGCCCTCAATAGCCCATCTAATAGACTAAAGATAGAATCCAGGCCAGCCATCGAGGAGACCCAGGAAGGAGCCTGCATTGAGGGGCAGACTCATAGTGCAAGGACACCACAGGAGAGACCACCAGCTGCATAAACAGCCCATCAGAAGAGCACAGCCCCTGAATTCCCCAAAGAGAATTGCTCCCTCTTGTGACAGGAAACTATCTGAGGCTGAGGAAAGACAGAAAGTCCTTAAGGTACCCAAGAAAATGTCCCTTGGGATTCACCCAGATAAGCACTAGTGTCTTCCCAACAGTCAGCAGGATGTCACTGAAAACAGAAGCTGTACCATGGAGGATCTAGAAGGACTGCCTAGGTAGTGCAGAAAGTTGAAACACAGCTTTGATTCTGGCTAACAAGGCTTGGACCCAATCAGAAAAGAGCAAACGCTGCTCGAGTGATTTAACTGCATCCTAAAACAGACACAGGGTATTTAAAGCATCTTCAAATATATCCAAAACCAACAAGACAAATCATGTCTCTCAGCTACTCAGAAAATTAGCAAGCATGATACTCCGTCGTGTACACCAGCCGGTTGATGGTATGTGCTGTCCTCAGAAGCCTTGGCGACAGTTTTTCCCAGTGAAAGTTTGGTCTCAGGCCTTGTGCTCCTCCCAGTCTGTGCCCCTCCCAGTCATGCCAGCTGCCTTCGGAAATCCCCAGGGCATCAATTTCCAGAGCTCACACTACCCAAATCATCATGTTCTAAGCTACCGGACAAGGAGACTATCTATGATCAAGCATCGACAGAGGGCCAAGCCCAAGATCTAGAAGATCCGCCTCTCAAAGCCATGGGGCTTATTTAGATTAACACAAGTAAATTTGAAAGTACGGTGCTGTGAAGTGACCCAGATCAGATGACTGTGGCTTCCTATACATACTCGATCATAATCCCCTGTGATAGGGCAGAGTAGAGCTAAGTGAAAAACACTAAACTGAATGCAGGGAGAAAGAAGGCAGAGTCAGAGAGACACCATGGAGCCCCACCCAAGACAGACACTGGTGACAGAACTTTACCTGGCCACAGCCATGTGGTAATACACAGATTAATAGAGATGGGCTAGTTTAGGATGTAAGAGTTAGCCAATAAAAAGCTAGAGTTAATATGCCAAGCAGTAATTAAATACAGTTTCTGTGTGGTTATTTCAGGTTGGGGCAGCCAGGAACAAACAAGTGGCCTCCTACAACAAACTTCCACTAGCTGCCCTCTGACCTCCACACACGTGGAATGGTATCCATGTATACACACACACACAAACACCTCCTACATATATACATGAAAAATCATTGAATCTTCAAAGATAGGAGTTCTTGCTACTTCTGTGTTTAAGAAATAATATCTCAGATGCTTTTTCTCATTTATTTTAGAACTGCCTGTGAAGATGAGGGTTACAGTCACACTTTTGGGGTGATAGGGGAATGAAACCTGAAATTAGGAGATGAAAACGTCTTTCTTTGTGTTTTATTTTTTTTCTTTGGGCATTTTTCCCTCTGTTGACTGAACAGTGAAAGAAAACAGCAACCTAATCTTGAGGTCTTTCTGCTCAGTACACCAACCACATCATCGATCCACTATCACGGAGTATATAAAGCTATGTTTGCTTCAGTGGCTCTAAGCTTCCCTCCAAATAAACAGATATAGGATTGAAAACAGACTCCTACAATGGTAAATTTAAGAGAAAATGTACTTAAGTTGGTTCTATTTCCCCACTCTGCCTCTTTTATAAATAACTTGTAGCTGGGTTGAGTTGTTTTCTTACGTAAGATTTCTGAATATTTTTGATTAATGCAAAGTTTTCTGTCAAGTTATCTCTTTAAGGGCATTTGGTCCTGCACAAGGATAGGGTGACATTATAAAGGTTAAATGCATAAATACTCAATGTGACCTGTGCTTCACTTAACTATAGTCTATTTTCTTGTGATCTAAGGCTCATTGGTCCTTCTAAAAGTGTGCAGTGAGGCCAGAGTCGTGGGATGGGAAACAGTCCAGGGAACCAGATGTAGCTCAACTGAAAGCACAACTGGAATGAAGATACAGTATCCCCACATGCCTGTATTTGGGTGAAGGGAAATTGAGACTGAATAAGGGAAGTGATCCCAGCAGCGTAATGTGTCATCCATGTTGCAGTTGGTGTTGGCTAGATAAAAACACAAAAGAAGACATTCAATTTCAGGGGACGGTTTGGCAGCAAGTAAGGAAGCTGAGGAAGAGAAGCACAGTGAGTTGCAGCTTCTAAATGGTCCTCAAGAACACCCCAAGCACACTCCAAAGACAACCCCTCCAGCATCCATTAGAGACCAAAAACCTTCTATTCCTTTTAGAACTGATCAGTTTGAAGCTGATCTTCATCCCTCATCTGAGGATGCTGCAAATCCAGGTGAGCAAAGAGAAGAACACCAACAGCAAAGACTATAAAGGGAGCAGTGCTCAAAAGGAACTTTTAAATATCCGATTCTCAGCCTTACATCAACCTACAAGCAAATATTCTAATCTGCATTCAGTACATGAGAAACAGGTGCTGGCCATTTAAATATACATCAAAGTCAAATCCTTGGGTCCAGTGATGTATAAAGAAGAGCTGGCCTAACACCAAAGCCCAAGCTGGCCTCACCAAACCACAGAGTGAGGATCCTTGAAGGCTCCCAAAGAGTATTTATAGAAATTAGATGGACAATGGATAGCTGCCCCCTGTATTTGGAAATGATTCCTCTAACATGATGAAGGAAATAAA